>NW_024070201.1:14804573-14961984 GCF_014754425.2 Oryx dammah
TATATAAATACATATGCATATATAAATGCAATAAGCATACATTCTACTTAATATCTTAGATATCTGTGATGCAATATGCTGTCCATGTAAGTGTCCTTCTTAATGCTATACTAAAGAATACTTTTTATAATTAATTTTGCTACATAAAGCTCTTTATTATTGTTGCTTAGAATTTGCCTGGCATATCTTTTTCTAGCCTTTATTTTCTATATTTTAGTTGTTTGACTGTTTCTTAATGTTTGCTTTTAATTGTTTAATTAATAACAGACTGGCTAGCTAGTGAAGCAGCAAAGTGCTCAGATTAAGTAAGAGGTGATTCAACTATAATATGGTCCAGTAATCTAGTCTGGATCATCAGCAAATTTCATCTTGAGGTTACTTCTGGGAGAGCATCTCTCTGGTATCCAAAGCATCTGCATTTAAAAACAGGATTTTGTTGATAGAAAGTAAGTTTATTTTTCTATTCCTTTCACTTTTCAAAACAGGTTAGAGCAATAACTTTTTATAAAATCAGTCATTTTCAGATTATTTATATTACTTTATTTTTAAAATGTGATTAAAAAAATTTTTGATATTATTACATTGATATTTTTATTTTTGAAATGTGATTTCTAACTTGTGACCGCTAGGTTTTTTCCTTCATTTTCAAGCAAAAGTTTCACACTTTGTGGGCTGGTAACTTTGTAAATGAGAGGGTTTACTAGAAGTGAAGAAGAGAAGGGAAGTTTGATTGAATTAGATCTGTGATCCAATTAGGGGTGGGCTGATTGAATTAAAATTCTGATAGTACTTATAGAGCCTGTTAATCACTTGATTTTTCATTTAGAGATTCTTTCCTAAAAAGAACATCTTTCTGGGTCTTGATGTATCTTCACTTTAAACCTGGATTTCAGACTAGCAGAATAAAAATTACTTTTTTCTCCTTTAAAGTATAAGGACGTATAAAGATTAAGGTAATAATTTTTTGCAGCAAAATGTGATTTTTTTTCCTGTTAAAATTTGTTCACTCACTCTCTCATGCATTCACTCATTCATTCATTTGGAAAACATTTATGTGCACCTATTGGTGCCAGGCACTGTTTTAGGGAAGGCTGCAGGGATCGGACCCAGAGCACAAGGGAGAGGATTAGGGTTCCCTAACAGTGTGTTCACCTCTTCTAATACATGGAAAGCTCAATGTAAGGACACAGTCAAAAGCAGCTCAATACATCTGCTGGGGAAAGATGAGGAGTCTTCTGAGAAAAAGAGCTTCTGTTTCCTCTGGGAAGTCAGATGATTATCCATTCCTGGGAAACAAAATAAGGGAAAGAAGGGTGGAGTAGTTGTGCAGATTTGAAGAAAGGGGAATGTGGCAAATTATAATATTGCAGAGTGGGAAAATAAGCAATTAGGAGAGGTAAGAGGATTGCTGGGTAGAATAAAGGACTCACCTAAATTTTTGTGGAAATGGGTTTAAAATGAGGATTCTTGGTTATGTATGCTTGGTTATGTATGCCAGTTGAATGGGTGAATTAGGTTTTTAAGTTAATCTTACTTTATCTAATATTTTCAAGTCATTTCAATAAAAAAATTTTAGAGTTTTGGCTTTTCACTAATACTTTAAAATTATTTAAGCAAACTTTTTAGTTTCTTTTCCTTATTAATACTTTCAGACCATTTAAACTAAAGCTTTTAATTTTGTGGGCTAATTATATTGTAAGTTGGTGTTAATGAAACTATAGGGGCGGTTATATAATCATGGCTGACGACCAAAAGATTATGTGGTTGAATGGGAGACAGATGAATCCAGGTGACTGACTCGGGGCTGATAAGTTGGAATATATTAATAAAAAACCAGGAGTGTTTTCTAGATTTGTGTCACCACCTTGCCATTTATGTCATTCCTCCACTTCATAGTGCGTTATTCATTCATTCAACAGATACTTACTCAGCACCTATTATGTGCCAAGCACTGTTCTATATGCAGAGGATACACCAGTGAACAACAGAGACAAGGTTTCTGCTTTCCTGGAACTTATGTTCTAATACAGGAAGATAGACAATAATAATAAAAATATTATTAATAATAATTAACATTTGCTTAGCAAATGTTGTTTGCTGAGAATTTTAAGCACTAGTATTAATTCACTTAATTCTTGTAACATCATGAGGTGGAAACTAGAATCATTCCCATTTAATACATGAGGAAACTGAGGGCACAGAAAGGGTAAATATCTTGCCTGAAGTTATAGTTAGGAAAGGGCAGATCTAGATTTCAGAACCAAAACAGGCTGGCTCTAGGTTCCTTTCTCTTAATGACTTTGCTATGCTGCCTCTCAAACAAGAAACAAGGAAATAAACAATGAAACAATAAATTCAGAAGTGTTTAGTACTATGACAAAATAACATAGGGTGATGTGATGCTATTTGTGTACTGGAGGGATGGGGGTGTAAAAGTAGATGTCAGGGGAAACCTGAGGTCGTCTTTGAGTTGAGACTTGAAGAACGGTAATACTGACGCACATATGACAGAGAAAAGCTAATGCAAAGAAATCTAGTTTGTGAAACAGACATGCAGTGTTGCCTGGGGCTAGAGCTTAGTGTGTAGGACGATGATCAGAAGTGAAGCCAGGGAGGTAGGTAGGAACCAAACCCTAAGAACTCTCAGGTCAGGTCACATTAAGAAATTTGATTTTTATTCTAAGTGCAGTGAATTTTTATGCAGGAGAGTAACACTACTTGGTTCATGATTTTAAAAGATCACTCTCACTTTTATACGCAAAGTTAACTGTGGGAGAAAAGTGGGAGCAAGAAGATCATTAGGGGGCAATTACAATCCAGGTAGAAAATGATGGTGGCTTGAACTAAGGCAGTGGAATGAAATTTGGGGTATATGCTGAAAGTAGAATTGGGAAGACTTGCAAGTAAACTAGGTGAGAAAAGTGAAGGAAACGGAATTTAAGAAGGAGCGCTGGGATTCTGGTTTGCGTAGCTAGCCTGATGGTAGTAGTGTCCTTTACTGAGATGTGGCAGATTAGGAGAGTAATTAATACCTTTGGTAAGAAAAATCAAGATTAGCAATTTGAATTTTATGAGGGAAGGGACTTTTTCTAATGCTTTGTTTCATTTAACGTTCAAGGAGTTCTGGGGGCGTTGGTGGGGAAAGCTTTTTTCTGTTCGATGTTATGAGCTCTTTACATTTGAAACTAAGGTGGGGGGAGTTGAATTTTCATTTGTTTAACAAATATCTACTGAGCATCTATTGTGGCCAAGGATTATGTGATTAGATACCAAGTTGAACTGGAAAGGCAAACAAAATCCATGCTCCCAGAGGGCTTTTGGTGGGGGAAGGAGTTAGGACGATTGGTGATTTAATTTTCTTGTTCGTTACCTTATGAAAACTTCACCTAACTCATGAGTAGCCATCTTCCAACAGTAACTGCATGTAGGGCTCCTGGCAGTTGGGCCACCGTTCTAAACGTTCAATGTCGGTTAGTATATAAATGAATCTCGATAGTGACACCTCCCCTCCCACTAGAACTTAGGCTTTTATAAAAAGTAAAAAATTTTAACGAACGTTACGAATACAACCTTCGTTGTGAAGACTAATATTTTTGCAGGAATGGTACCTTTATAAAGATCGTGGTTGCCCCCGTACATATTTGTTCTTTCTTCACATCCAATTAAATGCAAATACTACTTTCCGTAGCCCAACTCTCTAGGCTTGTTGGGTCTAGCTCAGGAGAAAGGAAGCAGGAGCCGTTGGATTTAAACAGTTTGGTGTAATCCTTTTCTATGCTCTCTCGCTAGCCGGGGACTTGGTGTCGGCTACCCGGGGCTCTTCGTTTACGCAGTACCGGAATGAAGGAATCTGGGAGGGGGTCGAGAAAAGGAAAAGACGGAAGACACATTAATTGGCTCTCTAAGCTACAAAACGACGTTCAGGGTCTACTCTAAAGCACTGATTTCAAATACCCGCCCCCTGGGCCGTTTCAGCCCCACCCCTTGCGTCTTCACTTCGACTTCCACCTTGGTCTCCGCTGACTGGTCCTTGCCTCCGCGGGCACCTGACGAGCTTGGGGTTTGCTTCCGGGTCTTGGGATTTTTTTTTTTTTTGGCCGCGGGTGCAGAGGTTTCTGGGAGCGGAGAGTCAAGATGGCGTCTGTATGATCTCCGGAGGTAGCGGCGTTGGAGTTCGGCCAAAGTGAGCGGCAAGAGGAAAGCAGACTGTGGCTTGGACCGTAAGGGGCAGTTGGCGGCGAAGGCAGAGAACCCGGTGCGAGCCCTGGAGGCGCCAGAGCTCCAGGCGAGGAAAGTCGAGTGTGGGTGGGGCCGGAAAGGGGTAGTTGGGGGCGGAGGCAGAGAATCCAGTCCTGACCAAGCGGGTCCCAGAGGGGCTGGACGGGGAAAGCGGCCTGTGGGCGGGGCCGGACGGGGAAAGCGGCCTGTGGGCGGGGCCGGAAGGGGCAGCTGGGGGCGGAGTCAGCTAGCACGGTTTAGGCTGCGGAGGTCCAGGAGCTGCCGACCGGGAGAGCCGTCGGTGAGGCCGGAAGGGGAAGCTGGGGGCGGAGTCAGAGAGCCCGTAGAGGCGGAGGAGGCGGTAGAGCTGCGAACTGGTGGTGGGGCTCCGCGCCTAGCGAGTCCCTGGTCTCCGGTCGGCCGCCGAGAGCGCAGCGCCAAGGCATCTCTGCAGAGGGCCGCCCCTCGCCCCCTGGGATAGGGGAGAAGAGTCAGCGAGTTCCCTGTGACAGCCCGGAGGTGAACTCCCCGCCCCAGGGATGACTGTTTTTGGGGGGAGGCAGCGATGCTCCCCAGCGGCCTGCAACCCTGTTTCTGTCTCTCTGGATACATCCCTCTCCCTTTTTTTTTCCCTCGGAAAACCTAGGGAAGTATATCATTTCCCTCAGTTTCCCCCTGACACTTGCTTCTCTGATGCTTGAGGATGTTTCAGTAACCACAAACGGGTCCCTAATTTTTGGTTATTAGAGTCCTTTGAGAGTGGGCTCTTGTGTTCCCAGCTTTTCTTAAATTGTAACTTGGAAAAGATCTGATTTATATTATGTTGGCTGCTACTGGAGGAAATTTGATCAACAAAAGATTGTTGGAGATATTTGCCTATGTAACTGTCATTGAAGTTTAACACACTTTTTTTACTAGAACACTCAGTAACTTTGTCAGTGATTTTTTTTTTTTTTAAGATGTCTTTGCTTTTGTAGTTGTTAGCCTGTTCTGCTGTGTGAGGTTTAGATTAAATGGGAGTAAGGAGTCTGGTGGCGTGAGGTTGAGTGGAGATGTTTAAAACTCAGACATGGCTGTACTGTATTTTGTAAGGGTTTTGATATGTCAAGTCTCCTGATTTAATAACCTTTTGAGGAATATCCCCATTTCACAGATGACAGAAACTTAAACTTGGTGGCTTGCCAGGGGTCACAGATATTTGAGGGAATGAGCTAGGGAAATTATTTCACAAGGATGGATATAGATTAATGCTTTTCAAAATGAGAGTTGGTCATATTGAAAATAACTTGGCACTGTTTTTCTTCAAAGCATAAAAGATGACAACAGCAGCTCGGCCAACTTTTGAACCTGCAAGAGGTGGAAGAGGAAAAGGTGAGGGTGATTTGAGCCAACTCTCAAAGCAGTATTCAAGCAGAGACCTACCCTCTCATACAAAGATAAAATATAGGTAATGAAGCCTTTTATTTTTTGTTTCACAAGCAAGACCAAATCTGTTAAATGATGTGGTCATGAGATAGCGTGTTGGGGTTATTATCACTCAAGTTATCTGTTTTCATAGTAGAATGTAGTAGTGTTTCAGACACCCAAAATTATGCTCCATGATTTTAAAGTGCTACCAAATATTCCTTAAGCAGAAATTCCATTTAACCAGGAATTTCTATATGTAGATTGAACAATGACTAATAATACATTCTGTCAGGAGGAGCAAGCGCTATAAATACTAATCAGTATGAGATTAAAAGTGTTGCTGTAACAAGCCCTGAGTTAGCATACTAACAAAAAGTAAAAGCGTTTTGATCAACCTGCTGCCTTACTATGGGAAAGTATGTTGATTTAGTTTGAGGTTCTTAAAGGTTGTTGATTTAGTTTGAGGTTCTTAAAAGTATGTTGATTTAGTTTGAGGTTTTGGACATCACAGGATGCCTCTTAGTAACTTTTGGATTAGACTAATGATTTTGTTGATTACCCTAGTGGAGTTTTCTGCTTTAGGGACTCAGGATGAAGTTGTGTTTCTTGCAGCCACGTGTTTTTTAGAAGTAACTTTGCCTTGTCTTGTTTCTACTTTAGACAGACCACTCAGGATGCCCCTGAAGAGGTTCGAAACCGTGACTTCAGGAGAGAGTTGGAGGAGAGAGAGCGAGCTGCTGCAAGAGAAAAAAACAGAGATCGGCCAACCCGAGGTATCAATACTACCTTAGACATCTCTCTCATAACATTATGTTCACAGTAGTTTTTCTTTCATGTGGTAATAGGAATGGATCATTATTTTTGTTTGTTTGCTTTTAAATGTGGGGTGAGAGCTATAGCAGTTTTTTGAAAGATTAGATTGGATTGGGTTGATTGAATTAGATTATATTGGATTGGATTAGAGATGATAATGAAATTGATACCAATTTCATCTTTTTATGCCTCTGTTTTAGAAAGAGCTAGGGGATATTTAGCAACTGTTATTTCAATTCAGATTGAGGAGTTTTTGACTATTTACAGCAGCCAGACTTTTTAAGGCCCCATGGTTTCTGTCTATGAAATTCTTCCATTTTTATTTCTAGCATGTGTAAACTATATCCTAAATTTCCTGAGGCTACAGTTCCCATAATAAAATCAATACTTTTTAAAACTCATTCAGCAAATGTTTGTCAAGGACTTATTTGCCTGCCACTGTTGTTATAATCCCTACTGTCATGTTTAAGACCTAAGTTCTTTGTGCCCACAAGTCCCTAAAATGTTACAAGAAATGCAGGATTTGATTCAGTGAGTTAACTAATGTTTGTTTTCTCCCAGAACATACAACCTCCTCTTCAGTGTCAAAGAAGCCTCGATTGGACCAGATTCCTGCTGCCAACCTTGATGCAGACGATCCACTAACAGATGTATGTTTACTTCTTCCTCTTACCTTCATGTAGTAATTTACTTACCATTTTTCTGAAATACTTTTTTATTCTTTTAGCTTTAAGAAGCAATTTGTATTTGTATTTACGTACTGTTATTCAGTTACAGCTCTGACTTCAATGCTAAACTTTATAGTCTGGTTTAAAACAAAGCATTATCTTGTTAATCACATTTCAAGTTTGATCTCTGGAGAGCCAGAAAGGTGTGCTTCCCTAAAAAATAATTCCTGGTATTAAACCATGGAAATTGGATAGCTCTACCTCTTCAGACTGGGCTCTTGATCAATAGCATCCCCTCCAGTGAATGTAGGGACCTTTCCGTATTCTCAACCAGTGATGCCCCTTCCACATGTTCAGTGGGTGTAATGGCTCCCTCTGTGTTTAGAGAGACATGTGATCTAAGTGGAAGGCTTTTAAGGACTGGCACTTTCATTAACATTCAAATTTAGGTCCCACTAAGTTTGCAGTTTTCTATGTGCAGGGAAAAGTCTTCAAGGGTAGCAATCTAATTAAGCATATATGTTAGTAATTCTAGAATTGATAGACTAAATTAAAAATTAGCATAGTAATTCATATAAGGAATTCAGTTTTAAGTGAGATTTAATGACTATTCATTTGAAATTATTTTACTCTGAGAATTTAACACCCTTTTTTGTATTTTCAGTTATCCTTATTTCCTAGTTGTTTTGAGCAATAGAAAACTATTTTGACCCTCAAAGTATGTAGTTAGTGTGTATCATTATAAAGTGTTCTTTTTCTAGTTTTGCAAATATTTTTATATGTAAATTCTTACTTGTTCATGTAAATTTGAAAGATACTATTTGCTGCTATAATGTCTAAAAAGCATTTTAAAATACATTTTAGTAAGTAGTCATAAGCTACTTGTGAGGTTTTATTTTACTTTTTGTTTGGTTGCTGATTCTAATTGTATTTAGCTCTACATTTATCTTTCCTAGGGAAAATTCCTGCTCCAAAGATTCGATAAGTGCCATTTTTATGGAAAACATACGACTTACGCCTTATGTCTAACCTCACCATTCTTTTTTAGGAGGAAGATGAAGATGAAGATTTTGAAGAGGAGAGTGATGATGACGATACTGCCGCTCTTCTTGCAGAGTTGGAAAAAATTAAAAAAGAAAGAGCTGAAGAGCAGGCCAGGAAGGTAAAACCGACATATTAAATGTTTTTACATTTTCTCACATAAACTATAGTAGAAATGTTTTTTAATTTAAGTAGTAGCACCTTATATTAGAAATCATCCTTGCCAGGTCTAGATATTACAGCACCTGTAGGTCTGTAAATCTGGTAAATTCAGTGACAGCCTAAGTCTCCTAGTTATGTTAAAAATTCTTTTGAAATGGTTCAAACATGCTTTAGGCCTAATCATTAAATTATTCTTCACTCATTTATTTGTTCAGCAGACATTTAGTCAATGTCTATTAAGTGTCAGAAGAATCAAAGATGACTAGATGTAGTCATTACCTAGGAAGAACCCACAGATATGAAGCCATCTTTACCTCTGTCCTTGTCTTCTGCCCCAGCCTTCTTTCCAGGTACTTGCTGAGGCTGTCAATAAATTTTATGTAACCTAGCTTTTCTGAGTCCCCATAGTCTCTCCATTTGGAAGGAAAGAATGTCTAACTCAAAGACAGATAAATTAAATAGGATCCATGGTATGTACCTTTGTTACATAATTACCCATAGAAGTAACAGTAGTATTACCCATAGTAGTAACAATAAGAGAGAAAAGTTAGGAGGCAAGAGTAAGTGAGTGCACTGACCATTTCTAGACCAATGCTAAAGGAGTTTGAACTCTTTTCCAAAGGATATGCAGAATTAGTTGATTTCAGCAGGAGATGGTAAGGTTGGGGGTGCATTTTAGAAAGATTACTCTGGCCAAAGTGAGGAGGATGCAAGAAAGAACTGATTAGAGGGCTGTTTCAATAACCCTCATATCCTGTGACGAGACTCTTGCATGCTGAGTTGAATTTGAGAGATGTTAACTATCAGGGAGATAAAATTGACCAAAGAAGCGTGGCCAATTAGCTATAACAGTTCCTGGGTCTGTGTGAGTGCCATGCACTAATTCAGGGAACACAGAAGGATGGGCATGCTTCAGTGGAGAGAAAAGAAATGATGAGTTTTATTTGGAACATGTTGAATTTGGCACACTGTGAGACCCTCAAGTAGATCGATCTGCCTCCACTTTCAACCAGAATAGAGCAAAATTTTTTTTATTAAGTGGGCTTCTGTGTAAGATTTTATTTGAACCAATAATTGTTCTGTTTAAAAAAAGGAAAAAAGACTGATGTAGGTTAATGCTTGGAACCTAGGGAGGCAGAATTGATGTGGGTCTGAAGGGCCAGGGAAGAATTGAGAAAAGAAGTAGAATTGGGGATAGGCTTTGAAGACAGCTAGAATTCAGATTGGAAGAATAAAAACATTAAAGATACAATTCGTGTCAAAATTTGGTAGGGGGTAGCAAAACTCCAGTAGAACTGTCGGACCATTCCTACATCTGCACACCACAAGAGGGCAGTTATTCTGTTCCAAATTCTTTTGGCCTTCCTAACAGCTATGGATACAGAAAGAGACAGTTAAATGCATTTGGAGCATAAACATTTCAGACAGAAATTCTTGGCAGTTTTGTAAGATGCATCTGATTTCTTTGTACAAATGTGTTGGTGTTTTTTGGAGTCAGATGACAGTTTTGTACCTGTTTCCCTGTCTCGATTTCTAGTGGCTGACTTTTCCCTGTCTCACTTTCTAGTGGCACCTCTAGTGGCTGAGGTGTTTGAAAACATTTTCAGACCAGTCAGCCTATGCTAGAGGCTGGGAAACTTTCTATAAAGGACTGCTGCTGCTACTGCTAAGTCGCTTCAGTCGTGTCTGACTCTGTGCAACCCCGTAGATGGCAGCCCACCCGGCTCTGCCGTCCCTGGGATTCTCCAGGCAAGAACACTGGAGTGGGTTGCCATTTCCTTCTCCAATGCATGAAAGTGAAAAGTGAAAGAGAAGTCACTCAGTCATGTCCGACTCTTCACGACCCCATGGACGGCAGCCTACCAGGCTCCTCCGTCCATGGGATTTTCCAGGCAAGAGACTAGATAATAACTCTATTAGGCTTGTAGACCACATAGCCTCTGTCACAACTTTTCAACTCAGCTGATGGTAGGATAAGCAGCCATAGGAAACATAAATAAATGAATGAGACTGTTCCAGTAAAATTTATTTACAAAACAAGATGGTTGGATTTGAGCAAACCACAGGCTGTCCGTCCTATATACCTATGGTCATGAAACAGTGTACCTGGTACTTGAGTATGGAAAGAGTTGGCACCTTTTTTCCCTAGTGCTGTGTGTGGCAGTCAACCAATAACTCTAAAAGAAATAATAGGAAATTGTTTGTGGTTAATAATAACTTGTCACAAGTCCTAGAGATGCTAGTTTACATTGTTATTGAGTCAAAAGATTATAATCTGCTATATTAACCCTTCTTTAGAAATTGAGATAAATTGCTTTGCCTAATGTGTCTTTTTGATGTTTAAACATGTTCTTAAATGATTAGAATGTTTACTGATATACTTTCTAAGCAATTACGTAATTTTGTATGTAATTCAAGAAAGAAAATATATTTTAAAAAATATGCAACTCAAGAATTTCAAAGTCAGAAAGAGACTAATGAACGATAACAAACATAAAATATTTATAACGAAAGTGCCAAATTATTTCAGTAGGAGTTTTTTTGGTATATCTTTAAAAGCAAAAACAATGCTATCTTGATGCTTATCCCATCTCCCTCTAAAAATCCTGAGAGTCTTTTAAAATATGACTTATGATAATAAGATTGACACCAGAGTTAATATAAGTAAATGAATCTCTTACTTATGAATCTTCCCATATTGTTGACAGGAACAAGAACAAAAGGCTGAAGAAGAAAGGATTCGTATGGAAAACATTCTGAGTGGAAACCCTCTTCTTAATCTCACTGGCCCATCCCAGCCTCAGGCCAACTTCAAAGTTAAAAGAAGGTATTGTACAGTAAATAAGTTGGAGATTTTATATATATGTATACAGTACAGATTATATATAAAATACAAGTTGTATGTGTAGTTTTTTGGTTGTATTAAACTATATGGTGGTTCTACCTTGTTTGGTACAGATAGAAATGTTTGGAGGTTGAAGCATCTCTTAATACGCAGATCACGTTTGACCTAGCTCTGCTCAGCTTTTCACATTTCTCTGCACTGCACCAGTGATGACTTAAAACACTTCAAAGATGCCCATGTTCTTTGCTGGTTTTCCACGTGCAGTTTCCTCTGACATGCATACATCCACACTCACATTGTATAACCTTTCATTTGATATATATTTATGAGAACTCATATATTGCATATATGAGTTTGTGTTGTATATGTTAGATGATATTTTGAAATAATAGTCTTTATTTTGTCTAAAACATGTATTTAAGCTCATCCTGGGCTGCCTGTTGTTTTTTTTTTTTCTTTAAGTTTATACATTATGAAAGCCAACCAGGAGAATCTTAACTAGAGTTCAGCCCTAAGCTTTTCAGCTGCTCTTTCCTTGTGGTTAATGTAGATGTGGGCCAACAGATGAGCCTTAATTATTATACTCTAATAGTTTCTTCTTTTGTCCTCCATTGTTAAATGGTTACAGAGTATATATAAAATCCTTAAAACCACATAATCTAATTATAGTGACTTGCCCAGTTATCCTTGAGACCTGTTCATACTAATCAGGGTAGTACCAGGTGCTGCTTCTTTGTTTTAGACCTGAAAGCATTAAATATTTATGCAACTTCTGCTTTTTTAACTCAAAGTTTCTTATATTGGAAGAATAATAAGAATGTTGTGTGTATTCTAAAATAGGGATACTCTTCCTGTTAAAAAAGCAGGCCAACTGCCTCTTAAAAATTACTTATTCTTTTGGGTATAATTGCAGCATCAAGTGATGTGCACGTTGAGCATGAGGAAGCTTTGTAGTTCACATAATGTTTTTAGCTCTTCATACAGGTATTGTAAGATTGTTCTGTTTTTTTTTCTTTCAGGTGGGATGATGATGTTGTCTTCAAGAACTGTGCAAAAGGTGTAGATGATCAGAAGAAAGATAAAAGATTTGTAAATGATACGCTTCGATCTGAATTTCACAAAAAGTTCATGGAGAAATACATTAAATAGTACAGTTTTATGTGCTGAATTGAAGGCTGTAAAATGTAAACGATCTGACTTCATTTTGATTTATTTTTCTCTCCCACCCCTATCGAAATTGTGTATAGGCTTCCCTAATTTTTAGTCCCAAAGTATCTTTTCCTTTATTGATTAATTACTTGATAAGGACTTGGGAATTGGTTTAACCCAGTTTCCATCTCAATATTTCCAGTCATGTGTTTTCTCTTAAATATAGGAAAAGAAACCTTGTAATAAATATTTTTAATAATCTAAATAGCCAAATATGTGTCTCCAACTTGTTTGTTGAAATGTATGCAGCTAGTAAAACATTGCATATTTTCTTCTGTGTGTTGTATTTCTTTGTAAACTTTTTCTCCTCATATCTCAAGTCAGTTAATTCATCACATCTCCTCTATCTTTTGAAAAGTGTGATGAAAGATTAAAGGGATTCCATTTTGGACCACTGTGTTGGTACAGAGGAGCGTTGTCAAGCAGAAGCACCCCGAGTGCGTGTGTGAGGGAGCATGGGGTACCTCTCGCTTTGGGATTGCCCCCTTCTTTTCTCTCAGCCCAGAGAAGAAAGAGGTTCTCAAGTGTGCCCAGGAAGCATGTGGCCTTCACCTGTGTCCTGGATACTCAGCTGCCATGTTTCCCTTGAATGAGAGTTTGCACACTGACACTCACTAGATGCAAAGCCTGGGAGAGTTTAACATCAAACAATATATGAAATAAAACCTTTGGAAATATGAGGATATGGATACAGGAAGTGGAAGTGTTTACACAACTGGGAAATGAAGTTTCCCTAAACCTTGGCTAGGATTTTTAAGGTTATCGTTTTGATAGAAAATGTAAGACTGGAAATAGAATCTTTTACAGATAGAGACCCATTCATAGGATTCTTCCATTGTAAATGATGTTGAGCTTGGTAGGGTTAAAGGTAAAACCTTTAAAGCAAAAATAACTTGTTCTTTATCACTGGCAGTTATTTAAACTCCCTTCTCTAGGGTCCTCAGCGGAAGCTTGGACACAGGTTAACCTGAGTCCGGAAAGTGAAAGTGAAGTCGCTTAGTCGTGTCCGACTCTTTGAGACCCCATGGACTGTAGCCTATCAGGCTCCTCTGTCCATGGGATTTTTCAGGCAAGACTGTTGGAGTGGATTGCCATTTCCTTCTCCAGGGGATCTTCCCGACCCAGGAATTGAACCCGGGTCTCCCAAATTGCAGGCAACGCTTTACCGACAGCCACCAGGGCAGAAGCTTGGACACAGGTTAACCTGAGTCCAGAGGAGAACTGGAATTACAGCCCAGGTCTTGGTCAAGTTTATGCCCTGTGTTTTTGGTTTTTTCCCAACTGAGCAATTTACATTGATGTTTGAATACTTTGACAAGTGTTTTTGTTTGTTTTAATTTGGCTGTGCTGGGTCCTAGTTGTGGGATCTAGTTCCCTGAACGGGGATCAAACCTGGGCCCCTTGCATTGGGAACACAGTCTTAACCACTGAACCACCAGGGAAGTCCCTTGACTAGTATTTTTTAAAAGCCTTTCATAATACTGAAATGTTTTTATCTCCAACTTTCAATTTCTAAAGTGCCTTCACATTCATTTTCAGTTTTCTTCATAGCAATATTTACATAGGAAATACGGGGTTATTCAAAGCTAAGGAAATTCAAGCTGAGTGATTGGATCAGTATTAATACATGGTGGGACACATTTGAGTGCCTAAAACTACGTGAAAATGTGCTTACAGAAGTGAGAAGCATTATTTAGATTTCCAAAACTAGTTCTTGGGATTATGGGTAAAGTCTTGAGGAAAAGAAGCAATTAATCATAATAAAACTTTTTAATATATAAAGGGCTTAGAACTCATACCCAAGGGCCCAAGTTAGGTGCACCCTTATTCTGACATCCAGTTACTTCAGATAACCTATTGGAGCCCAATAGATTCAGGAAGAATCAGAGTAAAACTCATTTCAATGATTTCTTTATCCATTTTCCTAATATTTTCCAATGTGAGACAACATTATGTAACTGGTCATAGATCAAGGACACATATAAATGGTACAGTTTCAGCTCTCAGTTTTATAAAGCCAGTATCAGCCTTCCTAGCAAAAATGCCTAACGTTCTCCTGGCAACACATCTTGCATAGCTAGGGCTGAGGAAACCGTCTAATCCCGCCAAGAGCCAGGACTTGAAAGCAAGATGGACCTGAATGTGAAGCCCAGCTCTGTCACCTCGGGTTCCACTAAAGCGAGCTAGCTAACATTTCCAAATGTGCTACATGTGTGTAATCAACACCGCTCCCTCTAAGGCAGGTGTCGTTATTGTCTGTGTTTTATAAACAAGGAAATTGAAGTTTATAAGAGAAATTTAAAAACCAAGTCATAAATCTTTAAGGCCAAGATTCAAACTTTGCAGTGTCTATTTGCAGCCCATCCTCTTAACTGCTTGGAGAAGGAAATGGCAACCCACTCCAGTGTTCTTGCCTGGAGAATCCCATGGACAGAGGAACCTGGCAGGCGATAGTCCATGGGGATGCAAGAGTTGGACACAACTTAGCAACTAAACCACCACCACCACCTCTTAACTGCTATGCTTGACTTCCTCTTTGTGTGAAATAGCCCTTCTGACATTTCTCACCTATGAAACAGCAGTAACCAGGGTTATGAGTAAGGGGGTTTGATGGGAATCGATTTAAGGTTGAGTACCTGGCAGATATACAGTAGGGATTTCACCCATGTTTTCTTTCTACCTGCCTCTTCTAGCATATAACATGGGCTGCCGTAAAGTTTGAATGCCTGCTGTATGTTCTATCATAAAAATGTGCTGTGTGTGTGTTAGTCACTCATTCGTGTCCGATTCTTTGCGACCCATGGACTGTAGCCCACCAGGCTCCTTTGTCCATGGGATTCTCCAGGCAAGAATACTGGAGTGGGTTGCCATTTCCTTCTACGGTTTCGAATGAAGAGGTTCCCAGTTCCTTCAGTGGAGAAAGCAATGGCAACCCACTGCGGTAGTCTCGCCTGGAAAATCCCACGGATGGAGGAGCCTGGTAAGCTGTAGTCCATGGGGTCACTAAGAGTCGGACACGACTGCATGACTTCACTTTCACTTTTCCTTTCATGCACTGGGAGAAGGAAATAGCAACCCACTCCCATGTTCTTGCCTGGAGACCCCCAGGGACGGCAGAGCCCCGTAGGCCGCCGTCTTTGGGGTCGCACAGAGTTGGACACGACTGGAGTGACTTAGCAGCAGCAGCAACTCCTTCAGAGGGCTTTCTAGGTGGTGCTAGTGGTAAAGAATCCACCTGCTAGTTCAGGAGACTCAGAAGATGTGGGTTTGATCTTTGGGTCAAGAAGATCCTCCGGAGAAGGAAATGGCAACCTACTCCAGTATTCCTGCAGGAATAATCCCATGGACAGAGGAGCTTGGCAGGCTACAGTCCATGGGGTCATAAAGAGTCGGATGTGACTGAGCACCCTCTCAACCCTTCAGAGTTTACCTTGGGTTATAAGTATGGCCTCAATAGGGATTGATTGGTTTTGCTTGGCTACTAGGATTAAAAATGCACTAGGGACTTCCCTGGTGGTCAAGTTGTAACACTATGTGCTCCCAAAGCAAGGGGTCCAGGTTCAATCCCTGGTCAAGGAACTAGAGCCTGCATGCCACAACTAAGACCCAGGATAGCCAAATAAAGAACATTTTTTTTTAGAAAGTAACTAATAGAAACTCAAGTGAAATAGATGTTTATCTTTTTTATTTTTTGGAATTGAAATATATGTGATTTACAAAGCTGTGTTAGTTTCAGGTGTATAGCAAAGTGAATCAGTTACAACCTTCTGACTTTGTCACAGGGAAGGGTTCCCATGTCGTCCTGAAATTTCCTCAAGGCTCACACCTCCCTGAAAGTCTAACTGTTGGCCTCAGAGGCCTATTTCCAGAGTGTAGGTTAAATCAGCACTGGGCGTTAAGTCACTCTCTGGAAGCCTTGACTTCAAACAAGCCCCAGTGGAAGAAAAAGCTACGGATGAGGAAAAAACTGAGATAACAGAAGTGGCAAAGCTCACAGAGCATCGAAGTGCGAGCCCTGGGCGGTGGGCCCTATAGACCAGGCTCCCTGCCTCCCTACAGCCCTGGAAGAGCTGCTCCTTGCCACTTTCCTATGTAAAGCCTTCGACAAACAATGAGGAAAATGCTGGAAACTCATCTCTGTCAAGACAGCTACAGAAAATGTAAAACATATAGTCATAAACCTAATAGGAAATGTGGGTATATTCCACTGCAGGGCATTAATAAAATACAATAAATGTAGCAAAATATATATTCCTGGATGGGATGACTCAATAATGGAAGATACAAGTTCTCCAACCCCTAACAAATTTTATGAAATTTCAGGAAGTTGGGATATTTTTAATTGATATTTTGACTAAATTGCTTAACATTTTTCTGTTAAAATAAGTTTGTAAGAATAGCCAGGAAAAAATCTGGCAAGGAAATATAGTGAGAGGGATTTTCCCCACCAATAAAAAAAATGTACAAAGAAACCAAAACAGAAAAAGACACATGTGCCCCAATGTTCATTGCAGCACTATTTACAACAACTAGGACATGGAAGCAACCTAGAGGTCCATCAGCAGAGGAATGGATAAAGAAGCTGTGGTACATATACACAATGGAATACTACTCGGTCATAAGAAGGAACACATTTGAGTCAGGTCTAATGAGGTGGATGAACCTAGGACCTAGTATACAGAGTGAAGTAAGTCAGAAAGAGAAAAAGAAATACCATATATTAATGCATATATATGGAATCTAGAAGGATGGTACTGATGAACATGTTCGTAGAGCAGCAATGGAGATGCAGACAGAGAAGAGACTTATAGACAGGGGTGGGGGAGAAAAGAGAGAGGGAGAGATGAATGGAGAGAGCAGCATGGAGGCACATACACTCACATATGTAAACACACAGCCAACGGGAATTTGCTGTATGACTCAGGGAACTCAAACTGGGGCCCTGTGATAATCAAGATGGGTGGGGATGGGTGGGAGTCAGGAGGAAGATTCAAGAGGGAGGGGACATATGTATACTCAAGGTTAATTCATGTTGCTGTACGACAGAAATCAAACCAATATTGTAAAGCAATCATCAATTAAAAATAGATAAACATTTTTTAATGTATTACAAATTTATGAAAATTAGTGTGGTGCTGGCAACAGAATAGAGAGATGGGAAAAAATTGAACATGAGAAAAAGTCCGAACACAAATGAGGTACCTAAAATAATTTTGTAGATAAAAAAAAATTTAACAAGAAAATCAATGGAGTCATTTGCAGCAATATGGATGGACCTAGAGATCATCAGTACTAAGTGAAATAATTCAGAGAATCACAAATATCATATAACATGATATCACATATGTGGAATCTAAAAAAAAAAGATACAAATGAACTTATTTACAAAACAGAAATAGACTCACAGACATAGAAAAGTTTAGGATTACTAAAGGGGAAAGAGTAGGGAAGGGATAAGTTAGGATTAACATATACACACTACAATATATAAAATAGATAACCAACAAAGACCTACTGTATAGCACAGGGAGCCATATTCAATATCCTGTAATAGATAAGAATTTGCAAAATAATAGATATATGTATTAATATAACTGAATCACTTTGCTATATACCTGAAACGAACACAATATTGTAAATCAATTATATTTCAAAAAACAATCAATGAAGAAAGAATGAACTACTCAGTAAACAGTCTCAGTAGAGTTAATGAATAAATTAGGTAGAAAATACACGCCAGTGTCAAACACAAGGCCAGAGGAAGAGAGACACACTCAGCCAGTAGAGAAAGAAGCCCTTTTTAGATTCAGATAGTTTAGTACTTTCAAAGTCAGTGGAAGGAAGTAGCCAAGGGTGCAAGCCCTCTGGGCCCCTTGTGCAGGGAAACCCTGAAACAAAAGGGACCAGGTGACGGCAACACTAAAGCCAGACACCCTGGTGCAGAGAAGCCAAGTCAGTCACATTTTGTTTCAGAGCTTCCAGCTGTGCTATAGGGAGGTGAGGCAGAAAGCCTCAGGCCTCATCAGAACTGGCCATGGAAGCACCCCTTAAAAGACAGAGAATCGGGTAATAAATAACCCTGTAGCAACTCAGGCTCCCAAGACTTTCTGCCAGGATACAGATCAGCTGCATTTAAGACTTGCCTAGGCGTCTTAATGGAGGGAAGACGTGTGCTGTCCTGGGGGCCAGCAAAGAGCTGTTCCCCTAATAGCTGCTTCACAAGTCCTCCAGGATAAATTTCATGCGGTTTAAAGATTTAAAGGAAAAAACTAAATAAATGTACAGGTGAAAAATATGGCTAAAATAT
Organism: Oryx dammah; assembly: GCF_014754425.2. NCBI lineage: Eukaryota > Metazoa > Chordata > Mammalia > Artiodactyla > Bovidae > Oryx > Oryx dammah. The sequence continues at coordinate 14,823,244 of NW_024070201.1, forward strand.
GTGTTTGAGTTGAGCTGGACTTTCTATGAATGACATGGAAAGCGGGAAACATTTTGTAAAAAGCTGAATTAATTACTTTAAAAGATTTGGTAGCTCAAAGAAGTTAAAATGCCAATATTATTGAATTTTCTTACTTAGTATTTTTGTTTTCTTCGAGTTTCATAGTGACTTTCTTTTCTTCTCTATTGTCTATATTTTTAAAAAATATTTCATTATATGAGATAAGCAGTCAAATTCTCTCTCTCTTTCCCAGAACCTTCCAGATGGAGTAGTAGTCCCACCATGAGTGTAATTATAGGTCAGCTTTTCATTCTTTCCCAGATAGAGTCCCCTATTTTCAGTGTCCCACGTCTACTTCCTTCTTAATTTGTGCCCCCTTTTTTTTTTCATGGAGTACATCCTGAAATAACTTCCTAGGAAAGGATGAGTGAGGGGTAACATATCTAAATCCCATATGTAGACATCTAGCTTTATTCTACCCACCTCACCCTCTGCCCCCACCACACACACACACAAACACTCAATTGATAGTTTTCCTACTGTTGTTCAGTCACTAAATTGTGTCCGATTCTTTGCGACCCCATGGACTGCAGCACGCCAGGCCTCCCTGTCCTTCACTATCTCCCAGAGTTTGCTTGAACTCATGTCCATTGAGTTGGTGATGCCATCCGACCATCTTATCCTCTGTTGCTCCCTTCTCCTGCCTTCAATCTTTCCCAGCATCTGGGTCTTTTCCAACGAGTCGGTTTCTCTCATCAGGTAGCCAAAGTATTGAGAAGTGTGGTTTGAAACAAACTTCTCTTAGAATTGAAATGCTTTGTTCCATTTTCTTCTAAATTTCAGTCTTCTTGAAAATGCTGATGCCAATTATTTTTGTGTTCTTTTATATATGTCCTAGTTTGGGTTTTGTTTTGAATCTCTGCAGTCTCCTGGGATATTCTATTTTTCTTTTCTGCTCCAAAACCCCCCAGTGATATAGCTAGTTGTGTCTCTATCACCACTTATTGTGTTTGATTCTCACTGAGTCCTTTGGTGACTCACAGCCTACAGCTCTAGTAAAATTTCTCATCCCTCTGAAAATCTGTTTTCTCCACTTCTTCTGTTCTTCTTGTTCAGAATTCCAACTCCTTGGTAAACTGACACTTTTGTCCTTCATTTTTTTCTCATAATTTGGTTTCTGTCTTTTTTGTTATACTTTCTAGGGCATTTTCTACTATTTCTGTTTCAATTATTTCACTGACACTTTTATTTTTTTGCTTAATTTTGGAAATAATGTCCTAGATTTTCAAGGTGTCTTTTTATTCTCGGAACTTCCCTTCTGTATCTTCATGATTCTCATCCTTGGCTGCACATTAGAACTACCTGGGACCTTTGAACACCACTGATGAGAACATGCCCAATCCAGTTAAATCAAAATCTTAGGGGCTAACTCCCAGGTAGCCAAAATTTTCAAAGCTCTCCAATAGATACCGATTTTTGTCTTAGTTTGGGAAACATTGCATTATCTTGTTTCTGTCTTAACCTAAACTATCTTTTTCACCAATATCATATTAATATTGAATATTACATAGTTAATTACCTATTTATCTATTTATTCTATACTATCTACTCATAGATAATCCTTACCTTATATTTAACAGGTGTAATTCTCAGGCAATAGTCTCAGGCATACAAATATATAAATAGCCATAATTCAATTTAATTTCCATTTCCAGCCTCTTGGGCAGGTTAAAGAAACTCAAATTGAATGAACTAAATTTATTTCAGTTCCAGGTTTGGACATGTAGTATCTATTGAATCTCCCTTGGGTTACTTATAAAGGAAAGGAAAGAAATGCGTCTGGTCACTATTTTTAAACCAAGGTACCTCTTGAATAAATTACTAGATGTCAAAATGAAGTGATGTCAGCAATATTTTGCCTTTTCTCTCAGCCTTCTTTATGCTAAGAAATAGATGTCATTGGTTCAAATAACATACATATGTCAACACATATATCCTGCCTTTTTAAAAGTTCATTTGTGCCTTTGTTTTATCCCTTCAGTAGACTGGATTTTTTCCTCTAAAAAGGAGGAACTTCATGTTATGCATTTAAAGTCTGCAGTATAATATGTTACATGTAACAATCATTTTTTCTACATTGAATACTGTCTTTGTCACAGGCTAGGACCTGGGACCCTCTGTTGAAGTGCTGCAATGCTTGAATCTGGACAAATGTCTCCTCGGGCAGCAAAATACAAAGAAACTGTAAGGGACAAAAAATAATTGCATGCATCCACAGTTGGGGTGAATCTGAACAACAAGGTATAAAGAGATCAAAAAGTCCAGCTGCCACTTCAGAAGAGTAGGGAGCAAAAGCAGGATACTGTGCCTGCGCCCTGCATACACACCACCTAAAGTGGCGGGCAGACCCCTTAACCCACCCCTCCAGTCTGACCTGTGGATGCATCCCTACCTTCACCCCAAATAAGGAACCAACTCAGCCCTCCTCAGGGAGCAAGCTAACAAGGAACCTGTTACTTGTTCTTGTTCCCCTCCTCCTGCAGCAGGAGTCAGTAAAGCCTTGCCTGAATGTCCTATCTGGCCTCTGATTACTTTCTACTGATTAAGGAGGCAAAGAGCACTGGTTAGTAACATTTAGTGTAGGTATCAGTGTGGCTGTTCATAAGCTAGTCTGTGCTCAAAGTAGCTATAATAAAATGCTTTTAAAGTCAAGCACACACACGCACAGGCACACAGACACCCTTTCTCATACACACACACACACACACACACACACACTCTTTTCTTCCCCAATCAATTCCAAACTTAGTGTGTGACGCTTCTACAAGCTTCCCAGGTGGCTCAGTGGTAAAGAATCCACCTACCAAGCAGTAGACTCAGGTTCCATCCCTGGGTCGGGAAGATCCTCTGAAGAAGGAAATGGCAACCCACTCCAATATTCTTGCCTGGGAAATCCCATGGACAGAAGAGCCTGGCAGGCTACAGTCCAAGGGGTCACAAGAGTCAGACACAGCTGAGGGACTAAACAACATCAACATCCCAATTGCTTCTCCATAGTCCAGGAGGGGCATACTGTTATGACTGTATCAACTGCTCCCTAAGAAAGGGCAGTGAGAAGGGACTCCCCAGATGCCAGGATAGATGATGAGGTTGTCCTTGGCAAGGCAGGAAACCAAACTCAGATCTCTGCCTTTTCCTCCTGTGATTCAGGTGGCTCTGGTATTTATACCATATTTTTCAGAATAGTGAGGATAAGGTACCCTCCCTGTTATGTTCAGTTCAGTCGCTCAGTCATGCCTGACTCTTTGCGACCCCGTGGACCACAGCACGGCAGGCTTCCCTGTCCATCACCAACTCTCAGAGTTTGCTGAAACTCATGTCTGTCAAGTCAGTGTTGCCATCCAAACATCTCATCCTCTGTCGTCTCCTTCTCCTCCCCCCTTCAATCTTTCCCAGCATCAGGGTCTTTTCCAGTGAGTCAGTTCTTCACATCAGGTGGCCAACGAGTTTGAGCTTCAGCTTCAGCATCAGTCCTTCCAATGAACACCCAGGACTGATCTCCTTTAGGATGGACTGGTTGGATCTCCTTGTAGTCCAAGGGACTCTCAAGAGTCTTCTCCAACACCACAGTTCAAAAGCATCAATTCTTTGGCGCTCAGCTTTCTTTATAGTCCAACTCTCACGTCCATACATGACCACTGGAAAAACCATAGCCTTGACTAGACGGACCTTTGTTGGCAAAGTCATGTCTCTGCTTTTGAATATGCTATCTAGGTTTATTAGCCTTATTATGTTGTTGTTAGTCACTCAGTCATGTCTGACTGTTTGTGACCCCGTGGACTATAGCCTGCCAGGCTCCTCTGTCCTTGGGATTCTCCAGGCAAGAATACTGCAGTGGGTTGCCATTTCCTTCTCCAGTTATGTTCTCCTATTATGTTAGCAAATTGCTAAACAAATATACTAGGTTCTGAAAGTATTCTTAACGCACACTGAGGCAGGCTTCAAGTTGACTTATGGGTTAAACCCCAGCATAGCTTGGCCAGAGCTAGATTTGTGTGAGAATTCTAGGTTCACAGAGAAGTCCAAGGGCTTCCAGGTGGTACTAGTGGTGAAGAACCTATCTGACAATGCCGAAGACATAAGGGATGTGGGTTCAATCCCTGGGTGGGGAAGATTCCCCTAGAGCAGGGCATGGCAACCCAGTCTAGCATTCTTGCCTAAAGAATCCCATGGACAGAGGATTCTGGCAGGCTACAGTCCATGGGGTCGCAAAGAGCCAGACACAACCAAAGCGACTTAGCATGCATGTGCTCAGAGAAGCCGCAAAAGTCTTGCAGACTGATGTTTCCGATCTTGAGAGATGGTTCTAATGTCAGGGGTGAATTTTTATTGCTACGGCATTATCTCATTCATACTATAATGAAGGAATCTAAGTGATTTGTTCCCAAAAAATCAGCTCTTGAATTTAGTGATTCTGTGACTATATGGGTTTGTTTCTGATATCCACACACTATTTTTAAATAATGCTATAGTTCATTTGAAACTCTTGTAAAGCTACTTCCTGGGAAGTTTGCCTAGCCAGAGTAGTAGGATTGCTCCTCCCTGTCTTAAGGTTGAGCCTTTGGCCATCCTTGGAGGAGGGAAAGTCAGGGTATCTTCCTGTTATTCCAGGAGAGCAGCCATCTACATGTGGATTCCCCTCCTGCCTGGTGCTCCACTGGGAACCCAACACCCATCAGATGACAACTTGTTCCTTTCACACTTCCCTGCTTATCTTCCCCTTATTTCCCACATTTTTCCCTAATAAGAATTTTAAAATTTCATGTATTATTTTATTGATACATTATTTATTATGTTTCTTTAATCATTATTGAGTAAAATAATAATTTACAAAGTAATAAAAATAATAAATTCACTGTACATCACTTGATACATACTATTCACCACTCACCATATTTATATTTTTTTGCCTCCCTTTGCCTTTGTTTAAAAATTTTTGATGCAGACAGGCAATTTCATGTAAAATAAATAAAATTAGATTTCATGTATTATGTGTGATTAAAATATATATATATTAAAAGGCCCAGTACTTTTCTTCTGCTTTGTTTCTTGCTTTCCCTTCTGTCTCTCCTTCTACTACTCCCATGTTAGTGCCAGCCAGGTAACCCCATGGACAACCTAATGTGTATCATCCATGCTTTTCTTCATGCTTATATGGGCTTCCCTACTTGGGCTTCCCTGGTGGCTCAGCAGTAGAGAATTTGCCTGCCATGTGGGAGACCTGGGTTCGATCCCTGGGTTGGGAAGATCTGCTGAAGGAGGGTATGGCAACCTGCTTGGAGAATCCACATGGACAGAGGTGCCTGGTGGGTCACAGTCCATGGAGTTGCAAGTAGTTGGACACAACTGAGCAACTAACACATATAACTATTCACCACGTACACATACACACACAGACATACTTGTTTTACATATATGAGATTGTGCGGCATAATTCCCTATCTTTGTCATTCTTACACAATAAATTTTTTAAGAAGTATTTCCATGATAACTAGTATAAGTCTAATTTACCCCTCTTAATGGCAATGTGCAAGATTCTGTGGTGTTCTAGAATCATTACATATTTAATACCTCTTACAAGAGCTAGTTATTAAATATTCAAGAAGTGTGGCATCCAGTCCCATCACTCCATGGGAAATAGATGGGGAAACAGTGGAAACAGTGTCAGACTTGATTTTTGGGGGCTCCAAAATCACTGCAGATGGTGATTGCAGCCATGAAATTAAAAGACGCTTACTCCTTGGAAGAAAAGTTATGACCAACCTAGATAGCATATTCAAAAGCAGAGACATTACTTTGCCGACTAAGGTCCATCTAGTCAAGGCTATGGTTTTTCCTGTGGTCATGTATGGATGTGAGAGTTGGACTGTGAAGAAGGCTGAGCGCCAAAGAATTGATGCTTTTGAACTGTGGTGTTGGAGAAGACTCTTGAGAGTCCCTTGGACTGCAAGGAGATCCAACCAGTCCATTCTGAAGGAGATCAGCCCTGGGATTTCTTTGGAAGGAATGATGCTAAAGCTGAAACTCCAGTACTTTGGCCACCTCATGCCAAGAGTTGACTCATTGGGAAAGACTCTGGTGCTGGGAAGATTGGGGTCAGGAGGAGAAGGGGATGACAGAGGAGGAGATGGCTGGATGGCATCACTGACTCGATGGATGTGAGTCTGAGTGAACTCTGGGAGTTGGTGATGGACAGGGAGGCCTGGCGTGCTGCGATTCATGGGGTCGCAAAGAGTTGGACACAACTGAGCGACTGAACTGAACTGAACTGAACTGAAAGCTTGTTATAAACACTAGGTAAGTTTGACATAATCTGTGGTGGGAGAATTTACACCACAGAGATTGGCAAACACTACAAATGCTAGCCTTTGATTTTTCAGAGAGCTTTCACCACTGGAGAAAGTTTATGATAATTTTACATAAGCAATCACGTTTTGAAAGGCTGTTCATTTTATTTTTCTCTTTTATTCCTTTTCTGTATTTTCCCCCCTCTATGAACAATGCTGTAATGAACTCAGGGGAGTTGAGCAGGGCTCTACTGAAGACATTTGGTCAGTTGCTCCAAAGTTATTATGAATCCACACAGGGCAGGATAATGGGAGAGTATGGGCATCAGACCCTGACTGACGCTGCCTTACTGTCCCCCGGCTGCCTCCGTTTTTGAGAATCCCCTACTTGGACGCTTCTTGTATGGCCTCCCAGAGGGTTGACCACTCATCCTTCCTTCCATTCCATAGTCACCTCTATTTAAGCCTCTCCTGCCTAGTGCCCTTAGCAGCCTCTTCCACCCTTAACATTCTGAGGAAGACTCACACAGAATAGCAAAGGCACAGTCCCCTGAGTTTTGAGAGTTCTGCAGCTGATGGATCATGGTGGTGTGGAGCTGGGTACAGATAGAACAGAGTTGCTCCACTGGGTTACACTCTTTCAGAAAGCCACAGTATGGCTTTATGCGGCTGATCTTCACAACTCCATCTCTGGCTCATGTATTTCTATTTCCCCCCATCTACATCTATTTCCCAAGCTTCTGCTCTTTGTTTCCAGTCATCTGCTGAGCAGTCAATCAGAATCTCACATTCAACAGACATATCCAACCCAGCACCCTGCCTTTTGCCAACGTCATGGCTTTGGGCAGTGCTGCCATTTCTTCATTAATTTCTGTGGCATTTAAATGATATGCATGTAAAAGGCCTAAATGTTCATCAAATGTTAGTTCTTTCTCCCTCCTTCCCTTCCTTTATTTCTTCTCTCTTTTTGGACGAAGAGAAGTTGCAGTTTAGGAGGAACACTCTCACAAAGTTGCCAAAGACAACGCACTTGCCCTTCAAAGTAGACAGAAAAGCCAAGCTCCAGAGTCTCAAGAGGAAAGTGACACTCAGAGTTGATACATTTCACTGCCCTTTTATTGACCAAGACTCAAGGAAGAGGAACAATGAACTGGGTGCGAGGAAGGAAGGAACTGGGTTCATCCTGGCTGTCCTGTCACTAGCTACAAGGGGGCTCCAGTCCAGAGTCTGCTGAACTGATGATGCCCTTTAGGACAGTGGTCAGGCTGCAGAAGACAGAGTTATTTGAGGCCCTCTAAATCAGAGGGGAGAAAAAAAAAATCAAACTCCTTCTCTTGAGTTTCAGTTTTCTTCCACTTGAAAATCACCAAAGGCTGCAGGCCCATCTGTCAGCCCCTGATGAACCACATCTGTCCTCCTATTATCTCCTGAGCTGGGTCATTGGGAAAATCTCATAAAACATGTGAGGACAGAACAGAACTATTTAACAGGCTGTCAGAAGCCCTAGAGCACCAGGGCCCAGCAGGAAAGCTGGAAGATCTCTCAAGGAGGGCTGCAAGAGGGAGGAGGTGGGAGGAGGAGATGTTTGTGGTTTTGAAGTGGAAAAGAAACAAAAAAATATATGTGGGAAATAGAGTTATAATATGTTTTGCTTACAATAAATAGTGAGGCAGTGCTTTTAGAGAGTGTGTCTAAAAACTGCTTAAAACTGATCACCTACTGTATGTAAGACACTGTTCTAAATTTGGAGATTCAAAGGTGTTCAAGACCAGGGCTGGTCTTCTGACACAGCTGTCTATCTGTCTGAAGTCAGACAGAGGCAGGTTCCAATCAGAGCTCCACTACTTCCTTGACTTTGGTTGAGCTATTTCATTTCCCTGAGTCTCAGTTTGCTGATCTGCAAATGGGAGTAACGGTTCCATTTTGGAAGAATAAGACATAACATGTGTAAATCTCTTTGCATCCTGCCCAGTACCTGGTAAATGACCAACACACCTCAGTTCTCTCCTGCCCCGCCCCAACTCCCCCTTCCCTTCCCATCAACTAGTTGTCTACTTACCTCACTGCTGTGTTCCCAGTACCCAGAGGAGTACTTACTGGCACTCAGAGAAGGTGGGCGTGGTGGGTTGTCCAAAGCTGCACTTGGGGGGGAAATAAATGAACATGTTCAGAGGAGAACAAGAGAAAAGAAGAAAAATGGGGAACAGGAACTGCTGAAATGATCTCACATTTAGTCAACAGAAGAGAAAACGTAGGGCTTGGTTAGAAGGGCAGGAATCCTGTATTCATCAGTGTAGATGGCTGTTGTGTGGATGGGGAGGGAGCCTTGATGGTCGCAGACCAAGGCACAGATTTCAGCATGGTGACAGAGCTGTCAAAGTGCAGCGACGCTCCCTCTAGTGGGGTTAGGCACTGGAGGGTGGCGGGTGGAGTTATGAGGAGGGGGGCACAGGTGCTGCAGGCTGGCGAAGAGGAGAAACGACCTTTAACGTTTACCCCTTTCAGCGCTGAAGACTCCGATTCTGAAAATCCTACTCTATTAGAAACAGTTACTCAATATCTTATAATAACCTGTCATGGAAAAGAATCTAAAAGAATCTAGCGTGTGCTAAGTTGCTTCAATCGTGTCCGACTCTTTGTGACCTTGTGAACTACTTCGGGATGGGATTTTCCAGGCAAGAAATGGCCAGGCTCTCCTCCAGGGGATCTTCCCCACCCAAGGACCGAACCTGTGTCTCGTGTGTCTCCTGCAGGGGCAGACAGATTCTTTACCACTACTGCCGCCAAGGCAGCTTTGTCATTCACGATGACGATAACCACTGTTTAACTCGGCCCCTGTGTTGGTCTGCTCGTAGCTTCTCAAAGGTTCCAGCAGGCTCCCTACTTCCAGCACTCACTCACAATGTCCCTCTTCCCTCGAGGGCCACCTCCGTCCTCCCAAACTGTCTTTTCAAGTCATGCCTGTCCCTCATGGCCCAGCTTACATCTATCAGGAAGCTTTCCAGACCCCCGCAGGGGCAATCGGCATGTTCCTGACCCTCTGTCCACAGCATTCTCTTTTTAGGTGCAGTAGAGCTTTCCAGAGATAACTCCCTCCCACCCTAGATTAGGAGCTTCGGGCCTCTCACAGAAGCCTAGTGTTACTTATTCTTACTTCCTGACCTCCTCAAAGTTAATGGAGGCTCAATATTTGACTTTTACTTGCCTGAATACGGCAAGTAACTACACATTATCCTCTCCCCTTTAAAAACAATCAAACAAAAGAAAATGAGAAAGCAAAACCAAAAATCTGGCTTGCGTGAGTTTCTGTTTGTCCACTTCATAGCCTCTTCATATTCTGGGTCGATGAAAAGGAGCTATTACTGACCAAAAAAAAAAAAAAAAATGTACAGACTAAAAGTTGGAAATTATATTTTGTTCGGTGGCCTTACTGACAACTGTAGCCTGGGATGTCAGCTTCTCAGAACACTCAGAGGGACTGTTCCAAAGAGGTAAGGGAGGAGCAAGGATATATAGGAGCTTTTGCAAAAGTACAAAGCAACAACAAAACCCCAGGTAGTAAAACAAGAAAAGAATCCTGCTAATGACACGTACTCAAAAGACAGGCGTCTCAAGGTGATGAATCTAGCACTCTTCTGTGTATGGGAAGGTGCAAGAGTCTGGCCATTTAAAAATCATTTGTTTGATATGCATCTTAACTATCTTGGGCCAGTTTCCTGTTATATTCCATCCCTCAGGGCACACCTTGGGGTGGCGGCAGGCACCACAGTGGCAGGTGGCTGATGGCCAGACATCCTATATTTTCTGAAATGGCAGGTGACAGTCTTTGCCCACACTATGCAACTGTTAACTACTTAGACTGACTGCCAGACCGTGATTACTTCCTAGTCTCAGTTCAGTTCAGTTCAGTTCAGTTCAGTTCAGTCACTCAGTCGTGTCCGACTCTTTGCGACCCCATGAATTGCAGCACGCCAGGCCTCCCTGTCCATCACCAACTCCCGGAGTTCATTCAGACTCATGTCCATCAAGTCAGTGATGCCATCCAGCCATCTCATCCTCGGTCGTCCCCTTCTCCTCCTGCCCCCAATCCCTCCCAGCATCAGGGTCTTTTCCAATGAGTCAACTCTTCGCATGAGGTGTCCAAAGTACTGGAGTTTCCGCTTTAGCATCATTCCTTCCAAAGAAATCCCAGGGTTGATCTCCTTCAGAATGGACTGGTTGGATCTCCTTGCAGTCCAAGGGACTCTCAAGAGTCTTCTCCAACACCACACTTCAAAAGCATCAATTCTTTGGCGCTCAGCCTTCTTCACAGTCCAACTCTCACATCCATACATGACCACAGGAAAAACCATAGCCTTGACTAGACGGACTTTAGTCGGCAAAGTAATGTCTCTGCTTTTGAATATGCTATCTAGGTTGGTCATAACTTTTCTTCCCAAGGAGTAAGCATCTTTTAATTTCATGGCTGTAGTCACCATCTGCAGTGATTTTGGAGCCCCCCAAAATCAAGTCTGACACTGTTTCCACTGTTTCCCCATCTATTTCCCAAGAAGTGATGGGACCGGATGCCATGATCTTAGTTTTCTCTATGTTGAGCTGTAAGCCAACTTTTTCACTCTCCTCTTTCACTTTCATCAAGAGGCTTTTTAGCTCCTCTTCACTTTCTGCCATAAGGGTGGTGTCATCTGCATATCTGAGGTTATTGATATTTCTCCCGGCAATCTTGATTCCATCTTGTGTTTCTTCCAGTCCAGCATTTCTCATGATGTACTCTGCAGAGAAGTTAAATAAGCAGGGTGACAATATACAGCCTTAATGTACTCCTTTTCCTCTTTGGAACCAGTCTGTTGTTCCATGTCCAGTTCTAACTGTTGCTTCCTGACCTGCATACAGATTTCTCAAGAGGCAGGTTAGGTGGTCTGGTATTCCCATCTCTTTCAGAATTTTCCACAGTGTATTGTGATCCACACAGTCAAAGGCTTTGGCATAGTCAATAAAACAGAAATAGATGTTTTTCTGGAACTCTCTTGCTTTTTCAATGATCCAGCAGATGTTGGCAATTTGATCTCTGGTTCCTCTGCCTTTTCTAAAACCAGCTTGAACATCGGGGAGTTCACGGTCCACGTATTGCTGAAGCCTGGCTTGGAGAATTTTGAGCATTACTTTACTAGCATGTGAGATGAGTGCAATTGTGCAGTAGTTTGAGCATTCTTTGGCATTGCCTTTGTTTGGGACTGGAATGAAAACTGACCTTTTCTAGTCCTGTGGCCACTGCTGAGTTTTCCAAATTTGCTGGCATATTGAGTGCAGCACTTTCACAGCATTATCTTTCAGGATTTGAAACAGCTCAACTGGAATTCCATCACCTCCACTAGCTTTGTTCCTAGTGATGCTTTCTAAGGCCCACCTGACTTCACTTTCCAAGATGTCTAGCTCTAGATTAGTGATCATATCATCATGATTATCTGGGTCGTGAAGATATTTTTTGTACAATTCTTCTGTGTATTCTTGCCACCTCTTCTTAATATCTTCTGCTTCTGTTAGGTCCATACCATTTCTGTCCTTAATCGAGCCCATCTTTGCATGAAATGTCCCCTTGGTATCTCTAATTTTCTTGAAGAGATCTCTAGTCTTTCCCATTCTGTTGTTTTCCTCTATTTCTTTGCACTGATCGCTGAAGAAGGCTTTCTTATCTCTTCTTGCTATTCTTTGGAACTCTGCATTCAGATGCTTATATCTTTCCTTTTCTCCTTTGCTTTTTACCTCTCTTCTTTTCACAGCTATTTGTAAGGCCTCCCCAGACCACCATTTTGCTTTTTTGCATTTCTTTTCCATGGGGATGGTCTTGATCCCTGTCTCCTATACAATGTCACGAACATCATTCCATAGTTCATCAGACAGTCTATCTATCAGATCTAGGCCCTTAAATCTATTTCTCACTTCCACTGTATAATCATAAGGGATTTGATTGAGGTCCCAAATATCACCTTTACTCATTTGTTCACTGTAACTCTGACAAATCTCCAGCGGTGAGGAACACAGTTTTCTGTATTTGGGTTCAAGTTCTGGCCCCAGCACATTCTAACAGGGTGACCTTCAGTAAGAGAATAGACCTAGGGGACTGTGCCCAGGTTTCCTCCGCTGTCACACAGAGCGGATGACAAACTTGCTCTCAAGACGAGGTGAGAATCCAATAAAATGCCAAGTGCTTTATAAGTGTTGGGAGCTAGTGTTGTTAGTATTTGGTGCAATCATCCCCTCCGTGTTGATACCAAGCAGAGCCCTATGGGGCTCCTGGGCACAAAAGCCTTTCTGTGTCCCCCATTTCTTTGATTACAGAAAACAGGCTTCTTTCAGCCTCTAAGACCTTTCCAGTGTTCCAAGTTCCAACTGGCAGAGTCAAACAGTTGTTAATTAGGGAAGGGAGGGGCTGCAAGACCAGGGAGAAACAAACACTCAAGGGAAACAATGGTGCCGACTTGGGGCAATGTCCTGGTTTCCCATCGAGGGATACACAGGACAGTATCTTTCAGCTTTTTTGCAGATACGGAAACCCCAGTAAGCGGGAGAACTTATCGGTTAAAAAGGGCTTGCTGCCCACAAGCACAGAGACCCCAGACCAGTTGAAAACAGACTGATGAATGCGGACTCCTACTTACCTCCTTGCCCACCCATCAGAAGAAAGTCCCTGAACTGATCAAGCCTCCTTTGAACCATTACTATAAAACTTCTCCAAGGCGGGGTGGGGACAGACAGTTTGGAGGGCCTTAGCTCTCTGTGACCTCCTTTGCCTGGCAAAGCAATGAAGCTATGCTTTTCTCTCTTTTTTTGCCATCAAATTGGTTGTTTCTTTTCTTTTTTTTTTTTTAAATATACCAAAACTCTGTCTCAGAGATTTAATTCGGGTACAGATTTGCTTTAGTGTCAAACACATCATGCCAAGCATATGCTTGGAAAAGGGCAGGGGTCTACCCAGCCCATGGGCCTTGACACCTAAACAGGAGCTCAGAAAGGAACTTTGGGGCTGCTCTCCCTCCCCACACCCTGTGCCTGCTATTTCTATGAAGCTCACTTCCTCTCCTGGGATGTCTTGTTCTGAAAGAAAAGAGAAAAGCGTTGTGTCCTGCAAAGCCAAAGCATCATTTAAACTCCCTCTTTCATCTACTTTAGTCCTTACCGAAAAGAAGGAACTGTCCGTTCCCCACTGCGGAAGCCTGAAGGGAGATTAATAACAATAATAGTTCATGTGGAGCTAAGGCTCCGTGAAAAATACCCCTCCATTCTAATTCTTTCAGTTCAGAGGGATGGGGCCTGAGAGGCAGTGAAATGGATATGACGATGGCATTCTTGGAGAGATACAGAAATAACTCAGTGGCCCCAGATTCCTGTCACTTTCCTTCCTTGAGTTCTCCATCAAACTGTTTGTTGCAGGAAGGGGGACCCCTTCCAGGGCCTGAGAATGGGCTCTTGTCTAACACTTAGAAATGAATGATCTGAGGAGACACACGTACTGACAAAGGGGGAGACTTTGTTAGGAAGGGAGCCTGGGCAGAGGGCAGCAGGGTCAGGGAGCCCAGGAGGACTGCGCAGTCACGTGACTCGCAGTCTCGGGTTTTATAGTGTCAGTTTCAGGATCGTCGATAACCAGTCACTCTCAGGGTCCTTCCTGGTGGCACGCATCCCTCAGCCAACACAGATTCCAGCGAGAAGGGTTCTGGGAGGCTGCTAGGATATGCGGTGTCTGGCGTCTCCTTTTGACCTTTCCGAATTCTTCCAGTTGGCAGTAGCTTGTCAGCTCTGTGTTTCTTACCAGGACCTCCTGTTGTAAGACGACTCATGCAGGTAGTTACACGATGCCTGGTGAGGGTGGGTGGTTTCGGACAGTGGTGCCCCTCACATATTTGCTTTTCTCAAGCCAAATTTTTAGTGATGACCAAGCCAGTCCTGAAATTTGAGCCCACAGCACACCCATACCTTTCCGTATGCCTGATCTTATTTGAATTAATGGCTTAGATATTGTCTCTGCCCCTTCCTGGCTGGGTGAGCCCAGGCAAGGCAGCAGGTGATGCTGGACCATCCCCTAGAACAAGGGTTAAGGTTAGGGTTAGGGTTAGGGTTTGGGTTAGGGTTAGGGTTGGCAATGAGACTTTGGTTGTCTAGTCCCTGGCATAGGTAGGTTTTGGCAGCTGAAGAAGCAGTGCCTCTTCTGGAAGAAATGGGTTGGTTTTACCCGACAGACTTCGTGAGTCCTGCAGAGGCTAGGAGCCACTCTTTGCTGGGTCACTAGGGAATTCCGAGGCTGATCCGTGCAGACCCCTGTGCCCTACCTGCTTCCACCTGTCATCTGCTGGTCACTCACCAGCCCTATTTTTCCTTTGCCTGAGTCCCTCTACCATTTCTTCCCTCCTTGGGGGGTCATATGTATTTTTGTGAGAATCCCAGGGACGGAGGAGCCTGGTAGGCTGCCGTCTACGGGGTCGCACAGAGTCGAACACGACTGAAGTGACTTAGCAGCAGCAGCAGCAAGCACTACCCAGCTTTCCTAGGAAAAAGAAGAAATTCTAAATACATTTCAGAAATCATAGGATGTCTTGGGTTGCTTCTTAATGGTTTCTTGTATATCCATTTAAACATAAGTAGATTATACTCAAAACAAGAGAAGGGTGGTATGGATCGAATATTCGTGGTCCTCCAAAACAATTGTCAATATGTCTTAATCCCCAGTGTGATGTATGAGGGGTGGGGCCTTTGGGAGGTAATTAAATCATGAGGATAGAGCCTTCGTGAATGGGATTAGCACCCTTATAAGAAGAGGAGTGAGAATGAATACACATATGTTTGGCTGAGTCTCTTTGCTGTCCATCTGAAACTATCACAACATTGTTAATTGTCTATCCTTCAGTCTAAATTTAAAAGACTTTTAGAAAGTAAGCATGGAAAAAGTTTTTCAAAACATTATTTGTATTGTTATGCTAATTATTACAATATTCATTATAGTCATCATAATTTTGTATATACTTTGGCTCCCTTAAATAAAATTTCAATTCTTTTAAAAACACTTTTTATTTTATATTACAGTATAATTAACAATGTTGTAATAATTTCAGGTTTATAGCAAAGGGACTCACCATTACATATACATGTATCCATCTTCCTCAAAATTCCCCTCCCATCCGGGATGCCACATAACGTTGAACAGGGTTCCCTATGCTGTACAGTAGGACCTTGTTGGTTATCTATTTTATTTTTCTAAACATTTATTTATTTATTTGGCTTCATTGATTTTTCTAAATCTATTTTTATTTGGAGGATAATTGCTTTACAATGTTGTGTGGGTTTCTGTCATATATCAACATGAAATAGCCGTAAGGTTATCCATTTTAAATATAGTAGTATGTACATGTCAACACCAAACTCGTAACTATCCCTTTCCCCCATTCTTTCCACATGGCAACCGTAAGTTCATTCTCTGTGAGTTTTGTAATTAAGTTCATTACGATCATTTCTTTTTAAGTTCCACATGTGAGGCATTGCATATACTCTTTCTCCTTCTTTGCCTGACTTCACTGACTGACACTCTCTAGGTCTATCCATGTTGCTGCCAATGGCCTTATTTCATTCTTTTTAATGGCTGAGCAATATTCTATTGCATATACGTACCACATCTTCTTTATCCATTCATTTGTCAATGGACATTTAGATTGCTTCCATGTCTTGGTTATTGTAAACAGTGCTGAAGTGAACATTGGGGGTGCATGCATCCTTTCGGACCATGCATTTTTCTCCAGGTATATGCCCAGGAATGGGATTGCCGAGTCACATGGTAACTCTATTTTTTAATTTCTTAAGGGGCCTCTGTACTGTTCTCCACAGTGACTGCACCAATTTACATTTCTACCAACAGTGTAGGATGGCTCCCTTCTCTCCATACCCTCTCCAGGATATATTCGTCATAATTTTGTATATATTTTGTATCTCCTAGGTAAAAATCTCAACTCTTAAAAAAAGGAAGAGGAATGAGAGAGATGATCTCAGGGCCATGTGAGGGTGTAGCAAGAAAGTCGCTGTGGCAACATGAAGAAGAAGGTTCTTGCCAGCTGTTGTTGCAAACCAGGAAGACAGTTCTCACTGAATCTGCCAGCATCTTGATCTCAGACGTCTCAGCTTCCAGGCCTTTGAGAGATAAATCTGTGCTGTTTAAGCTGTATAACTTAGGGTATTTTGTTATAGCCGCCCAAGCAGACTAACAGTCATTTTCTCCCAACTTCTTTTACTTCCCTCATTGTGTCAGCTTGGATCCTCTTAGAAGTAAATGCCAAGACAGAACCAGACAGGTAAGAGATTTATTGGGGGAGCACCTGTGAAGGATCAGGGGCAAAGGAGCAGGAGTAAGATGGGTGGGCCATCAGCCCTGATGCTGGCCTGACACCTGGGGAAGGACAGTAGGAAGGCAGGACAGAGTCTTGGCCAGGCCGACGGGAGCCCCACTGAAATGTTCTCCACCAGGGGCATCGGCATGGACCAGGGACGTCAGGCTGCGGTATCCTGCTTGGTCACTGGCTGTCAACAGCCTGGGGAGAGCACGGCCTCAGCCTGAATGCTTGGCGAGATCTAATTATGTAGCAGCTGGAGGCTGTTCCCCTGTTTCAAGGAGGTTCTCTTGAAAGGAGATCTGAGCTGCACCGCTGAGTGGCTGCCTCACCCACAGTGTCCAGCTGACTCACACCAGGAGCTCAGTGTGCTAACTCAGAAGTTTCTTAGCGCTGTGGTCAGGTTTCACACCTTCCAGCTCCTTTTCCACATCAATACACAGCTGTTTTGCATACTCCTCTCTAAGAAATCATGTCCCATTTTTTTAGGACTTTGACACCCTCTCCAGGAAATGACTCTCACAGGAGAGTGATCAGGGGTGTAGGTTCTGGCACCAGATTGCCTGGGTCTGTAGCCTCGGAACCCATCACCTACTAGCTGTGGGAACTGGCACAAAGTACTAAACTTTGTATCTCAGTTTCCTCATTTACTGAATTATGACAGGAATAGTACCTGTCTCATGGGGTTGTGAAAAATGCTACCTGTGAAGCACTTAAAACAGAGCTTTGGAAATAATAAGTTCTCAAACAATATTAATTAACAACTGAGAATATGATTTGCATATGAATGTGAATAGTATATGAATGTGTCCCCCCAAATTCTTATGTTGAAATCTAATCCCCAAAGTGACAGTATTAGAAGGAGGGGCCTTTGGGAAGCCATTAGCTCATGAGGTGGTGGTTGTTGATCAGTTGCTAAGTCATATCCAACTCGTTGTGACCCCATGGACTGCAGCACACCAGGCTTCCCTGTCCTTCACTGTCTCCTGGAGTTTGCTCAAACTCATGTCGATTGAATTGGTGATGCTACCCAACCATGTTATCTTCTGTTGCCCCCTTCTCTTTCCCACCATCAGGGTCTTTTCTAATGGCTCTTCACATCAGGTGGCCAAAGTACTGGAGCTTCAGCTTCAGCATCAGTCCTTCTGATGAATATTCAGGGTTGATTTCCTTTTGTTATATGAGGACACAACCAGAAGTCTGCAACCATGATGCGGGCCCTCACCTGATCATACTGGCACCCTGATCTTGGGCCGTTTAGCCTCTAGAACTGGGAGAAGTAAATTTCTCTTATCTATAAGCCACTTAGTCTGTGGTATTTTGTTATAGCAGTCCGAATGGACTAAGACTACTCATTAATTAAAAATGAATACATTCTCAATCAAAATTAATATATTAACATTAACATGGCCTATGTCTAATGAACAGTTTTGTCTTTCAATTTGTCCTACTTGAAAATTCCTCATAGGCATTTCAAACAGACTGGCAGAAGGCTTTCAGGAACCCTTCCCATCATTCTATGTAGGCTGCTTTCTATCTGTCTGACTTTGGAATCAGACATAAAGTGGTTAGCTTAAAGCTCACCACATAATAAGCACTGGAAATGGGAGCTATTTCTACCATGAGCACCATTACAGGTAGTCTCTGCCTTAAATTTTCTTTTACCCAGCAATTATTGAGTATCTGTGGGTGTGAGGCATGGTGACAAATACCAAGTAATCAGAGATTAGCCAGACAGATCCTGCCCTCCACAAAACCAAACTCCAAGTGAAGAGAAGTGAGAGGCACAAAAAGTAACTAGAATAAAGGATAAAAAAGAATTTTCTACTAAAAAGAATTTTAGCAGACAGCTGGATAAAGAGCAGAAAGAAAGAGACCCTGCTTCTACCTGAGCACGGAAAAAATGTTCTGGAAAAGTAGATCCTTCACCTGGTTTGTAAATGCCAAGACCTAGACCCACAGGGCCTGGAGATGTGCTGAAGAGCCGGAAAATGATGAACTTTGTACTTTCTGTTTGCTGTAGCCTATCCTTAGGGAGACCGTATATGTTTTCAGGGAGATATTGCGTTACAGGGACCAGCTGCCTCTCAAATCGTATTAGAAATATAAATGGCAGAACTAACAGCAATGAGAGCTTCAAGCCTGTCACTGCTCCTTTTAAGTGTTCTATAATGAGTGCTCACCTCAGTGGCTTTCTGGGATTCGGGGAAGACACAGCCAGGCCCTTTCCTTTCTTTTGTTGCCGGTCATTAGCAGAGTCGTTGGCTTAGGTGCCAGCACCCTGTTGAAGATGGTGACTGCACCCTGCAGAGGAATTGTCACCTGTCTCCAGTTCAGCCTGAATTCCCTGTTACTCTTTTCTAAAAATATTATTATTATTATTATTTTGTCTGTGCTTTGTGGCATGCGGAATTTTAGTTCCTTGACCAGGCAATGAACCCGTGTTCCCCGCATTGGGAGCACAGAGTCTTAACCACTGGACTGCCAGGGAAGTCCCCCATGTTACTCTTTTGATTGGTTCACATTCTACCTTCACAACCTCCACCTCACGCATGTCCCCCACTCGGCTTCTCCGAAGATAAGTGCAACCCATGGTCTCGCATCACTTGCGTTTCTGTTCCTCCAGGCCTCCTCTGGGAGAGGCCTGAGATCCATGGCTAGGATTTCCAGTAAGACGGGCTGGTCGCTGGTCACATTTCAATTGCCCCAATTTGGGGTCCATTTTGTGGAAGAGTGAGAAATTCCAGGTTGGTTTCACCACCCCACCTTTAATAATCACAAAGGACATGGGACTGGCCAGGTGATCTCACTTAGGCCCCAAAATTGATGGTGGCCATTCTGATTCTAAAGTAGGAGAAAGAATTCCTTGGCAATCCAGTAGTTAGGACTCTGTGCTTCCACTGCCGAGGGCACAGGTTTGATCCCGGATCAGGGAACCAAGATGCAGCAAGCGGCATAGGGAGGCCAAAACAAAAAACACACAAAACCCCCAAACTCCCTAAGTGTGTGTGTCTATTTCTGTTTTGTAAATAAGTTCATTTGTATCATTTTTTTAAGATTCTGCACATAAGCAATATCATATGTTACTTCTCTTTCTCTGTCTGACTTACTTCACTCAGCATGACAATCTCTAGATCCATCTATGTTGCTGCAAATGGCACTATTTCATTCTTTTTTAATGGTTGGGTAATATTCCATCATATATATTTATATATGGACCACATTCTTCTGTAGATGGACATTTAGACTGCCCCCATGTCTTGGCTTTTGTAAACAGTGCTGCAGTGAACATGGGGTGCATGCATCCTTTCGGACTATGTTTTCCTCCAGGTATATGCCCAGGAGTGGGGTTGCAGGGTCATATTTAGCTCTATTTTTGGTTTCCTAAGGAACCTGCATAAAGTCTCCGTAGTGACTGTACCAATTTACATTCCCACCAACAGAAGGTTTCCTTCTCCCCAGAATTTATTCATTGTGAATTTTTTGATGATGGCCATTCTGACGGCTGTGAGGCGATTTCTCACTGCAGTTGTGATTTGCAGTTCTCTAATAATTAGCGATGTTGAACATCTTTTCATATGCCACTCTGCATATGTATGTCTTCTGTATGTCATCTGTATGTATTCTGATTTAAAATGGATAAACAACAAAGTCTTACTGTACAGCACAGGGAACTCAGCTCAATGTTCTGTAACAACCTAGTTGGGAAAAGAATTTGAAAGAGAATAGATCCACATGTAAGTGTAAGTGAATCACTTTGTGGTACCCCTGAAACGAGCACAGCATTGCAAATCAACTATACTTCAATATAAAGTGAAAAGTTAACAAAACAAAAAATAAAGCAGCAGAAATGCAGGGAAGCATGTGGTGTCACATGAGGCAAGAGAAGGTTCTGGATTTCTGGCACTCTTACCCAGAGGTCCCTTTCATTGAGATGGGGAGCCTGGGGGAGGAGTTGATGGGGAAAGGGGCGGGCAGGGGAAAGAAAAGTTCAGTTTTGGAAAGTCCGAGATCCCTTTTAAATCATCCAAGGGGAGTTGTAGGGTAGGCAGGTTTGTATCTGAATGTGGAATTCTGAAGCACTGTTGGGCTTAGAGGTATATATAGAGAGAAATGTGAGAACCTTTACGACGTAGGTGTTATTTAAATCTGTGGGACTGAATACTGTCACCAAGGAAGTAAATGTTTATAGAGAATAGAAGAAGAGCTCTAGAAACTTCCAAAGGTTAGAAGTCGGGGAGAAGATGAGAACCCAGCAGAGGAGTCTTAAGAAGGAACAGTCCAATGAGGCAGGAATCATCTAGGAGAATTCATCCTGGAAGCCACTGAAGGAAGCATTTTGAGCAAAAGGAATGATCAGTCAGGCCAGCTGGCTGATAAGTTAGGGGAGTACTGAGAACTGATCGTTGGATTTAGCAACACAGAAGTTGTTGGTGACCTTGAAAAGAGCAGTTTCAGGCAAGTTTGCCCTGATTTCTGGGCCCATTTTCCCTCTGCCTTCTCTCCCTGAGCCTCACTCTCAGCCTCAAGTGTCTGCGAAGTCCTTTGCCCCTGCCCTGATCTTCTGTCTTCAGACATCGCAGAGATTCTTCACATTGTAGAGTCAGGAACTCAGTGAAAAACCTATTTAAATATGTGATCTTCTTCACATACACATACAATTATGTATTATAATTTCATGGGTTCACAGACTCCTTAATCCCTGATCCCAGGGTAAGAACAACTTAAGACAGGTTACTCTAATGAGTTTCCTTTGGGGTTTCTGTGGAGGCTCAGATGGTAAAGAATCTGCCTGCAATATGGTAGACTTGGGTTCAGTCCCTGGGTCAGGAAGATCCTCTGGAGAAGGAAATGGCAACCCACTCCAGTATCCTTGCCTGAGAAATCCCATGAACAGAGGAGCCTGGCAGGCTACAGCCCAAGGGGTCACAAAGAGTTGGACATGACAAGGTGACTTTCACTTTCACTTTTTAAAAATGAGTTTCCTTTAGCTCTGGCCACACAGAGGTCTTGAAACCCTAGTTTGTCCATTCCAGGCCCAAACCCTTCTTTAGATCTTTATTCAGATCAGAAACAATGAAAGCTAAGAATGAATGTTTTTAATACAAGCTCTTAGGGAGGCAAATTTAGGACAAACACAAGTAGACACAGTAACCAATTCAAGTAGGTATTGAATGGTATGATTTCACCTATATTCATAGCATCTTAGCTCTGCTTTAGATCTGATGTCTTCTGGTAGTTTCCATAGGTGGTTAGGCTAGGGGCAGCCACATCCTCTACAATGAGGATCATAAACTCATCTGTGAGAACTGGGCACGTAATGACATAAGCTGAAATGCATGGGAAACACCCAAGTGACAGGGTCAGTGGTGAACAGGGAAAGTGGGGACGACATGGTAGGTTTAAAAAAGAGAAGCTGAGGGCTTCCCTGGTGGTCCAGTGGTTAAGACACCATGCTCCCAATGCAGGGGACACAGGTTCAATCCCTGTTCAGGGAATTAGATCCCACATGCCAAAGATCCCATGTGCCGCAAAAAAGATCAAATATCCCACAGGCTGCAAACTAAGACCCAGAGCAGCCAAATTCATGTCAATCTATGCCAAAACCAATACAGAATTGTAAAGTAAAAATTAAAAATAAATAAATAAATTTAAAAAAAAAATGAAAAGGAACAGATGCTACTCTTCTGGCAAATGTTGGCATATGAGAATTTCAGCTCATATTGCTGAAATTTTTCAAGATAATGGAAAATATCTTGATTTTTCAAGATAATCTATAGACTTGATTCCTATGCAGTCTAAATAAACTGGAATATATGGTCTATAGAAGCTGGGCCATGTCTGAGAGAGAATTAAATTATGTTTATAGATGAGTTTTGGTGTAGAGTCTACTTCTTCTGCTCATTGTGACAGATTGTGTTTTCCAAAAATTACCAAAGTCATATTTCCAGTCCCACACTGTTTCCAGGATATTGCCAGTTGTATTAAGTGAACCTGGAACCCAGGCTGGTCTTTGTAGCTGGCTCCACAGCAGACACTTGGATATATGACTTCCACGATCGAATCATGCAAAGCAATATGGTTTCCACATGGGTCTCTCTCTCCCAGGATGCTCAGCCTGGGAAACAAGCCCTCAGGCTGTGAGTAAAAGCCCAGACTACCTAGCAGAGGTCTCATTTCCGGAAGTGAACAGGCATCAACCACCCAACGGGTAGGAGAACAAACCTTCAAATGACTTAAGCCCTGGGCCTTGAGTCATCCAGCTGAGGCCATCAAGGAGCAACGGCCAGCCGTTCCTGCTGTGCCTTGTTTAAATTCCTGACCCTCAGATTCTGTGAGCACAGTTGCTTTATGTAAGTCACTAAGCTGGAGTGATTTCTTAGTCTGCCTCAGTAACTGAGTTTTCATTTATAAATATGGAAGTGCTTTAGCAAATCCACCTGAAGAATACACCTTTTGGAAAAATGCTTTCTCTCTGGAGTCTTTTTTTTTTTTAGAATTAAAAAAAATGAAGGACAGTTGATTTACAAGGTTGTATTAATTTTTGTTGTACAGCAAAGTGCTTCAGCAGTGTGTGTGTATATATATATATATATATATATACACACACACATTGTTTTTTATATTCTTTTCCATTATGGTTTATCACAGGATATTGAATATAGTTCCCTGTGCTATACAGTAGGACCTTGTTGTTTATCCATCCTACAGTATAATCATCTGCATCTGCTAATCCCAAGCTCCTACTCCATCCCTCCCCCAGCCCCACCCCCTACTACCTTGGCAACCGCGTCTTTTCTCTGTCTTTGAGTTCTTCGTAGGTATAGTCATTTGTGCCATATTTTAAATTCTATATGCAAGTGATATCATATGGTATTTGCCTTCTGCTCTCTGACTTACTTCACTTAGCATGATCAGCTCTAGGGAGTCTTTTTCAATTTTGATGTCCTTTAGCTGATGTCCCTTAGGATTCATGCCCTCCTATGACTCAGACCTTGGGAATCAGGAACTCTAGGAGTGGACCCAGCAGTCTGTATTTGAGCAAGGCCTCTGGTGACTCTGATGCTTGTTCAAGCTTGGGAACGGCTGATCCAGACCACACGTAACGAGGTATTAAAGAGTGACACGGAAACGCGAGGAGGGGCATGGAAAGTGAGGCCATGAGGTTATCTGGTGTTCTGGAAGTAAAGCCCTGGGGGACCATGAGAAGTGCAGGGGCTGAGGGCTGCAGGAGGAAGGGAAGGCCTGGAGGGGCCGGGCTAGAGCAGACAGTAAAGCTTTCGAGGCGCCCTCAGCTCGGACGTGGCCACTCTGCTGGCTCACTTCAGTGAGACTTGTAAAGTCCCTCCGACTCCACAGCAATCCTGATTTTCCAACGAAACACCATGTGGAGTTGTGTTCAAGAGGGCAGACCAGGCAGCTCAGGCCGAGGGGCCTGGTTGCCGAGGGCCTCTGCCTCCATCCCTGTGGTATACCTTGAGCTACTTGCAGAAACCACACATTCAGCTTCCTTGTAGCCGTGGTTCTCTAAGTTATAAACAGGGCGCTTGGTCATGCCTTAGGGCTGAGCTCAAGGGAGGCCACTAAATTCGTCAGGGGCACGTGGGAGAGTGTTGACAGGGGCGGACTGCTGCTAAACCCCTGCATTTAGCAGGGGGCGCCAGGGCACAGGGCCCTGGAGGCCTGGTCCCACTGGAAGCAGGGTGGAGGTCGGATAGCAGGCCAGCCCACCTGACTGCGAGGCCCAGGCCGGTAAGGGGAGTGGGAAGACAGAAACCAAGGGTCAGTCTCCCCCAGGGGGCAGGAGCTGACCAGGACACAGACTCCAGAATAACCATGGGTGCTGGGTCAGCTGGGACAGTCTCTCCAGACAGCCTTCCAGTGGGAGGGTATTTCGGTGGAACGTCATATTGGGCTTCCCTGGTGGCTCAGAAGGTAAAGAATCTGCCTGCAATACAGGAGACCTGGGTTTGATCCCTGAGTTGGGAAGATCTCCTGGAGGAAGGCATGGCAACCCACTCTAGTATTCTTGCCTGGGGAATACCCATGGACAGAGGAGTCTGGTGGGCTACGGTCCACGGGATCACAAAGAGTCAGACGTGACTGAGCGATGAAGCACGCACGTATGCACACACACACACACACACACACACACACACACACACACAGTTTAGAAAACCAGCCATGATTCTTGATCCTCAGAGAGTTCAGTCCCTCTCACCAAGACATTTTGTTGCAGTTATGAGATGCATCACAGTTACACACCATGAAGTTATTTACCCTTCCACCTTTGCTCTTTCTGGAAAGCCTTTCCCTCCCTGAAGATTCCTATCAGGTATTTCCTCTCCCTGGAAGTCCTCCTGATTGCCCTCCCCTACCTTCCATTCCTGCTGCATGTATTTCTGCTATATTAAATTGCTTGTGGACTTGTTGTTTTAGTCTGAGAACCCTTGAGGACAGGCTCCGTGCATTCAGTGAAAGCCAGCCCCACCCTACTACATAACAGACGCTTATAAAATCCCCACGGAATGACTACCTCAGTCATCGCGAAGCTCAGCTGACGGTGGAGGACAGTGCCGTGGCCTGGGCTCAGGGTAGCAGGGCAGCGGGACATCACACCTGCTGGGGGTGGGGGGCAGCCTTCACATCCACGGGGAGCCTCTGGTTTCCCTCCTTCCTGTTCAGAGAGAGCAGCTGGTGCGACAGGGAAGGCACAGATCCAGAGCCCAGGAAAGTGCAGCATCCCGTTGGTGGTAAACATCACTGCTAACACCATGGGACTGAAGTCAGTTTCACTGGCCCCCAGACGCAGAAGAGCGAATCCTTTTGGCTACAGATTTGCTGGTGACTCTAGAGTTTTCTGCCCAGTTGCTTTTTGTTGTGGCTAATTTGAAGCTCCTTCTCACTGCCCAGGCTCTTAAGAAGGAGGGTTGGTGAAAATCAGATGCTATTGATTAATTTGACCAAGTGGGCTCTTTGCCTTTTTTCCTTCATATCCCAGGAGAGAGAGTTTCCATTCATGAGGTGGATGCTTGTCTGAGCTGAGACGAAATGCTTTCTCTTTTATCTGGATATATATTATGGGGGCTTTGCTCTGCATTCAAAAATGAATTAATGTCCACAGTGGGGTTTTGTTTTTAAAGCTGACATTTTAAATATTAACTAAAATGTTCTCAGTAAAGTCCAAGTAATTGTAAAGTTTGGATGAAAGAAGAAAGTCTCCTCACCCAGGAAGGAGCAGGGCAGTTAAGGACTATTATGGACTGACTCTTTGTATCCCACCAAATTGAACTGAATTTCTTAGTCTTCCCAATGGCAAGCACCAAGGAAAGGCCATGTGAGGACACAGAGAGAAGCCTTTACAAGCCGGGAGGGGACTCCTCACCAGGAACTAAGTCAGCCAGCACCTTGATCTTCCTTTTCCCAGCCTCTAAAACTGTGAAGAAATATATTTTTGTTTAAGCCACCAGACTACCGTAACTTGTTCTGCAGTCTCCCAAAAGTGAAAGTGTTAGTTGTTCAGTCCCGTCCGACTCTTTGTGACCCCATGGACTGTAGTCCGCCAGGTTCCTCTATCCATGGAATTCTCTGGGCAAGAATACTGGAGTGGAGTGCCATTCCCTTCTCCAGGGGACCTTCCTGACCCAGGGATCAAACCTATGTCTCACGCATTGCAGGCAGAGCTCAAGCTGAGTGAGAAAAGGACAAAGAAGGGAGAAAAACAGAGAAAGCTGGAGCCAGGTCCCGGCTCTGATGCTATCTTCCCCCAGGGCTTGTGTGAAACCAGGCTCTCTTAGCAGATGTACGGTCTCTTAGCAGATGTACGGTCTCTTAGCAGATGTACGGGGCTGGTTGCTACAGCAACGAGGCTGTAGCTGGGGTGATGCCTGGGCACAAACTCCCTCATCTCTGCAACAGGACCACCTGCTAACCAGGATTGTCACATGCTAAGCACACTGTGGCATTCAGGCCTACACCCAACCTCAAGTGTCCCCACAGTCCACCCCTTACCAGCAACCCACTCCATACCCCCATGGTGGAACTACCCAGAGCCATGCTCTCTCGGGGCTTTTGAGCCACGGAGCAAATAGCGTGTGTGTTTGGGAGAAGTAGCAGGTCAAAGAGATTGTGCACAAAATTGGCAACTTTCAACTCCTGCCTTTGCTCCCCACAGAGGAGCTGGCCAGTGGTTTGTAGGGAGGCTGGTAACCTTGAATGTGGGTTTGACATGTTGCTGGAAGGCAACAGCTGTTCCAAGGGAAAGACAAATGTCCCTCTCTGTCACCAAAAGGCCATATCCTGCACTTCAACCCCGCCACCTGGCCAGATCCCCACATCAAGGCAGAGAGGAGGGTGGGCCAGAAAGCTTATGACAATATTTACTTTAAAGAGAAAAGGTTTATGCAAGCCCATAACCATAGTCAAAGTATGATTTTTTCAGTAGTCATGTATGGATGTGAGAGATAGACCATAAAGAAGGCTGAGTGCTAAAGAATTGTTGCTTTCGAACTGTGATGCTGGAGAAGACTCTTGAGAGTCCCTTGGACTGCAAAGAGATCAACCCTGATTATTCATTGGAAGGACTGATGCTGACACTGAAGCTCCAATACTTTGGCCACCTGTTGAGAAGAGACAACTCATTGGAAAAGACCCTGATGCTGGGAAAGATTGAGGGAGGGAGGAGAAGGGGACAACAGAGGATGAAATTGTTGGATGGCATCACTAACTCAATGGACATGAGTTTGAGCAAACTCCAGGAGACAGTGAAGGACAGAGAAGCCTGGTGTGCTGCAGTCCATGGGCTCACAAAGAGTTGGATATGACTTAGCAACTGAACAATAACAAGCTCAGTTTATTAAAGAAGAGTTCTTATCCATAGCAGATATTGAGTTCACGCAAAAGCTGTCAGAGACAGTCCCTCATGCCAGATGCTCCTTGCAAAACAAATAGCAGACTTTTACCCCATCTCCTGGAGCTGGCCTGATCCATGCTGAGCTCTCCAGGGAGTCAAAGATCCTGGGGTCAGGGGAACAGACGGTGACCCAGACTTGAGGTGCAGGCAAGGAATTTCTTGTTTTCTTGACCCAAGGGGCTTTCTCTTCCCCACTGAGACCCGGGTCAGAGGAAACTAGGTCAAATAGCCACAAGAAAGACAATTTTCAGTAGAGAAAAGGGAAATTCAGACACAAATGTGTTCTTTCTAGAGCTCAGGTCACCTGGTTTGGAGAACTTCCGGGTCCATTTGAGGAAGCCCTATATTCTGTTTGAAAAAGAACTAGACCAAGACCCAGGAGAGTGAGCTGTGGTTCTGCTATAACACCTCCCAGCTGTGCAACCCTAGATTAGACAAGTCACTTCACCCCCAAGGACACAGCCTCCCCATCATGCGCTGTTCTGCCTATTTCACACAGCAGTCAGAATACGACCAAGTGAGAGAAAAACACCTGTGCAGGGGTTCCTTGTACACATGAGTCATGAACAAAACAGACTTTTCAAGCACTTTGGGAATCCCTCACAGAAAACATGTTGTGAAAAACAGACAGTAGTAAGTCCATAGCAGGAAGTGAGGGCCACTCCCCGGGCAGGCACTGGTCGCATTGCCCAGGGATCGGTCTGGCCTCACTGTTCTGTTCATGGGTGCGTGCTCAGTCAGTTCAGTCATGTCTGACTCTCTGTGAACCCATGGACTGTAGCCCGCCAGGCTCCCCTGTCCATGGGATTCTCCAGGCGAGAATACTGGAGTGGGTTGTCACGGATTCCTCCAGCGGATCTTCCATACCCAGGGATCGAACCCGAAACTCTTTGAGTGTCCTGCATTTCAGGCAGATTTTTTTTTTTTTTTTTAACCACTGAGCCACCGTGGAAGCCCTGTTCCGCTCATGCTGGTGCCCAGATCTGGAGTCACTGACTTGCAGCTCCACAGGGAATATGCATCAGTCTCCTCATGGGAGCTAATTTATTGGGCCAAGTCGAGTCTATAGCTCTTCATACTATGAACATGATTGGTAGGGCTGGATTTGGGGCAGAATTGAATGGAAAGGTTCTGTGTCAGCCGAGAAGTGTCAGCTGACAGCCCTGGGCTGAAAGTCAGCACCTGGTAGGTGAAGCCACAGATAGAAGAGCGATTATTCCAAAAGTACATGACGTGAAAGAGACCGCTGGCTACTACTGGTCTAAGAACAATAGCTATTGTTATTTCTGGTATTTTGGCTGAATGGCATCACTGACTTGATGGACGTGAGTCTGGGTGAACTCCAGGAGTTGGTGATGGACAGGGAGGCCTGGCATGCTGCGATTCATGGGGTCGCAAAGAGTCGGACACGACTGAGCGACTGAACTGATGCAAAGTTCTTTGCAAATACTACCTTCTTCAGTTCCCTGAAACCCTTATAAAGTAGCTATTGTCATTTTACCTATGAGAAAACCAGAGCTCAGAGAGGTTAAGTAATTTGCCCAAAGTCATATAGGAGAAAGAGCTGAAATTCAAATGAAGGTATACCTAAAAGATACCTAAGACTAAGCTCTTAACCATGTGCCACTCTGTAATGGGCCTCAGTTTAAGCTGCAAGTCCAGTTGACACATGGGATTCTGGGCCTCCTATCAGAAGTGTCGGACTCAGGAGGTCCAGAGAGGATCTGAGATTTCTAAGGATCCCCAGGTGCCACTGCTGGTGCCAGGGAGCAGTGGGAGAGAACTGTGCACTTTACCAGCCACCTCTCATACAGCTGGGAGACCTGCAGCCTGCCTGGGGCCAGGCAAGTGAAGGAAACCCACCTGAGTGTACAGGCTGCCGCCAGGACCCGCCTGTCCTTCACACCCTTCCTAGAAGCGAGTTTCTGCATTCGGGCGCTTCCCCTAAGCTAGCCACTGCAAACACTGGGCCTCTTATGTTTCTAGACATAAGCCCTGAAGAACTGATTCTTTTGAACTGTGGTGTTGGAGAAGACTCTTGAGAGTCCCTTGGACTGCAAGGAGATCCAACCAGTCCATCCTAAAGGAAATCAGTCCTGAACATTCACTGGAAAGACTGATGCTGAAGCTGAAACTGCTATACTCTGGCCACTTGATGCGAAGAGCTGAGTTATTTGAAAAGACCCTGATGCTGGGAAAGATTGAAGGTGGGAGAAGAGGACAGGATGAGATGATTGCATGGCATCACTGACTCAATCAGCATGAATTTGAGTAAATTCTGGGAGTTGGTGATGGACAGGGAGGCCTGGCGTGCTGCAGCCCATGGGGTCGCAGAGTCAGACACAGCTGAGTGACTGAACTGAACTGTTTCTAGACAATTATTTGCCAGCTTTCACTCAGCTCCTTACTCACCTGATTTCACGATCTATTCAAAACAGTCATCAGCCTTAGAAGTGCCAGCACGTGGAAGAATCTCTTACAGAATCTCAGAATGGGAAGGGACTTCTGGGGTCCTCCTACTGTGTCCTGGGTGGTAACAGACCCAGCACAAAGGGCGTCAGTGATTCCCGAAGCCATGTGTCCAGCTTCGGCAGAGGGCAGTTCTTGAGCCTGGAGAAGCATTTCTTTAGAGGCTCTTTCCTGTCTTGTTGACTTGTGGGCCACCCTCCAGGGGTTCACATCAAGCTCTCTCAGCCCTCCCCCATCCACATATGCTTGATTTCCTGACTTAGCCTCCTATAGCAGCAACCCACTCCAGTGTTATTGCCTGGAGAATCCCAGGGATGGGAGAGCCTGGTGGGCTGCCGTCTATGGGGTCGCACAGAGTCAGACACGACTGAAGTGACATAGCAGCAGCAGCAGCGGGTTAAAGGTTGACCCCCCCCAAAAAAAAACATACATCTGAGTTCTAACCCTTGCATAAAGGTCATAGATATAGGACTGTAGTCAAAACGAAGCCTGCATAAAAAATGGCAGAGTGCTTCAAAGATAAGCTTTTCCTGTTTTTCAGTTTTCTGAAATACCAGTTGACATCAAGTGACATAGTATGGTCTTCAGAAACACATACACACACACACTCCTAGAGGACTTCACCACTGATCCTGGGTCTTCATTGCTCTCATCCTGTCATCACCAGAGAAGCCCCATGACACAGTGGGCAGGCCATCCAACCTCCAGCTCCCGTCTCTGCCTCATCACCGCTGAGCTGTACCCTACCTTAGTCCTTTCCTGTGGCCTCACCTAGACCTGGTCACTACCTGGAACTCTTCTACAAAAGAAACATGATAGCCCCTAGCTGTTAAAACCACACAGTGAGTTCTTATCCCAACCTCCATCCTCCCTGAAATTTCCCTTTCTTGTATACATCTTACCTGTTCTTGAATGTGAAACTATGAGTTGCTCAGTCATGTCTGACTCTTTGCAACACCATGGACTGTAGCCTGCTACTCCTCTGTCCACGGGAGTATACAGGTAAGAATACTTGGGTGGGTTGCCATTTCCTTCTCCCCAGGATCTTCACAACCCAGGGATCTGTTCTTGGACCTTATCAGATCTCCCTGTCCACTATTCCTTTATCCTCCTCACTGCTCATCTGTCAGCCTGTCTTCACATCCTCCCCTCTGCACTGATCCCGTGGACCATCACTAAATTTCTTGTTACACTCCCAACCCCTTTATCTTGTTGACATTATTTTTGCACTCATCCAGCACAATTGCAACACTAGCTGATTTCAGCCCACCTGATTTCTCCTGTCTTCTTCTCAAACTTCAGCATGTGGCAAAAAACCATCATACTCATCTGCAGACTGAAGTCGTTGCTGGTGAATACAAGGTCTCCGAATTCAGTGACTCTGGTGGTAAATAATTCATCTGCCAATGCAAAAGACACAAGAGACATGGGTTTGATCCCTGGGTGAGGAAGAACACCTGGAGAAGGAATTGGCAACCTGCTCCAATATTCTTGCCTAGAAAATCCCATGGATAGAGGAGTCTGGCAGGCTACAGTCCATGGGGCCACAAAGAGTCAGACATGACTGAATGACTGAGCACTCAGCACTCAAGCCTTTTGCAGGTCCCTAGTCAGCAGCCCAGGCCCAATCTACAGCCATTACACCCGAGACATTGGGCAAATGAACAAGGTCATCTCTTATTCTGGGCTAGGCAGAACTTAGGGCTGGGTGCAGGGTTGTGAAAGCTTTGGAGGAACGTCTGCAACCTGCATTTCCTCTGCCTTTCTTGTTTCTATAGCTGCTCTAGAACTTTCCTCCAGCCGTGATTCCTACTGCAAGATTTTGCTTTTACCTGACAAAGTAAAGTCAGTCAAGAGGGATCACCACAATTTTTATGGTCCTCATCCTTCTCAAAAATGTACTTCTGCTCATTAAGACAATTCTTTCACTTTGTGTTTTACCCCTCTCCTCCTCTCTTCTCCTCTAATCATCCTTCTCACCCTTTCAATTTCCATCCCTATCTTTTCACCAGGATTTATATATATTCAAGCCCTCTCATTAAAACAAACAAATCCTCTGCCAGTCTTATATTCAACCTACCCACTGCTCTCTTGCTCTTTTTCCCTTCAGCTGGTACAAACTGTAGTATGAATCGATTCAGACAAGTAGGGAATACTACAGACTTCACCTATGTACCCTACTCACCCAGATTCAAGATTTTGTCATATTTCCAGCTAGATTTCTTGCAAGAGTGGTTGATATTTACATCACACTACATTTACAATCCTTGAGGTCTGGGTTTCTCCCTCACCACCCAGTGAAATTTCTCTAAAGTATTTCCATTGATCTGATGGTCAAATCTAGCAAACACTTTTCAGTTTGTAGCTTCCTACTCATCATTCTGCCCTTTGGTTTTATCCTCCTTACTTGCTTACATGTTCTATTTTCTCCTGTCCCTTAAATATACCACTGGATTTTTTTTCCTTTTTGTGTTATAAAGAGAGGGGGAGTGTTTCTTTTGCCTCCCTGATTTGTTTTCAACAAAATAACCTTTTTTTTTTTTTTGGTAGTTGATTTGTAATATTGTGCTAGTTGCAGATGTTATATATAACTGAATCACTTTGATGATTCTATATATATGGCTCAGATGGTAAAGAGATCTTAAAGGTGGTAAAGATCTTAAAGACATGGGCATACCAGACCACCTCACCTGCCTCCTGAGAAATCTATGCAGGTCAAGAAGCAACAGTTAGAACTAGACATGGAACAACAGACTGGTTCCAAATAGGAAAAGGAGTATGTCAAGGCTGTATATTGTCACCTGCTTATTTAACTTATATGCAGAGTACATCATGAGAAACGCTGGGCTGGAAGAAGCACAAGCAGGAATCAAGATTGCCAGGAGAAATATCAATGATCTCAGATATGCAGATGACACCACCCTTATGGCAGAAAGCGAAGAGGAGCTAAAAAGCCTCTTGATGAAAGTGAAAGAGGAGAGTTAAAAAGTTGGCTTACAGCTCAACATAGAGAAAACTAAGATCATGGCATCTGGTCCCATCAGTTCATGGCAAATAGATGGGGAAACAGTGGCTGACTTTATTTGGGGGGGCTCCAAAATCACTGCAGATGGTGATTATAGTCATGAAATAAAAGATGCTTGCTCCTTGGAAGAAAAGTTATGGCCAACCTAGACAGCATATTAAAAGGCAGAGATATTACTTTGCCAACAAAGGTCCATCTAGTCAAAGCTATGGTTTTTCCAGTAGTCATGGATGGATGTGAGAGTTGGACTGTAAAGAAAGCTGAGTGCCAAAGAATTGATGCATTTGAACTGTGGTGTTAGAGAAGACTCTTGAGAGTCCCTTGGACTGCAAGGAGATCTAACCAGTCCATCCTAAAGGGCATCAGTCCTGAGTATTCATTGGAAGGACTGATGCTGAGGCTGAAATTCCAATACTTTGGCCACCTGATGCGAAGAACTGACTCATTTGAAAAGACCCTGATGCTGGGAAAGATTGAAGGCGGGAGGAGAAGGGGATGACAGAGAACTAGATGGTTCACTGACTCAATGGACGTGAGTTTGAGCAAGCTCCAGGAGGTGGTGAAGGACAGGGAAGCCTGGTGTGTCACAAAGAGTCAGACATGACTGAGCCACTGCATAACAACAACAATATTCTACCACATGGGAAAAAGAATATATATTCTTATATATATATATATATATTCTTATATATGGGAAAAAGAATATATATATTATTTTTCAAATTGTTTTCCTTTATAAGTTATTATAAGATACTGAGTATAGTTCTCCATGCCATACAGTAAGTCCTTGTTGTTCATCTGTTTCGTACATAGTAGTGTGTATATGTTAATCCCAAACTCCTACTTTATCCCTGCCCCCAATCTTTTGGGTTTTTGAAAACACATTTTGGGGGATTTTTTTTTTTTTTAGATTTCAATGGTGGTTGGCTGACTCTTGCAACCCTGTGGACTGCATCCGACCAGGCTCCTCTGTCCATGGGATTTTCCATGCAAGAATATTGGAGTAGCTTGCCATTTCCTTCTCCAGGGGATCTTCCCAACTCAGGAATTGAACCCAGGTCTCCTGCACAGAAGGCAGATTCTTTACCAACAACTATGGCTTTATTTGGGCATGTAACTAATATTTTGAAAAGTTTAAATTAAAAAATCTCATAGAATTTTTGTGTTATGTTATTTCAGAGATAGCAAAATGCAACCATTCCTTTTTACTTTTATGTAAAGAAATTGGAGTTCACAGAGATGGAGAGATCCCAGGGTCAAACATGTAATAGTAGTACTGTTGGAACCTATCTTTAGCTTCCCCTTTCTGACTCTTCCCTTGAGCCTTTCCTGACAAACATCCAAAAATTGTTTTAAAAACCTCTTTCTCTGGTTTCTAGAGCTCCTACCCCACTTAATTGCACTTGCCTGGCCAATTATTAGCATTCTCTAATTTCTTAAGGTCAGGCACCCTATTTTTATTGATGTATTCCCAGAACCCGGCTTAGTTCTGAGCTCAAAGTAGGGCCCAATAAAAATGTGTTGCATGAATGTTCTCCAACCCTGGAACACCAATGTCAGTATAGCAGGCTCGTGACCACCCCCAAATCACTTCCTCGGTTCTTGTTTACAGATGGCCCCAGCTTGGCTATAAGGAGCAAACAGAAACAACCCTCAATTATCCCTGCTAACTGGGGCATGAATAGGGAAAATTCCAGAGAGTTCCCAAAGCCTCATTTAAGCCCAGAATTGCAAAGCCTCTGAAAATAGTAAAAGCCATGCATGCCAGAAGTATGATTTGTGATCCAGACATTTCTGCTGTCCCTGTTCACTGTTACATTAAGACCTGCAGGCAAGGAGGAAGAGGAGGCAGTGAAGACAGAGATTTTCCACAAACCCCCAGGAGCTGAATGGTATTGTTATTTCATGGTATGAATTTTGAGACTAGAAGTCCCTGTGAGCCCCATGGACCTGGTCTCAGGTCAGCTGGCCTCTATAAGGCCAGGGGGTGTGGATCACCATTCCATCGACCTGTTAAATTTTTTTTTCCCTCCAGATCTCTGCTACCTCCATCTGATGTTAGGGATACCTGATCATCCTGGGGGACATAGAACTGGGGACCAAATGGGAATTACTGATTCACAGCACATAATAAAAATAGTTCTACTTATTGAATACCTAATACATTCCAGGCCGTGAAACAGGCTCTCTGCTCAGTGCTCCAACTAGTCAGCAAAGTGAGCTCACACGCGTAGTCGCTTCAGTCGTGTCCAATACTCTTTGCGATGCTATGGACTGCAGCCCGCCAGGCTCCTCTGTCCATGGGATTCTCCAGGGGATCTTCCCAACCCAGCGAGCAAACCTGAGTCTTACATCTCCTGCATTGGCAGGTGGGTTCTTTACCACTAGCACCACCTGGGAAATCCAGCCAGCAAAGCAGCCGTTCCTAAAAGCAATGGCATCCCCAACAACTCAAACCATCCCCAACCCTTGACACAGCTGGTGTGCCATTTCTGAAAGCAACTCTCCTTGGCATCATCTTGTTTGACTATTACAAAATGCCATCATCTCGGCACAGGGCCTTGTTCCTGTTTGGTAAGAGAAAAACTGAGCCCTAGACAGCATCTCCTCTGGGCTCACACAGATCGTGGAGTCTGATACACACCTCCCTGTGCTGCCTGCATCCCAAGTTTGGGATCTCTTTGCGAGGTAGCTGCCCAGAGGGTGTTTGTCACCCAAAGCCACATGGCTGTGCTGACCCACATGGCTTCCTATATGGAAGAAAGAACCCTGGGATGATTTTATTTCTGTTACTGAGGAGCTCTATGAAATGCAAACTCTCTGAGCTTCTGTTTCTTCATCTGCAAACTGGGGCTGGTAATACCTGCCCTGCCTGGCTACTTTGTGGTGTTTTGAGAGCATGAGAAGAGATGAGGTCAGGGAAAGCATTTCGAAAGAGAGACGAGTGCCCAGGAGTGTTATTATTAGGGACACAGCGTTCCAAGGAACACCGAATTCGTTTGCTTGTAAAGATTTTAAGGTGACCTTTAAAGGAGCCAGCTGGGTTCTTAGTTCACGGTAGTTTAGAACATTTTAATTCAGAGGTTTTGAAAGTGCAGATGAATCCAGAGAGAAATATTTGCAGGCGCAGTTCCCAGAAATAGAGAAGAGAAACCAGAGCTCCCATGGGGTGTGGGGCTGGGGGTCAGGAAGCAGGCCCAGATCTGCTCTGCCACCAGTTTCTCATCCTCGGATCGGGAGACCCTTGCCACTCCGGGGGCTGTTTCCCACACTGACTTTCCACTTCTTCCTTCGGGGGCAGGGGCTTTCCTCTGACCCTCCATCCTAGTCTGGGTGTGGGGAGGAAGCTGGAGGGTCTGTGTGAGGAGTGCCTGCCTGCGTGGAGGGGGCGTGGGAGAGAGGAGAGAGGGACTCTCATTGCCAATGATCTTCCCCTGTATCATTCCACTGTGTTCCCTTTATCTTATGTCATATGTTATCCACAAAGGCCGTAGGAGGGAGATATGCCAGTTTCCATTTGAGAAATGAGACGGAGGGTTGAGTGTCATTTGAGAACGATCCCACAGCTCTGAAGTGGAGGAGCTGGATTTAGAACACAAGTCACAGTCACAGCCACTGCTTTCTCCCGAGGCACCTTCTGCGTGTTCATTTCATGGATGTGCAAACCCAGCACTGCACGTGGCGTGGCAGATAACTCGCTGACTGTGAAGGCGCATGCTCCACGCCCCAAGCCCTGTGCTTACCTCTTCAGTCATTTTCCTAGTTGCGTTATAGTTGATTTACAATGTTGTGTCCATTTCTGCTGCACAGCACAGTGATTTAGATGTATGTATATATCCATTCTCTTTCATATTCTTTTCCATTGCGCTTCATCGCAGGATGTTGAACATAGGTCTCTACGCAGTAAGTCCCTTACCTCCGAAGCCAAGTTGCAGACTTTCAGAGACGTGAACATGCACTCACAGGTTCAATCACGGAAGTCAGTTCTGTTTGAGGAGGCACTGTTAGCTTTGGAGACACAGGACCCGAGTGTAGAGCTGTACATGAAGGTTGCAGCAGCCACTCAGAACGCAGTCCAGTGCTACCGTGTCATCTGTGATGAGAAATAAAGGAGCCACCGCCCAGACATCACTGGATCCTTTATCTAAGAGGGTAGATAGAATCGACTCCAGCTGTGGCATCAACCTCAGGCGTGAGTGAAACTATAGCTTTTCCTCCGTCTCCTTTTGCTGACGATACTTCAGCTCTACCACCTCCCACCCCTCCTCCCTCCTCCAGGCTGTAACTCTTCTCGATTGTTCACTCTATGCCAGCCCCTGCATGCCAGCTGTTGTGCTGTGCTACTGTACTTTTCAAGGTCCTGTACTATAGGAGTAAAAATGTCTGTTTTTTTTTTTAATCTATTCTTCATGTGAAAAGAATTATAAACCTGTTACAATGCAGTACTACATAGCTGAGTTAGTTGAGTACCTAGACTAACTTTGCCAGGGTGTTTGTGTGTGTCTTCAGGCAAGAACAGAGGAGTGGGTTGCCGTTTCCTGCTTTAGGACATTTTCCCACAGCATCTCCTGTGCCATCTGGGAAGCCCCTAACTTTGTTGGCCTTATGAACAAACTGGACTTACATGGGTGTTCTTGATGAGGAACTCATTCATATGTAGGGGATTTATGGTACCTCTGTCTTCCCTGTTTTGAATATCTGGCACAGCCACAAAATCCCCAGATACCCCAAACATGCCTCCTCCTCTTTGTGTCCAAGGTCCCCTCAGTCTGCAGCTCCCCTCCAGCCTGCCTCCCAGGGTTCCCCACTGTTCTCTGGACCACATGCCAAGGGCCTGTCAACTCCCGACTGTCAAAAGATAAGCTGAGGAACATTACACATTAGAAGGGTTTATTTGAACATTGGTTGATTTGAGTCGGGCAGCAGCAAACCAGCAGTGGTTAGGAGTGCTCCAACAACAGCAGGGTAGAGACTTTTACAGAGAAAAGGTGGAGGCAAAACAAGGACATTTTTAAAAAATTCGTTTTATTTTATTTACTTGTTTTTGGCTGCACTGGGTCTTCCGTGCTGCCTGCAGGCTTTTCCTAGTTGCAGTCCACAGGCTTCTCTTGCTTTGGAGGCTGGGCTCTAGGCCTGTGGGCTCAGTTTGACAGTTGTGGCTCAAGCGCTGCAGACCACAGACTCAGTAGTCGGGGCCCAGCGGCTTAGTTGCTCCACAGCATGTGGAGTCTTTCTGGAGGGAACCCATGTCCTCTGCATTGGCAGGCAGATTCCTAACCACGGGACCACCCGGGAAGTCCAGCAAGAACATCATGGATTGGTTATAGCAGAAAGCCCAGTTATCTCTGATTAGCTGTCCTTGGGTTTTGATTTTGTAACCTTGAAGCCTCTGCAAGCTTAGATTTTGGCTTGCTTATGTAGGCGACCATGACATTAGAGCCGCTTTGGTCTAATAGCCTCAAGGGTTAATTAATTTAACATGACTCATCTTTTAAGACGCAGCTCAAGTGTTGCTACCTCCTTGATGCCTTTCTTTATCCCAACCATCCATCCAAAGGTGGTATTCATCTTCCTCTTTTGAGCTCCCACTGTGATGTGTACAGATTTCCACCACAGTATGAATAATATTTTATTGTCCTTTTTTTTTTTTTAAAACAGGTCTATCTCCCCCTCCCCCAATCAGATTACAAGCCCTTTAGAACAGGGACCATCTATTCATTTTGGACGTTTCACAACTTTTCATAGTGCCTGGGACTTAGTAAATGCTATTTTAATTTTAAAACAGGTGTTAGGGCACAATTACCATACTAATATGTTGCCATTGTAAACATTCTAAGAAATAAAGATAATGAGCAATAAAAATCATGAGAGTCCTCCTTGACCCCAGTTCAATCTCTCTGCTCTTCCCAGAATAATCAATGTACTAATGCATCCTTTCAGGCCTTTTTCTATGCCCTTACATATCTGGAAACATGGAGAAATATACAATTTTGAGAAAGTAAATAAAAATAAGATTATACTAGCAATTATTTTACAACATTTTTTTTTTCATTTAAAAACACTCCAGGGCTTCCCTCATGGTCCAGTGGTTAAGAATCTGCCTGCCAAGGCAGGGGACACTAGTTCAATCCCTGGTCCAGGAAGGTTCCATGTGCCATGGAGCAACTAACCATGGGCACCGTGCCACAGCTACTGAGCCTTCACTCTAGAGCCCATGCCCTGCCACAAGAGAAGCCACTGCAATGAGGAGCCCACTCACCATGCAACCAGAGAGTAGTCCCTGATCCCAACAACTAGAGAAAGCCCATGCTTAGCCAAAAGTAACTTAAAAATAAGTAAAAATATATTCCAGACATCTTAACAACTCGCTATGTATTAATCTATCCATTCTGTTTTAACTGCCAGTATTTTGCAATATAAGTGTACCACACTTGATTTAGCTAGTTCTTTATTAGTGGACATTTATATGTTTTCCAAGATTTACTACACTGAATATCCCAGGACTTACCTCTCAGAATACATGATTGAGTATTTCTCTGAGTCAATAGCTCTCAACCAAACTATATAGGGCTCACCTGGGGAGCTTTTTAAAAAATGAATTTAGTTGCAAAAATCCTCAGCAAAATATTAGCAGATCAAATGAAACAATGTATTAAAAAACTGGTTGAACATTCTAAAAGCAACTAATATAATCCTATCAATATAAGCAGGAAAAGCATTTGGCAAAATCCAATACCCATTCATGATAAAAAGTTTCAGAAAAGTAGGTATAGAGGGAAGCCTCTTCAACTTGACAAGGAATATCTGCTATATTGTAAATCAACAATTCTATTTTTTAAATTTAATAAAAAAAGATCTACCAAAATGTGGGCTTCTCAATTGGCAAAGAATCTGCCTGCCAATGCGGGAGATGCACGTTTGATCCCTGGGTTAGGAAGATGCCTTGGAGAAGGGAATGGCAGCCTGATCCACTATTCTTGCCTGGAGAACTCCATGGATAGAGGAGGCTGACAGGCTACAGTCCACGGAGTCACAAAGTCAGACATGACTGAGCGTGCACAGACCAAAAATCTATAGCTAATATCATATCTGATGGTGAGAAACTAGATGCTTTCTCTCCATAACCAAGAACAGGACAAGGTTGTGGCCTCTCACCACTTCTTTCAACATCATCCTGGAAGTCCTGGAATCAACCAAAAAACTCCTAAAACGAATAAAATGACTATAGCAAGCATGTAGGACATGAAGTTAACTGCTTTCCTATATACCTGCTAATGAACAATTGGAATTTAAAATAAAAACCACAACACCATTTACATTAGGTTCCTCAAAACAGAAATACTTAGTGATAAATCAAAAAAAATTTCTATAAGGTCTATCCAAGGAAAACTATGAAACACTGATGATAGAAGTAAAAGAACTAAATAAATGGACACATATTCCATGTGTATGAATAGGAAGACTCAAATATGTTACAGTGTCAGTTCTTCCCAGCTTAATCTATAGGTTCAGTGGAATTGAAATCAGAAGCTCAGCAAGTTATTTGTGGTTTGTTGTTTAGTGGCTCAGTCTTGTCCAACTCTTTTAGGACCCCATGGACTGCAGGCTGCCAGGCTCCTCTGTCCAAGGGAGTCTCCAGGCAGGAATACTGGAGTGGGTAGCCACTCCCTTCTCCAGGAGATCTTCCCAACCCAGGGATCATACTCAGGACTCCTGCATTAGCAAGTGGATTCCTTACTACTGAGCCACCAGGGGACAATGAACAATTCTAAAGTTATTACTAACAGGCTAAAGATTGAGAATAACTAACACAGCACTGAGGA
Source organism: Oryx dammah (assembly GCF_014754425.2). NCBI lineage: Eukaryota > Metazoa > Chordata > Mammalia > Artiodactyla > Bovidae > Oryx > Oryx dammah. The sequence goes on from NW_024070201.1 coordinate 14,864,190, forward strand.
AGAACAAAATAGGAGGACTGATACTGCTTGATTTTAAGGCTCAGCTACAGTAATCAAGACAGTGTGGTATTGGTGAAAGAACAGACACATAGATCAATGGAATGGAACAGAGAGTCCAGACAGAGACCACACAAATATAGTCAACTGCTGTCAAATAAAGAGCAAAGCAAGTCCAATGGGGAAAGGATAGTCTTTTGATCAAATGATAGTAGACTAACTAGATATCCGCATGCAAAACAGTGATACATAGACTTTACATCTTTCACAAAAATTAACTCAAAATGGACCACAGACTTATAAAACGCTTATAAAACACAGAACTCTAAAACTTCTAGAAGATAATATAAGAGAAAATCTAAATGATCTTGCATTTGGCAATAGCTTTTTAAATATAACAGCAAATGCACAACCCATGAAAGAAAAACCTGGTAAGCTGGACTTCATTAAATTTTTAACACTTCTCTGCAAATGACACTATTGAGGGAATGAAAAATGACCCTATTGAGGGAATGAAAAGACAAGCACAGACTGAGAGAAAAATCTCAGCAAAACACATAGCTGATAAAGGACTGTCAACAAAATACACCAAGAGCTCTTAAAACTTAACAATGAGAAAACAACTTAATTTTTAAATGGTCCAAAATTTTAAATGGACAGCTTGCCAGTGAAGACATACATATGGCACATAAACATGAATAACTGCTCAACATTATATGTTGTTAGTGGATCGCAAATTAAAACAAGATACTACTGCAGACCTATTAGAATGGCTTAAATCCAAAGCAATGGCAACAGCAGATGCTTGTAAGAATGTGGGTACAACAGAAACTTTCCTTCATGGCTGATGGAAATGCAAAATGGTACAGCCATTTTGGACGACAATTTGGCAGTTTCTTACAAAGCTAAACACAAGCGCCCCATATGATCCAGAAATCATCAGGCTCCAAATATTCATCCAAATGAATTGAAAACTTATGTCCACACAAAAACTGCACATGAATATTTATAGCAGCTTTAAACTTGGAAGCAACCAAGATGTCCTTCAATAGGTGACTAGCATATCCATATAATGGAATATAATGCAGCCATAAAAAGAAATGGGTTATCAAGCCATGAAAATCCACGGAGGAACCTTAAGTGCTAAACGACAGAAACCAATCTGAAAAGTCGATACATCATCTGATTCCAGTGTTACAACAGTGTCACCACCGCTGCCATCATCACCGTGAGTGCAGCCCCCCACCACGTCCAGAAAGCACCTTCACACCAGGGGTCTGAAATGACCCTCACCACAATCTCAGAGCAGGCGGGGCAGAGGTCCTGACCACAGTGTGCAGATGGGGAAGCAGTGCTTGGCAGCTTGCCCTGCCTGAGTCACATAGCTGGAGACAGCATCACATCTTTTTATCCTAAAGCTTATACCTTAGTTCCTCCAGTGCAGCCTCCTGGGCCTTGATGGACCTTGGACCACAGTGGTGGGGGGATGGGGTGTGTAACTACAGGGCTTGATGTGTCATTGTGGACAGGAGTGTGGAAGAGGGTGTTCTGACAAGTTCACTCAGTGGCCCTTGCTCTTTCTGGGCCCTGGACCAGCTCTTTCCTCCCTCAGTCCCTCCCCGTATCTTTCTCTGTTGCAGGCATTGACACTCAGAGCACGCAGAGCGCTGGCAGCAGAATGCTTATTATTTATTCATTGGAAGTACATCAGCTGTCCCTCCTCCATTTGCCTGGAGGAAGCAGGTCAAGAGGTGCCAATTAATACCCTATATATCCCAGCGCTGGATTCACTGGTCACAGAGATGCCCACTTGCAGAAAGCAGAAAGAGGACTTCTTTTTATTTTTAGGTAGAAGAGTGGCCCTGAAATATCCATAGATGAATGCAATGGAGATTTGCTGAGGGGTGGGTACAGAGGGGTGGGAAATGGGAAAGAGGAGAGAGAATCTCTAGCTTCTGGTCACCATGACAATGATAGCATCTAAAAAAAGCATAACTGATCGTTGTAAGCAGAAGGGGTTTTTGTTTGTTTGTCTTGTTTTAACTTCTTCCCTAATGCTGGAATAAATGAAGGGAAAGGTGAGTTTGCACCTCATCTAGGCATAAAGTACTGGGGACAAATGTGGATCTGAGCCTGGAAGTCCCTAATTTAGTCACCCTGACTCAGAACATCCTTTTGAAAATAGCTGAGGCTGTTGGTGGGAACCAAAAGAACCCATGCTTGGAGTGATTATGGTAGGGGAACAGGCAATGGCTTTTTTTGGAAGAACCAATGGGGCTTACCCTCCAGCAAGGAAGACGGGTACGCTTCACAGTAATCAACAAGGATGCAGCAGCTATGAGAGACCTGTAGCAGGCTGAGTGATGACCCTCTAAGAATGTCCATGTCCTAATCCCTGGAATTTATTAATATATGACCTTCGCAAAAAGCACTAAGCAGGTATGAGTTCAGAATCTTAAAATAGGAGAGATTATCACTGTCCTGGTGACCCAGTATAGTTACAGGATCATTTTAAGAGGAATTAGGAGGATATGCGTTAGAGAAGATGAGTGCAGTTAGACCCTGGGTCTAACCCCTGGGTCAGGAAGATCCCCTGGAGAAGGGAATGGCAACCCACTCCAGTATTCTTGCCTGGAAATCCCATGGACAGAGGAGCCTGGTGGGCTACAGTCCATGGGGTTGCAAAGAGCTGGACACAACTGAGTGACTAACACTTTTGCTTTCACAGGAGGATAAGAGAGAAGCTGATGTGACAATGGAAATGGAGGAAAATGCAGAAATATGACAACAGAAGCGGGGACCACAAGCCAAGGTATGCAAACAACATCTGCTGCTGCTGCTGCTAAGTCGCTTCAGTCGTGTCCGACTCTGTGCAACCCCAGAGATGGCCACCCTTGAGGCTCCCCCATCCCTAGGATTCTCCAGGCAAGAACACTGGAGCGGATTGCCATTTCTTTCTCCAGCAAACAACGTCTAGAAACTGGAAAAGGCAAGAAAAACAGACTCTTTCCTAGAGTCTCCAGAAGGAGGCAGCTCGTAGACTCCCAACCTCCAGACGATCAAAGGATGAATGTGTGATGATGTAAGCCACTAAGCTTGTGGTCATTTGCTACAGCAGAATCAGGGAAACCATGAAGGACTGATCAATAAGGGCAGCAACCGCTGTCACAAAAGCAAAAGGGCCAGAAAACAAGGGCCCATCAGTGAATGAACAGACTCTCCAAACCTCTGTGTGCCAGGCATCTGAAAACAGGGCAGGCCCCTTGCAATGGGTAAGGTATATAGGATGAGGGCAAGAAGGACGCTAAAGAGTAGAGAAAGGGGCTGGCCCTCACGAGAAGCAGGCAGTAGTGAGAAGCACCGCAGCACAGGGCCCACCCTTCTTTTCCACATAATCGCGGGGATTGGAAGGGGAAGAGGCGGGGAAGGGAAGCATGAGCTTCAGGGTTTTGAGAACATCAGCCATGGTCAGGAGGGTCAAGTATCATAACTTTCCTAACTCATGCAAACAACTGGAGAAGGAAAACAGAGCAGGTAAGGAGGTAACTGTGGTCAGTACTCACCGGCAAATCCAGTCGATGAGTATTTACTTTGCAAAGCCAGTTACATTCTTGTATTTTAATGTGATTTGAAACTGTTTATGCACATATATGTATCTATCTTGTGTCTCTGGAATCTCCCTTTCGTCCACATGCACAGGTCTCTCCTGGTTCAGGCCATCACTATCTGCCATCTGGGTTACCATAACAACCTCTATTGGTCCTCCTGCCTCCTCTCTTTCTGCTCTCAAATCCAGCCTCTGCGTGCTTTCCACAATGCCAATCATACTCTATCACCTCCTGAATAAAGCTGTTACATGGCTTCCCATTGCCCTTACGATAAAAGCCCAAATCCTTCGTTTCTCAAGACTAAAAGCTAGTGGGTTCAAGTAGGACTTGCCAGCGTGGTAACAGGGCACAGAGCCTGGGAGACACCTAATGGGTATCAACAGGGGGCTTCTCCAGTGGCTCAGTGGTAAAGGTAAAGAATCCACCTGCAAGGCAGGAGCTGCAAGAGACGCAGGTTCAATCCCTAGGTTGAGAGGATCCCCTGGAGGAGAGCATGGCAACCCACTCCAGTCTTCTTGTCTGGAGAACCCCATGGACAGAGGAGCCTGGCAAGCTCTGGTCCATAGGGTTGCAAAGAGCTGGACATGACTGAAGGGACTTAGCGCACACACTCACATGTATCAATAGGGGGCCTTGTAAGAACTTCTGTGATTCATCTTTTTTACTTCCTTTTTCAGACTACTCCAGCCGTACTACACCTCTCAATTCCTTGAGCGATCTATTTCTCCTCCAGGTCTTTGTATATACTCTTCCCCATTTCCTGGGTCTCCCATCCCTACTCCTTTGTGCTGCAATGTCCTACTCATTCTTGGGGATTTAGTTTAAACATCCCTTGTTCTCAGAGACCTGCCCTGCTCTCTAGTTTAAGTCCTCATAGTACAGATTCTTGCAGTATCTTGAGCTTCCTCTACCATGACACTAATTACACTTTACTTGTTTGATGATCATAGACTATGTTTAACGATAGGTCTTCTCAACCTCAGCGCTGTTGACATTTTCAGCCTCATAATTCTTTGTTGTGGGTGCTCCCTATGTATTGTAGGATGTTGATAGCAACCCCCTCCCAAATCATGATAATCAAAAATGTCTGCAGACATTGCCAAATATCCCCTGGGCGAGGGGGAAATTGCTCCACGTTGAGAGCCTCTGCTCTATGAAAGTAGGGTCTATGACTTTCTTGATGACTTTGGCATTTCTGATGTTTAGCAAAGTACCTGGGCTATAGCAGGCACTAATAGGTACCTTAAAAACAGGACTTCCTACTATTGGTGAGGCAAGTGGCCAGGTTGCGCATGTCTGGATCTGCACCCTCTCCCTCCATTGTCTGTTTCTGGATCACCCTTATCATCCAGACTCTATTCAGGGAAACTGCAGGGATGACTTCCTTGAGTCACGGTGGATCTGCTGCCATAGAAGTTTTAGGTTCGGGACACTCACAGAGTCGCTGTCTTTGTAATGCTGATGCTGTCAGCTGCCCAGACTTCAACTATTCTGGCTCTTCATTCCTCTTTGCAACTGCGCAGAGTCACACATTAAAAGGGAATCTTGGAGATGGCTGTAACCATCCTAGTGCCTTGTCCCATGCTTGGATCAAAATAAGTGCTCCATAAATATTTATGGAGTGAATGAATAATGCTTCTGAAAACCACCTCTTACTAAATGCCTACAAATATGCTCATCCAAAGTGTCTGCTGCAGTGCCACTGGGAGAAGTTGTCACTGCCCCATTTTCCAAGAGCCTTTTTTCTTTCGTGGGCATCAAAACTATTCTTAATGCAGTAGCTGGAGCCAAAACAAAACAAAACACCACACTTGTTCCTTTCAATAAAATGTAGCTTTGTCCCCTCTTTACAATTTAACTGTTTTATCTTCACTGCATGTAGATTTCAAATGAGGCTTGAAAACTGGGAAGGCCCATAAAAGCAGAATAGCTACTGTTTCATGTGGAGTAATAAGTTATTCAAGGTTTACAACAAAAAGAACCTGACCTGACTCCCTGGTCCTAATGTGCAGTAGATATAACTATATTTAAATGGGTTCAGTGTAGCAAAATTGCATTTGAAAGAAACAGGGAAACATAAGATCAAAAATTCTTTCCAGTGGCTCACTGAAACAGTTTGATTGCTAGGAATCTCTTATTCCTACAGGCAGCAAACCTCAGTTGCATCAGTTAAACAGTGAGACAGAAAGAAATGCTCAGGTTTCAGGCTTTTTTTTTTTTTTTTGATGTGGCTAAAGATCATCAGAATAAAAAAAAAATTATTTAGAATTTTAAAAAAAAGTGCACCTGCCCCCTCTGCCTGACCAATCACCCTATGATACAAGGGCCACAGGGGTCCCTCTATAAAATCCAGCTTGGTTCCTGGAACACCACTCTCTTCTGGTTTTCCTTCGACCATTTTGGTTTTCCCTTCTCTGTCTCCACTAAGGCTGGCCTTCCTCATTCTCTCCTCCCACGGAGCTCCTCAAGGCTTCAGCGTAAGTCCTCTCAGTATTGACTCCCTGTGATCTCCCCCGACAACCTCAGACATATTTGCAGGTTTAATTCCCACCTACAGACCCATGACCAGGATATTTACTTCTCTAGCCCAGGTATCTCCTCTGACTTCCAGACGAATTCATTCGGTTGCTTCCTTGATGTCTTAAACGCCATCTCAGTGGCGTTTCAAACTCAGTTTGAAATGAACACATGATCTTTACTTTTTTGCACTGTCACTTGTGTTGGCCAATGGCCCTGCCAGCTGTCCGGCTGCACAAGCCAGATTCAACCGTCCTCTCCAACACAGTCCTCCTCCTCCAGCCCCATGTCTATCACCGAGTTTTCTTTCCATCTCCATCATTACTACTCAGGAACAAGTGACCACAACATGTCACTGCAGTTATTACAACAGCCTTTCAACAGATTTCTGTGGACCTTTCAATTCTTCCAAGAAATTCCTGTCCACTGAATTGCACATCTAACTAGCTCCCCAATCCCAACAACCTTAAAAAGTCAATGGCTTTTCCCAGGAGTCCCAAACTCTCCTGAAGATAAAGATCACCTGGAAAATTGTTGAAAACAGTTTTCAGGGGCCTAATACAGATCGACTGAATTAGAATTTCCAGAAGAGATGTCTAGTAATCTGGTTGCTAAACAACAATTCCAGTGATTCTTATCACTGGGAAAAATTTTAAATGCCCCATACACTCTCTCCTTCCCTTCTTTAATGCCACCTTTCACGTCTACCTGCAGGCCTTCAAAACTGGATTCATTTATTCCTTCTGGGGCTGGGGGTGGGAGGAGAAGTCAGCACCCGGGATACAACTGAACCAGACTTCTCCAGGTTTCTAGGACTCTCCAGAGAGCTTGTCCTTCTGCCCTCACTTTCCTGTATGAAATCAGAGCTGACCGATGCAGAGATGAACTTGTCACCAACTAGGGCAGTATCTTTTCCCCTATTGCTCCCCCCAGCTCTATCACCCTTTCTTTTCAGCTCAGAGAGTTCAGTTCAGATGCCTCTCTCCTTGCCTTCCTGGTTGAGGGGCCAGAGTAACTTAAGAGAGCTCTGTAGAGCTTTCTTCCCTTTTGGGTCCTGGCTGGGTGAGGAAATACCTTAAGAGACCACCTCTCTGTTGGGATATGAAAGTGAAAGTGTTAGTAACTCTTTTTGACCCCGTAAACTGTAGCCCACCAGGCTCCTCGGTCCATGGAATTTTCTAGGCAAGAATACTGTAGTGGGAAGCCATTCCCTTCTTCAGGGGATCTTCCCAACCCAGGGGTCGAACCCAGGTCTCCTGCATTATAGGCAGATTCTTTACCATCTGAACCACCAGGCAGGTTGTTGGGATGGAGCCCAAGGAAATGGCTTCTCCCAGTGAAAAGAAGATGATAAGATGGGACTGGTCCTGGGGGCAGAAGGACTTATGCAAGAAGAAGACAACCTGTACTGCCTGTAAGATTTGGAGACAGTCTGGCATCTTTGTATCTTCCCTGTCTTTGCTCCTTCTAATGTCTAGCATAGTGTAAAATGTGGGATTAGGCCTGGGATTCAGACCACCTGGGTCTGACTCTCAGCTCAGCCACTTACTAGCAGGGTGATATCACACAAGTTACTTAACTCTTCTACACCTCCATTTCCTTATCTATAAAGTGGAGATATTGGTGCATATACCACAGAGTTGTTGTGAAGAGTAACTGTGTTATACTCAGAACATGGGAAACAGTGACTAGCCCAGATTAAAAGCTAAGAGTTCATTATTCCTGTTATTGCCTGTATTCCCATTATTAGTGATAATTACCAAGGGCATCAACAGAAGAGATGCTGGGGTCCACTGAGACTCCACAGTGTCTACCTTGTCTAGGGGCAAAGAGTGTGAGGAGCAGAGAAGGTGGCCAGAGGACTAAAGGAGAAAGGTGAGACCCTGGATGGCCAAGAGGAGACCCAGGTTAAGCAGAAGTCCAGGGGTCAATGAAGGTCTATGAGATATAGGGGTTCCGAGTGTGAGCCTTAGAATCTTTCAGACCTGCACTCAAATGCCTGAAGGGATATGGATGGACTATGCCCCAGGGTTTTTTTTTTTTTTAATATATAATGGAAATAATATTAGTATATACTAAATACTGTGGAAATAAAGACCACCCAGATTGGAACATACAGAGGCCGTTGTTCAGAATTTTCTATAACAAGGGCCAGCCACCATCAGTCGGGCTTGGTAAACAATCAAATGCAGGCGGGGGAGTTAGAAGGTCTGTCATGGGTAGAAGAGAAGACTTCAGGTGATCCCTGACTGGAGGCTGTTGGCACCGGGAAGCTAGAGACTGGCTAAGGAAGCAGACCCTCTTTTGTGATTGGTGAAGGAGGAACATTTGCCTTTCTCTGATTGGATCAGAGTTGGAGGTGGAGGCAACAATTATGGAAGCTGTCAGTCACTAAGTTCTAATTATTTGGGGCTCTTTTGCTACTGGGGTTGTGGTTTGGCCTCTGGGGCTGGTTGCTGTAGAGTTCTGTCTTCATATAGGGTCAAGCGATTGTCCATTTGTTTATTCAGTCTCTCAGTATTAACTTCTGTTTATAATTATCAGTGACAAATTCTACTAAAATGACTAAAGTGCTTAGCAGAATGCTTGGCACATTAGTGTTTCAGCAATCTTGGGAAAAGGAAAACATAGTGAAACGAGTTCTTGAGAACATACAGCTACGAACCACATAAATCAAACACTGTGAAATCAAGCTTAGTGTGTTTCACATTGGAGAGGTGGATGGGCTGGACAAAATGCTTTTCTAGCTCTAAGATTCAAGGACGTCAAAGGGAACATGTGTGCCTCTCATTGCATGAGCATTTATTTGATTATCAGCGTTTCCCAGTGGAAAAAAGCCTATTCATGTCTGCACTCGCACCCTCTAACAGCACCCAGCTCCTAGCAGACACTCAGGGAGCAGCACCTTTACATTTAAACCCTTGACCAGCATGGGCTGTGCTCTGGCTCATCTTTTTACTTGCAGAAGGAAGCTTGGTCCTACCAAGTACAACCTAAGTGACATTCGACAAGTCATTGCTCCATTTGAGTTTCCTTCTCTGTAATGTGGGAATAGTGATTGCTGCTCACTCAACTAAACGGGGTTTGTAATGAGGATGCAGTGAATCAATGTGCCTGAAAGCACTTTGTACACTGTCAGTAGGGGCTGGATTATTCACGTGTATTCCTTGTCCTTTTCTGTGCTCCCTTAGACTAAATTCCCAGCGTGCTACCTCTCTAACCAGGAAGTGAGGCTCTGGGAAGGGAGGATCAGGGAAGGCCAATTCTGAGAAAGACATGAAAGACATAAATGAGCTTGAGGTGGTGGGTGTGATAGGCTCAGGAGCCAGTTACCTCCCCCACAAATGGGACTTCAGTCATAAACAAACATGGTAGAAACCCAGGAACCTTAGAGACGGGCAGGGCCTCACTTTCAAGTCCTCCAAGGCAGCCCCCACCCAGGGCAGTCATGTATCCAGGCATCCCAACAGGTGGCCCCAGACTAACCTGGGAGCACCTCTCCTGATGGAGAGCCCCTTCTCTTTTGGGGGTGTTCTGGTTATCTAAAAACTCCTTCTTAGGGCATAGCATAGCCAAGACTGTTTCTCTGTTAGGCCATGCTTGGACCACTGCCTTGAGTGGCTCAGGGTGAGTAGACGTTCCTCACTGCATGGCAGCCCTTCCAGTGTTTCTGACTCCTAATTGACCTTATCATTAACGTCAGCTGAAGAGGAATGGTTACATGGCACCAGCCTGGAGCTGCTGCATGTGGGAAGGTTGCCCAGGCCTGGCCAGGTTCCCCACAGATGGAATCTAGTTTAAGCTCAAAGCTCATTTGGTTTAGAACAGTTACACTTCCTGACCCAAAGCGAAGAGAACAATCATGCATTGAGAGGGAGCCATTATCCTACCATGAGCAGAAATCAAGAGCTTTATGCAAAGGGCATGCTGCTGCTGCTGCTAAGTCGCTTCAGTCATGTCCGACTCTGTGCGACCCCATAGACGGCAGCCTACAAGGCTCTGCCGTCCCTGGGATTCTCCAGGCAAGAACACTGGAGTGGGTTGCCATTTCCTTCTCCAATGTATGAAAGTGAAAAGTAAAAGTGAAGTCACTCAGTCCTGTCTGAGACTCATAGCGACCCCATGGACTGCAGCCTACCAGGCTCCTCCATCCATGGGATTTTCCAGGCAAGAGTACTGGAGTGGGGTGCCATCGCCTTCTCCGATGCAAAGGGCATAGAAAGAAGTAAATCTCCTTAGAACATAGATCATATTTGCCAAGAAAAGTGAACTCTAATCAGTAACAAACGCAACACTTTTCAACATTTTACTAAGAAGCACTCTGTTACAGGGAAACAGCTGCTCAGAACATACTAGAGGAGGCAAGAATAGGGCAGAATAGGCCCATGAAGAGATGCTCAACATTGCTAATTAATAGAGAAATGCAAATCAAAACTACAATGAGATATCACCTCACACAAGTCAGAATGGGCATCATCAAAAAATCTACAAACAATAAATGCTGGAGAGGGTATGGAGAAAAGGGAACCCGCCTACACTGCTGGTGGAAATGTACATTGGCACTCTCACAATGGAGAACAGTATGAGAGTTTCTTAGAAAAATTAAAAATACTGAAGAAAACCATAATTCAAAAAGATCCACGTACCCCATATTGACTGCAGCACTATTAACCATAGCCAGAAAGTGGAAGCAACCTAACTGTCCACTGAAGGAGGAATGGATAAAGAAGATGTGGTGTGTGTGTGTGTATACATATATATGTAAATTTATATATATGTATAAATTATGGGGGTGGGGTGGTTTTGTGAAGGGGAGGATGGCAGAGAAACATGTAGATTAAAAGAGACTGAAAAACATATCACCCAAACACAGTGAGTAGACCTTGCTTGGATCCTGATTTACACCAATGGTAAAAAATTAACATCTATTACATTCTGAGACAAATGAAAGTTTGATATTTCATTTGATATCAAGAAACCTTGAAGTTTCTTCAGGTGACATTAGTACTGTGGTTTATTTTTTTATTCTTTTGAAAATGTTATTAAAGTATAGTTGATTTACAATGTTGTATTAATTTCTGCTGTACAACAAGAAATACATATATACATATGTATCAGTTATCCATATATATTCTTTTTCATATTCTTTTCCACTATGATTTTTAACACAGGATATTGAATGTAGTTCCTTCTGTTATACAGTAGGATCTTGTTGTTTATCCATCCTATATATAGTAGTTTGCATCTGTTAATCCCAAACTTGCAATCCTTCCCTCCTCACTGCCCTTCTCTTTGGCAAACACACGTTTTCTATGAGTTTGTCTGTTTCTTACATATGTTCATTTATGTTGTATTTTAGGTTCTACATATAGATATCATGTAGTGTTTATCTTTCTGATTCACTTCACTTAGTATGATAATCTCTAGGACCATCCATGTTACTGCAAATGGCAGTATTTCATTTTTTATGGCCAAGTAATATTCCATTTTAATCTGTGCCACATCGTCTTTATCCATTCCTCTGTTGATGGATATCTAGGTTGTGTCCATGTCTTGTAAATAGTGCTGCTATGAACACGGGGGTGCCTGTATCTTTTCCAATCATAGTTTTGTCTGGGTATAAGCCCAGGAGTGGGATTTCTGGATCACATGGGAACTCTATTTTGAACTTTTTGAGCAACCTCCATACCGTTCTCCATGGTTTTATTTTTTTTTTAATATCCTTATCTTTTAGGGATTAAATGACATAATGCTTGGAATTTGCTTCAAAATGATATGAGAAAGGGGGAAACTGATGAGGATAAGGGCTGTGAATGGAGCCACGTGGAGCAGCTGGACCTCTCTCAAAAGTGCAATGGTGGAAGGTGCCAGGCCTTCCTAAGGCTCAGGAGGCCTCTGTCTCCCTCCTCAGAGGGAGCCACGAGCCAGTCCACGCACCGGCTGGAGTGAGCCATCCTTCTCAGGAGCGCCCTTCTCCGGGGGCCTTCCCTGGAGCCCCTCCCTCTCCTAGCAGGGGCTCAGGCCTCACCCCTCGGAGCTCCACGCACCCCCATCTGCCAGCCTACCCTCCGGAGCAGAGGTCAGGGCCGACTCCCCTGTAAGCGCACCTCCACGGCCCTTAGGATGCAGTCCAGACCCCAGGGAGGGGCTCTCGAGGCCCTGCGCACTTTGCCGTCTCCGGTCGGCTCGCCGCCCCTCCCGCCCCACCCGGCCGGGCTCAGCCCGCTCCGGGCCTCCTGAATCCTGGGCTTCCTCTGAACGGCCACACACGCCGTTCCCTCCACCTGCTTCCCCCGCTGCCCAGCTCACATGTGTACCCCGTGTTTGTCCTTCACGTCTTGGTTTGGATGTTACCTGTTCTAGGAAGCCTCCTCCCAGGCAGCCCAGAGGCCGGCAGACCCGGATCCGCCTTCGGGGAGGCTCCTCTCGTGAGGAATGGGTGAGCCCTGGCTGCCGGCCGCGGGCCTCCACATCCAGCCGCTGCGCGCGGCTGGGGGCGGGGGGCAGGCCCAGCAGTGTCAGCCGCACCAGGGACCCCGTGACAGGCTGCCTTCTCTCCGGAGCCCCCCACCCGGCCAGCCGCAGCTTGCCGAGGCGACATCACAGTTCAATTTCTTCCCTGGCCTCATCCTGCCTCCTCACCTTCCTTTCCCAGGAGTTCACCGCACGCAACATCCCACACCCCAAACTCCATCTCAGCATCCTCTTCCCAAGAATGCAGCCTGCCATCCTGCCCCTAGCCCACACCTCTGCTGATCCCAACTCTGGGTAAACGCCTCTTCTAGCTCCTCAAACACCCACACTCATCCCATTCTTTCAGGTCACCACCCCTCTGCGTCATAATTGTCCACGTAAGAGTCTTTAGCCCCCCCGCTGGATCAGAAGCTCCACCTTGCAGGCTCAGCTTGCTGCACTCCATACCTAATACAGTTCTCAGGACTTAACTGACCTTCAGTCAACTCACAGAAACCCCAGAGAGGAGGGAATTGGAAATCAGTATGAGAATCCTACTGTTCATGGAATGCATAAATGACTTCCCCACTTTTTTTGATATTTTGCACCATTTGGTCTAGGAAGCCATTGTTAATGAAATGAAAGCATCAACATTTCAGAGTCATGAGAAACTTTAGAGAAGAAACACCATTTTTTAAAAATAGGTGGATTATTAAGAGAACCATGAAAGATGAGTTATGCAATGAACGTAGCTATCCTTTGGATCTATTAATAAAGAACTTTGTCGCCTGGGGCAAGACATTTGAAGACGCCAGCTTATAGATAGGTTCAAAGAAAAGTTTTAAAAATACTCATAAAGGCTGAGCAGTGAATGGGAACTGACCTCCTCTGGGATGTGGAGGGCCTGAGGAGTGGTGCAGGTATGCTAAGACTTTCTTAACATTCACGGGGCTCTCTGGGGCCGTTTTAGACCCATTTTTCATAAGGAATCTGCAGTCAGAGAGAGGCTGCCTGGATTCTCTTCCTGAGTAGCTGCACGGTCATCAGAACACAGAGGGGAAAAAAACCCTCTTCTCTCTTTCCCGCGCCCTACAAGCAGATGAGCTGAGTCTCCACAGAACAAAATGAGTAATAAGAATATCTGGCGTGTGCTGACTGCTTCATATGCACCAGGCCTGTGCTGTGAGCTTGATGTTGGTCATCTGAGTAAACAGGCTGCAGGTTGCCTGCAGCAAACCTGGGAGACAAATGTTATCCCCAACCAGATGCAGAAGCTGAAACTGAGAGATGAAGATGCCCAAAGTTTGTGGGAACATCCAAATCAAGGTTTGAATCCAGGGCTCTTTGACCCCATAACCCATCACCTGAGCCACAAATGACATCGCCTCACCAAGACGGTGCCTGTCATAGGGACTGACCATGGCGGCTCTCAGGGGGCAGAGGGACAGCAGCTTCATTGGGTTTATGTTCTGCTGTGTCGGCAAAGACCCAGTTTATAAAGACCCAGAGCCTGCCTTGTAACTGACTTTCTGAAATATGCTAAATGTATGAAAAGTTCTGGGACCAGTTCCAGTGTGGGGGTGGTAGGGCGGAGGGATGGCGGTGAGGGTGGTTTTCATACACCACCAAGCAATTCTCCAAACACCAGCTGGGTGTCCTACAATTTAACCCAATTCTGACACTTTCAGATTCCAGTCTAAAGGCTGCATCTCCTACGAGACTGCCACCCACTCTCCCCCTACTGAAGACACCAATGGTAAGCCCAAAGCAACCGACTACAGACTGGAGCTTTCTCAGGCTTGTTTAATCTGCCAGTTTGAACTTTAAATGCCTGTCACAAGTCCAGATTGTTACCTGTGCTTCTGATCAACCGGCTATAAACTGGAAGTTGCCACAACCCTCTTTCTGAGTTCTATTAGTTTGGTAGAGCAGTTCATGCATGCGTGTGTGCTAAGTTGCTTCAGTTATGTCTGACTCTCAGTGACCCCCAAGGACTGTAGCCCACCAATCTCCTTGTTCATGGCCAAGAATACCAGAGTGGGTTGCCATTTCCTCCTGCAAGGGATCTTCCTGACCCAGGGATCGAACCCATGTCTCTTGTGTCTCCTGCATTAGCATTCCAGTTCTTTACCACTAGCATCACCTGAGAAGCCTAGAGCAGCTCCTAGAACTCAGGAAACCTGTTTATTTACTAGATTACCAATTTATCTCAAAGGATATTAAAGGATACAAATCAATAGCCAGATTAAAAGATAGATAGGGTGAAGTCCTGAACAAAGGAGCTTCTATCTTCATGGAGTTTGAAACCTGGCATGGGGCATAGGAAGTGTCCTGTTTCCCCAATCTGGAACCTCTCTGCACCTCCTTTTGGGTCTTTATGGATGCTTCCTTACACAAGCAGGATTGATTAAATCACTGACTGTTGATGATCACTTTAACCTCTAGTCCCTCCCTTCCTTGGAGTGCTCTGGGGTAGGACTGAAAGTTGGAAACTTCTATTTAGGGTTGGTTCCCTTGGCCACCAGTCTCTATCCTTCCTGCTTTCCAAAACTCACCTTATTAACATAAACCAAGTTATGGTGGAAAGTGGCTTGTTATTAATAAATAACAAGACACCCATTTAGCCTCTAAGGCTCTCATGTCAGGAACTGAGGACAAGAGATCATAAATGTAAGGGTTTATTGCTAGGCTCTCAATTCCATTCCATTGATCCACACATCTAAATTTATGTCAGTTCTCTACTGTCTTGATAAGTGTAGCTTTGAGGTAAGTTTTGAAACTGAGAAGTGTGTCTTCCCACTTTGTTCTTTTCAAGTTTGTTTGATATATTCCAAATCTTTCGCATTTCTATGTGAATTTTATGCCTATGTCTGCAAAAAAAAAAAAAAAAAAAAACAGAAGCTGGGATTTTGATAAGAATTATATCGAATCTGTAAGTATTTGGGGGGACTAATGCCATCCTAACAAGATTAAATATTCTGCTCCTTGAACATGTATGTTTTTCCATAGGTTTGCTTTCATTTCTTTCAGGAGTGTTTCATAGTTTTCAGTGTACAAATCTTATAAGAATCTTGTTATATTTATTCCAAAATATTTTCATCTTTTGGATGCTATTATAAATGGAATTGCATTGTTAATTTCACTTTCAGACTATTCATTGCTAGTTTATAGGAATATGACTGATTTTTCATATATTTATTTTCTATCCTGCATATTAGTAAACTTATTTATTGGTTCTAATTTTTTTCTTTTTTCTGCTATTGCTGTGAACTCTTCAGGATGTTCAATATACATGATTATGTTATCTGTGAATAAAAATAGTTTTACTTTTCCCTTTTCAACCTGGATGCTTTTTATTTCTTTTTCTTGTCTGATTGCCCTGGCTAGAACTTCCAATACGACACTGAATAGAAGTGATGAGATGAGAGCAGACATCCTTGTTTCGTTCCTGAACTTGAAGGAAAAGTATTTAATTTTTCACCATTAAGTATGATGTTAGCTGTGGGTTTTTGGTAATTGCCCTTATCAGGTTGAGAAAGTTTCCTTTCTATTCCTATTTTATTGTGTGTTTTTATCATGAAAGAGTGTTGCATTGTGTCAAATACTTTTTCTCCATATATTAGGATAATGATTTTTTTGGTCTTTTATTCTATAAATATGGTTTATTACACTAATTGCTTTTGGAATTTGAACCAACCTTATATCCTGGAGAACGGAATGGCTACCCACTCCCTTATACTTGCTTGGAGAATTCCATGGGGTTGCAAAGAGTCAGATACAGGTGAGTGACTTTCACTTCACTACATCCTGGGATAAATTGGTTATGATATATAATCCCTTTTATATGTTGCTGGGATTAGTTTTTTATTATTTTGTTGAGGATTTTGGCTCTATATTCACAGTGAATATTAGCCTGTAGTTTTCTTTTTTGTAATGTCATTGTCTGGTTGTGGTATCAGGATAATATTGACCTCATGGAATGAGTTGGAAAGTGTTCCCTCCTGTTCTATTTTTTGGGGGGGGGATGGAAAGAGTTTGTGGGAAATTGGCATTAATTATTCTTTTAAGCTTTTGATACAATTCATCAGAGAAACCAGGTTTTCAGTATATTCACAGAGTTGTGCAACCATTGCAGCATTCTAATTTTAGAGCATTTCTGTCATCCCAAAGAGAAGCCCTGTGCCCATTAGCAGTAACTCTTCCTTTCTCCCAGCCTGAGGCAACCAATGCCCTACTTTTGTCCCTATAGATTTACCTATTCTGAATATTTTATACAAATGAAATCATGAAAAAATATGGCATTTATGACCAGTCTCCTTTACTGAGCATATTGCTGTCAAGTTTCACCATCCTTATATTAATACTTCATTCATTTTAATTACTGAATAACATTGCTGTAGAGACATACTAAATCTTGTTCACTGTCAAATGTGAGACGTGGGTCATTTCCACTATGAGCTACCATGAGTAATGCAGCTATAAACATTTGTGTACAAGCTTTTGTGTGAGTTAGCAATGTTTTTTTTTTAAATACAATTTAAAAATTTCATCTAACACTTTGTTTTTGTCAACCGAACTGCCAGAAACAGAAATCAAGTTGTGCTTTTTCTCCACTCAGCTTGAGCTGCCTTTTTAGCCCTCACCCTAAAAAGCATCTGGTGTCCCAGCATGAAGAGAACCTCCAGCAGCCGTAACTGAGGGCTTTATGTGGGGGAATGCAGGAAATTCGCCCATCCATAAATACCACTCATTAATTAATAGTTCTGAGCATCTACTATGTACGGTCCAAGCCCTGTATGAGAGGCTGAAGATGCAAGGGAGTACGAGACAAATCTGGCTCCTACCTCAGAGTGCTTACATTTTAACAGAGAACAAACCAGCAAGCTGCAATACAATCTCCTAAGTGCAATGAAAAGGGAAGAACAGGGGAATATGGGAGGAAATAGGAGGACTCAGACCGAGTGTGGAGAGGGCAGGAAAATCTTCCCAGAGGCAACAGGAGCCACTTCAGTTGTGTGTTTGTGAGGCAGGAGGTTGAAATGTGAATAAAACTTCCTTGTACTGTTCACAGTTTCTTATCCAGAGACCCCGATGCAGAAACATATTTGCACAACCCAGGCCCTCCTCCCGGTAGGACGATGAGCTTATATAACCTGCCGAGACATGCAGGTTCTCTCTGTGTGTGCACTGTGTATTTTATGGGACACATGCACACACGAGACGAATGAGTCCGTGCCAATGTGAACTGTACCCCAGGGTGACTGTGATCCCAGCGTCTTCCTAGACTTACACACCGCTGCATGAAAACTTTCTCCTTCAAGGGCTGAGCAGAAGTGGGGAATGTAAAGTTTGTTCTTCAGTTCTCTAGGCTGCAGGACTATCCCACAGAACTTTCTGTGATGATAGAAATGTTCTAGATCTGTGCTCTGTAATACAGTAGCCACTAGCCACACATAGCTATGGATCACTTGAGATGTAGCCAGTGTGACTGAAGCACTGAATTTTTATTTAATTTTAATCAACTTAAATTTAAGTAGTTGCATGTGGCTAGACAGCATACAGAACTACCTTAACATTTATTTATGGATGCAGTTTTCACCTCCTTTTTCCTTTACTGTCTCTTTTGATCCTCACAACAATTTTATGAGAGGCAGACACCAGACGTCATTAATCTCATTTCACAGATAAGAAAACTGAGGCTAAACTGAGGCTAAAGAGTTGCCCCTGCTAAAGACTCAGCTTGGCCCAGAGACCTGGTCTCTCGAACAATCTGAGAGGGTGAGGTTCCTGCCCTCTAGTCACAAGATGATTAGAAAGCCCAAATAATGTCTCACCTCATTGCTATGACTGTTTAAAGAGTGAGGCAGGCGCTGAAAGCCAGCATTGCACTAGCAGAACTTTCATTCCCCATCCTAGGAGAATAGTGGCCATTTCCACGGTGAACCACTAGAGGGGTTCAGAGCAGCAAGTTCTGACACCAGGTCATCTCCTTTATTCTCGACTTTTCAAAAGTAGAACAGATGGTCAACTTCTTGGTGATATTTCCATGTCATATGTAGGAACTGGCTCTCAAATATCTTTTCCTGAGATCCAAATGCATTGATTAGCTTCGGGTATTTTTTTCTTTTTTATCTGAAGTTATTTAGAGGCAACTTCCCTGGTGGCTCAGAGGTTAAAACGTCTGCCTGCAATGTGGGAGATCTGGGTTCGATCCCTGGGTCGGGAAGGTCCCCTGGAGAAGGAAATGGCAACCCACTCCAGTATTCTTGCCTGGAGAATCCCATGGACGGAGGAGCCTGGTAGGCTGCAGTCCATGGGGTCGCGAAGAGTCGGACACGACTGAGCGACTTCACTTTCTTTCTTTCTTTCACTTTCCCTGGTGGCTTAGAGGGTAAAGTGTCTGCCTGAAATGCGGGAGACCCAGGTTCGACCCCTGGGTTGGGAAGATTCCCCTCGAGAAGGATATGGCAACCCACTCCAGTACTCTTGCCTGGAAAATCCCGTGGACGAAAGAGTCTGGTAGGTTACAATCCATGGGGTCGCGGAAAGTCGGACACTACTGAGCGACTTCACTTCACTTTTTCAAAGAATCGTTGTTGTTGTTCAGTCGCTAAGTCACGCCTGACTCTTTGTGACCCCATGAAGTTCAGCACAACAGGCTTCCCTGTCCTTCACCATCTCCCAGAGTTTGCTCAAACTCATGTCCATTGAGAATCATTGAGGCTTACCAATCATTTTCTGAAAGTAGATTGAATAGGAGAAAGAATAGAAAAGCAATGAGTGGGGTAAGATTTAGGGGAGGAATTGGTCACTGAGAAAGTAGGAGCAGAGGAAACTAATGGCAAACCTCAATTACTAGCCCAACCATCTCCCCATGTGAAAAGAAAACACATGAGGAGTTAAAAGGACTCCATTATCCCCTTGTGGCTGGTGGAGAGGCTGGGAGGGTTGTGTGTCCTCCTGGGACAAGGTCCCAGCCTCTGATTTTGAGTATTTCCATCTTATTCCAAGAAGCAAAGCTCTCCCTCTGGGTCTTAAGCAACAGCTCTTTCTTGTTTCCCCATTTAAACCTGTGAACAAGTTAGACAGGGGGCCACATGGACTCCATTCTATCAGAAACTGAGCTACAGTGAGCCCAGTGACCTGCCCAAGATCACTCAGCTGGTAAATGGCAGAACCAGTGTAGAACCAGGACTGTGTGACTTGGCCTGACCAGTACGGTTGTACTGGTTGGGCACTAGCCAATTGCAAGAAGTGAATGAATTTAGGGACCTCCCTAGATATGTATGTTTACAATCATAGGTTTCCAGCAAATGTGCAAATGTTAATCAAAAGTCTTGAGGGAGGGTGCCTTTTTCTAATTTGCTAAAGGGGCCATTTGATCTTTCAGCATTCCTGGCATGGCTGCAGTCATTCTTTTATGAGGAAGTGGAGCCATGATGGGTGGTTCCAGGCACCCAGAAGACCAGCCTCGAGGGCTAGTCCTGCTCAGTGGGCTCCTTCGTGTACCTTTGCTACCCCTAATTCTATGAGGGTCTATGAGAACTTGCTGAATCCCAACCAGGCCTTTGGGTATAGATAGAGGCTGGAGGTCAGTGGAAGATGCCCTTCAGTGAGGAAGAATTTGCCAATAATAATAATAATTGAAAATAAACAAGAAATAAAAAGAGGAAGAGAGAAATAAAGGAAAGAAGGAAGGAGGAAAGAAAGAAAGAATGAAAAAGAAACACCCATTTCTTCTTAAGATATTTTTTTTGGGGGGATGAAGACCATTCTTAAAGTTTTTACTGAATTTGTTGCAATATTGCTTCTGTTTTATGCTTTGCTTTTTGTCCACGAAGCATGTGGGATCTTAGTCCCTGACTAGAGATTGAACTCACATGCCCTGCACTGGAAGGTGAAGTCTTAACCACTGGGCCACCAGGAAGTCCCCACCCTTGCTGTTCCTTCTTGACTAGGAAAGGAAAAGAAACACTTCCAATGAGCTTGCATTGTGGAGGCAGCCAGACTGTGGCCAATAATCGCCTCCATCACCTACCAGCTGGCTGACAGACATTAGGTCCCTTACCTTCTCTGAACTTCAGTTTCTTTATCCATCAATGGTAGACAGGGAGGGGTCACACTTTTTCAAAAGATGCGCGGATTAAATGAAATAAAGCACACAGAGGGCTTGGCATGGTGCCAGGCAGTGTCTAGGCCCCACAAAGTTCAGCCACCACCTTGGCTCGTGGATATCAGATCAGCAGTCAAGGTTGTGGACTTGGAGGGCTGTGGGCTGGGAATGTGGAAGTCACGGACCCAGAGCCAAGAAACCCTTGGCCATCCTGGTTGACCTGGGAAGTTGGGAAGTCCCACCCCAAATTTATCACAGGAGAGTTGTTGAGAGGGATGGCCTCTCCTGGGTATGCCAAGAATGTAAGGGCCTGACTGTTCTTTATCCAGACCAATTTTCAGGGTTGTATTTGCTGTGAGCACCTTTGAGGGTCAGGGCAATGTCTCCCTCTGGATAAAGGGGAGGCTTGCTTACCATGCTCTCTGAAAGCATGGCTGCCATAATCAAGCTCAGTGATCTCCAGCTTTGAAGTAAACCCACTGCATGGCCAGCATCCACCTGGACCCAGCTGCACGGTCCTGTGTGATGTCGTCCCCAGTGGCATGGGGATGTGGGAAATGCCAATGTGATGCTCACGCTGCTTTCTGTGCTGTGAATAACAGTCTTTTGTCTCTGATTCAGGGGTGCCATGCCTTCTTCCAGCCCCCCTGGAATAGTAACAGGCTAGCTTATTACCTGGGAAGTGGGGCAAAATCCCAGACCCAGATGGGAGGGTTGGGAGCCTTCTGTTGGGAGGAAGGACTATGGAGATTTGTCATTTTATAATTCTTTTATTGTTAATTTTTTATTGAAATACATTTGATTTACAATATTATGTTAGTTTTAGGTGTACAGTAAAGCAATTCTCTCTATATTTACATGTACACATATATGCTTTTTCAGATGATTTTTCATTATAGGTTATTACAAGATATTGAATACAATTCCCTGTGCTATACAGTACATCCCTATTATTTATCTATTTTGCATATAGTGGTCAGTCAGTTCAGTTCAGTCACTCAGTCATGTCTGACTCTCTGCGACCCCATGGACTGCAGCACGCCAGGCCTCCCTGTCCATCACCAACTCCCGGAGTTCACTCAGACTCACTTCCATCGAGTGAGTGATGCCATCCAGCCATCTCATCCTCTGTCGGCCCCTTCTCCTCCTGCCCCCAATCCCTCCCAGCATCAAAGTCTTTTCCAATGAGTCAACTCTTCGCATGAGGTGGCCAAAGTACGGGAGCTTCAGCTTTAGCATCATTCCTTCCAAAGAAATCTCAGGGTTGATCTCCTTCAGAATGGACTGGTTGGATCTCCCTGCAGTCCAAGGGACTCTCAAGAGTCTTCTCCAACACCACAGTTCAGAAGCATCAATTCTTCGGCGCTCTGCTTTCTTCACAGTCCAACTCTCATATCCATACATGACCACAGGAAAAACCATAGCCTTGACTAGACGGACTTTAGTCAGCAAAGTAATGTCTCTGCGTATATAGTGGTAAGTATATGTTAATCCCAAACTCCTAATTTATCTCACTCTCTGCCACTTTCCCCTTTGGTAACCATGAATTTGTTTCTATATCCTTGAGTTTGTGTCTGTTTTGTAAATAAATTCATTTGAGGTTTTTTAGATTCCACATAAAGGTGATATTATATGATATTTTATCTAGGTCTATCCATGTTGCTACAAATGGTATTATTCCATTCTTTTTTATGGCTGAGTAATATTCCATTGTGTGTGTGTGTGTGTGTGTGTGTGTGTGTGTGTACCACATCTTATTGATCCATTCATCTGTCAATAACAGCATATGATAGCTCTATTTTTAGTTTTCGTTTGGTGTGGTTTTATTCTTTCTTGGAGCATAAGTGCTTTACAGTATTGTGTTATTTTCTGCTGTACAGTGAAGGGAATCAGCTATATGTATACACATATCCCCTCGCTCTTGGACCTCTCACCCACCTCCCCGCTTCCCACCCATGGAGGTCATCACAGGCACTGAACTGAGCTCCCTGTGCCTTATATCAGGTTTCCACTAGCTGTCTATTTTACACATGGTAGTGGATATATGTCAGGCTTCCCCAGTGGCTCAATGGTAAAGAACCCGCCTGCCAACGCAGGAGATGTAAGAGACGTGGGTTCAATCCCTGGGTTTGAAAATCCCCTGAAAGAGGGCATGGCAACCCCGGCCAGTATTCTTGCCTGGAGAATCCCATGGACAGAGGAGCTGGGTGGGTTGCAAAGAGTCCGACACGACCGAGCGACTGAGCAGGCACGCAGTGTGTGTCAGTCCTAATCTCCCAGTTTTCCCCACTCTCCGCCTCTCCTCTGTGTTCATATTTGTCCTCTATGTCTGCATCTCTGTTCCTTCCTGGAGATAGGTTCATCTGTACCATTTTTCTAGACTCCACATGTATCCATCAATGTATAAAGATGTTTGTTTTTCTTTTTCTGACTTCCTTCATTCTGTACAGACTCTAGGTCCATCCACATAACAAATGAGCTAATTTCGTTCCTTGTTATGGCTAATACTTCACTGCATATACGTGCCATATCTTCTTTATCCATTCATCTGTCAGTGGACATCTAGGTTGATTCCCTGTCCTGATGTAAATGGTGCTGTGATGAATATCGGGGTACATGTGTCATTTTGAATTATGGTCTTCTCAGGGCATATGCCCAGTAGTGGCATTGCTGTGTCATATGGTAGCTCTCTTTTTAATTTTTTTAGAGAACCTCCATAATGTTTTCTATAGCGGCTGCACCAATTTACATTCCTACCAATAGTGGGAATGTCCACACCTCTCCAGCGTTTATAGAAATTCTTGAAGTTGCATCTGATTATCAAACACACTAGGGGCAGGAGAGCACATTGAAATTGTATTGACACACCTGCCCTGCCCTGCCCCATAAATTTCCCCTTTGGCATCAGCACGGTCTTGGACAGTGTCTCATGATTCAGGAGGCAAGTGAGTTGCCTTGGGAAGCTGGCCACCCTGGCCCACTGCTGGCTGTGTCCCAGATGGTGCCGCTGGGCTTGGGGAGGGAAAGGGGTGAGCCTGCAACACTTTATTGATTCTGGAGTGTGCAGACCGTCCTGTCTCCTAGGAAAGTCTGAGGCTGAGTGGCTCAACTTTCAAGAGGTTTTAAAATTCTACGTCACTGATCTTCAGCATTATTAAAGAAGAGCTGAAACTGGGAGTTTGAAATCACAAACATCAAAGGTCTCCTATTTTTGTTTTATGAACCATTCTCTGTGTGTACTTTGCTGCTAGCCGCCTGGAATCCTTGTGGGAAAGATAAAAGATAAAAACAAGTAAGCAAACAAATGTCAGAAAGCTCACAATCAGATCTCCTGTGGGAGATGCTGCCCAACTTCAAAGGAGGTGAGAGACGGGAGAGATGGAGATTTTGAGAACATGAAACTGACGTGCTTTTTGAAAGCTGTGTGTAAACAGAAGTTTTGTAAAACTCCCACTTGAAACGCACGGTGGGGTGGAAGGGATCATTTCTTGACTTGGGACTCTTGGGGGCCTGTGTCTGGCATCAAGAAGATGGAAATGTAAGGTATAGCTATAGTCTTTAATGTTGATTCTTGCTTTTCAAAAAAGAAAGGAGAAAAGGGCAGATTTAGCTGACAAGAAAGCCTGCAGAGTTGATACCATAGAAAGACGGGAAGCATTCTCACATTTGAAACTGTCAGAAGTCTGACAATGGGGTGCACAGTGAGGACACCCCGAGGTCTGGTTTTGAGGTGTTTGGAAGGACACCATGCTCTGGATTCTCTACCCTCAAGGTGGGCATGGGGGCAAGCTGCCTGGGCTGATCCAGGAGCCCTCCTGTGCCTACCTTACTTGCGACCCTGAGTGATGGGTCACTTCAGGGACACAGGTCACCAGCTTGGGCAAGAGGAGAGATGTTTTGGCATCTCACCAAGTCACCAGAAGGACAGGAGCGCGGTGGGGCTGGGAGAGCAGGAACAAAGGACAGGAACCCAGCCGGGAGGCTCATAGCCTCTCCTCTCTGCTATGATCTCTCAACTCTGATTCCAGACCACTAGGCACCTGTCCACCAGACCCCAGCTCTGCCAGCAGAGAAGGACTGCGGCCTGGCTTGAGCTGAAAAGGTTGCTGCAGAGTGCTGGGGAGGACCAGAGAGCTTTCTTTCTCCTTAAAAGCAAAAGTGGGTTGGGCCAAGAATGGAGGTGACAGGTGGTAAGATGCTGACAATTATTGGTGGCTTCATCTGTAGCACATCCATAGCTCTTTTGCTAACCCAAAGCACAGGAGCCTGAATCTAGGGCCTCTGGTCCATAGGGGATACAGGTGTGTGGGTCCTGACTCAGGGCATCAGTCACGCCTCTGTGTTTGGGGCCAGTTTCTCTGCACTTTCCAACGTCTGTGAAGCTGCACGTCTGCAAACTGCTCTCCTCCTCCGCTGTCTCATTGGTTGGCTTATCCCTTGCATCTGGCTGGACAGATTGACTCCATCTCCACCCCAACAAGGCCAGTAAAATCAGTTGCTTCCTGGACTCCTACAGAAAACAATACATGACCCTGGACCATGAGAACTCACCAAGGAGCCCTTGGCACCGGCCTGCATGCTAAGAACAATAGCTGGCATCTCTCAATTGCTTTCTCCTGGCCAAGGTCTGCACCGGGTACTACCCAGGGGTGTTTTTACTTCTGATGGGAACCTCTGTGAGAAAGAGACTGTATTCGCATGTTACAGGTGAGGATGCTGGGGTACGGAGAGGCTGAGTGACGGGCCCAGGCTCACAGCTAGTAAACAGTGGAGCTGGTTTCCACTCGACCGGTCTGACTCCAGAGACAGGCCTTCCTGACCACTCCATGGCCAATGGTGCCATTGAGAGGGGAGGCTATCACTTTATTTACTCATGTCATCGTGTTGCTGGATGGCAAAGGGATTCATACCAAGGAGGTGGGAAGTCCCTTGGGGGTGATGTCCTCTCTGCACAACGTTACTGAATGACTTGACACCTAATAACAGCAACAATAATAATACCTGGGAATATTAAATTAGTTAATGCACAGAGAGTACTCGGCACAGTGCCTGGCCCTTGAAAAGTGACAACGGTCAGCTCTGCCTCCTCGGTGGCTGCCCTGATGACATGGGAAGCGCCTGCCATCTGGCACCTAT
Organism: Oryx dammah; assembly: GCF_014754425.2. Lineage (NCBI taxonomy): Eukaryota > Metazoa > Chordata > Mammalia > Artiodactyla > Bovidae > Oryx > Oryx dammah. The sequence continues at coordinate 14,890,014 of NW_024070201.1, forward strand.
GACGCAGACACAGTCCGAATCCGGCTGGTCCTATTCAGCTCATCAGTCACCTGCCCTTCTTCCTGGTGGAAGCATTCTGGAGCAGAACAATGACTCTGAAGTCTGTCTCCATGCTCTCCTCCCCGTGGCTGAAGCTGCAGCAGGGAGCACACACAGGGCCTTGGGGTCATTAGACTCACACACAGAATCCAGCTCTGTCCCTTCTTAGTATGTGATTTTGGGCAGACCTCTTAACATCTTCAGGCCTCAATTTCCTGATGTATAAAATGGGCAAGATAATACCTACCTCTTAGGTAGAAGGGAGAGGAAGATGAGAAAAATGTATGCAAAACTTCAGGATACTGGGTCGGGCGGGTGCCTAGTGAGACAGACTTTGTTTTGCAAAAGAGTCATGGTAATAGACGGATCTCCAGGCACTTGTGCTCTTCTAGAAGCTTGCCATTTCCACCTGAAGAGATCAAGTTTACCCTGCCCTGCCCCCCACCTGCCCTTGAACCCTGGCAGGTCCTGGCAAATGCCCGACAAATAGTTGTGGCAGAGAGATGCTGTGTGACATCTGGGGCCAGGTCATAAAAGGCAGAATGTCTTTTCTCTGACACTGTCTTCTCATGTGCGTTTGGCACTCAAAACTACTATGTCAAAAGTCCATTCACCCTGAGGTCCACCCGTCCTGCATGCTGGAGAGAGCCTGGGAGAGACCACAGCGGGAGATGCCTCGGACTCCCCACTCTTGTAGCTCTATGCTTTTGAGCCACCCCAGCTGAACCAAGAAGAGCTAAGCAGAACTACTCCCACCCCCACCCTAAGTCCTGCCCAAATTGCAAAGTTTTGAGCAAAATAAACTTGTTTTATGCCACTAAGTTTGAGAGTAATTGGGACATGGCCATAGAAATGGAAACATCCAGCGTCTTTACTGTCCCTTCTTCATTGTGAAGACTCAATGCAGCCCTTGGTTACTTTCCTACAACATGGCATTGATGGAATCACAGTATATACCTTTGCCAGCTCCCAACACCGATGACCACAGGACCAAGGCCAGTGTCTTTGGCACAGCAGACCACTTGTCTCATGCCCACTGGCCCCTGCAGCCCAGAGCCATGGTGTCCGGAGCACACCCGGCCTCTGTGCCTACTCTCCCCTCTGCCCTGGCCTCAGCCTTGTCTCATTTTTCTCACTCATGCACATTCCACTCACACACCACCTGCCTTTCTGTTTTTCTGCTCTTTCAGACCAACAGAACAACCTGTATAACCCATGAGTCTGATGTTTATTATACATGGTATTGTGGTTCCCTCTGATCTTTTCGCCCAGACTATGAGCACGGGGTGTGGGGTGTGGAGATCAGCTATAGCATCTTGTTTATCTTTGCATCCTTCCTCTAATGCAATAAGGGTTCAGTTCAGTTCAGGGCAGTTCAGTCGCTCAGTCATGTCCAAATCTTTGAGACCTCATGGACTGCAGCATGCCAGGCCTCCCTGTCCATCACCAACGCTGGGAGCTTGCTCAAACTCATGTCCATTGAGTCGGTGATGCCATCCAACCATCTCATCTTCTGTCACCCCCTTCTCCTCCTGTCTTCAATCTTCCCCAGCATCAGGGTCTTTTCCAATGAGTCAGTTCTTCGCATCAGGTGGCCAAAGTATTGGAGTTTCAGCTTCAGCATCAGTCCTTCCAATGAATATTCAGGACTGATTTCCTTTAGGATGGACTGGTTGGATATCCTTGCAGTCCAAGGGACTCTCAAGAGTCTTCTCCAACACCACAGTTCAAAAGCATCAATTCTTCAGCACTCAGCTTTCTTTATGGTCCAACTCTCACATCCATACATGACTACTGGAAAAACCATAGCCTTGATTAGATAGACCTTTGTCAGCAAAGTAATGTCTCTGCTTTTTAACATGCTGTCAAGGTTAGTCATAGATTTTCTTCCAAGAAGGAACCATCTTTTAATTTCATGGCTTCAGTCACCATCTACAATGATTTTGGAGCCCAAGAAAATAAAGACTGTCACTGTTTCCCCATCTATTTGCCATGAAGCGATGGGACTGGATGCCATGATCTTCATTTTTTGAATGTTGAGTTTTAAGTCAGCTTTTTCACTCTCCTCTTTCACTTTCATCAAGAGGCTCTTCAGTTTCTCTTCGTTTTCTGCCATAAGGGTGGTCATCTGCATATCTGAAGTTATTGATATTTCTCCTGGCAATCTTGATTCCAGCCTGTGCTTCATCCAGTCCAGCATTTCTCATGATGTATTCTGCATATAAGTTAAATAAGCAGGGTGACAATATACAGTCTTGACGTACTCCTTTTCCAATTTGGAACCAGTCCATTATGTTCGGTTCTGTTTCTTCTTGACCCGCATACAGATTTCTCAGGAGGCAGGTCAGGTGGTCTGGTATTCTCATCTCTTGAAGAATTTCTTAGTTTGCTGTGATCCACACAGTCAAAGGCTTTGGCATAGTCATTGAAGCAAAAGTAGATGTTTTTCTGGAACTCTCTTGCTTTTTTGATGACCCAACAGATGTTGGCAATTTGATCTCTGGACCCTCTGCCTTTTCTAAATCCAGCTTGAACATTTGGAAGTTCTCAGCTCAAGTACTGTTGAAGCCTGGCTTGGACAATTTTGAACATTACTTGCTAGTGTGTGAGATGAGTGCAATTGTGCGGTAGTTTGAGCATTCTTTGACATTGCCTTTGTTTGGGATTGGAGTGAAAACCGACCTTTTCCAGTTCTGTGGCCATTGCTGAGTTTTCCAAATTTGCTGGCATATTGAGTGCAGCACTTCCACAGCATCATATTTTAGGATTTGAAATAGCTCGGCTGGAATTCCATCACCTCCTCTAGCTTTGTTTGTAGTGGTGCTTTCTAAGGCCCACTTCATTTTGGACTCCTGGATGTCTGGCTCTCGGTGAGTGATCACACCATCACGGTTATCTGGGTCACTAAGATGTTTTTGTATAGTTCGTCTATGTATTCTTGCCACCTTTTCTTAGTATCTTCTGCTTCTGTTGGGTCTATACTGTTTAAGCGTGCTTCTCAGTATGAATCATGAGGGTTTTTTTTTTTTTTAATACTATAAACTAGGTGTTTTTTGGCTTTTTTTTTGCAATTAGCTTATTTGGCTGCATTGAGTCTTAGTCATTGCATGCAGGATCTGTGTTGTGTCGTGTGCTCTTTCATCGTGCCGTGCAGACTCTCTGGTTGTGGTGTACGGGCTTAGTTGCTCTGTGGCATGTAGGGTCCTAGTTCCCGGACCAGGGATTGAATCTGTGTCCTCTGCATTGCAAAGTGGATTCTTAACCACTGGTCCACCACAGAAGTCCCAAGTCATGAGCTATTGGGATGATTTGGGACTCAGCCTGTTACATGTGGTCCCTGCCAGACTGTCATGGGAGGTGCCACTCCGACTCTGTTTCTCAAATACAAAGGGGCCCTGCATCTGCCATCAGCTTTCTCATCCCTGGGAGAGGCCCCTTATCTGTTTCCACATGCTATCTTGCTGCAGGGTCATGCTCATCTCAGCTCTGCTATAAGGTCATAGGTTTTGAGGCTGTCAAAGGAAGAGTCCTCAACCATTGTCTTCTGTGTTCCCACCATCCTGGACCCCAGTCTCCTGGATCTGACACTAGCAGAAATCCCAACCTCCGAGTCTGGAAGGATGTCTCTGTGAAATCTCTTGGCTCCTTAGGCACATGAGTTAGATGTGAAGCTCTTCTTGGGTGATGCCCTGATCAACCCACTCCACACCCGTCACTTCTCCATTCACTGCTTCCCAGGCAGGAAAGGGTGCAGGGCTCTGAAAAGACCTGATGATGCCCACACAGCATCAGCACAGATGGCTCCATCTGCTCCAAAAAGCACTGAAAGGGCTGTGGGAGGGCCCAGTTCTAATCTGGCTCAGCTGGCACTTCACCATGGCCTTGGGAAGGTGCCCCAGTTCTGTTCTCGTTCTCCCAGCTGAGTAACAAGGAATCGCATAGCCATCCCTAGGCAGCTTTAATAGCATATAATAAAATAGCAATAGGGGTTCCCTGGCGGCTTAGTTGGTAAAGAACCTGCCTGCAAGTGCGGGAGATACAGATGATGCAGGCTCAATCCCTGGGTCGGGAAGATCCACTGGCGACATGGCACCCTCGCCAGGCATTCTTGCCTGGGAAATTCCACGGGCAGAGGAGTCTGGCGGGCTACAGTCCTTGGAGTCACGAAGAGTTGGGCATGACTGAGTGTGCATGCACTCCACACCAAATGGCAATAGAAGACGCACTTAGGTTCATTTTGCATAGAGTGGGAATGTTACTAAGTAGAGATTTCACATTTATCAGCCACTCGCTGCTGCTGCAAAGTTGCTTCAGTCGTGTCCGACTCTGTGCGACCCCACAGACGGCAGCCCTCCAGGCTCCCCCGTCCTGGGATTCTCTAGGCAAGAACACTGGAGTTTTGGGTTGCCATTTCCTTCTCCAATTCATGAAAGTGAAAAGTGAAAGTGAAGTCGCTCAGTCGTGTCCGACCCTCAGCGACCCCATGGACTGCAGCCTACCAGGCTCCTCCATCCATGGGAGTCTCCAAGCGAGTACTGGAGTGGGGTGCCATTGCCTTCTCTGCATTGGCTGTCTGGTATTACTCTACAGAAAGCAGACGTGGATGGTGTTTGTTACCAGAAGCTCTAATGCAAAGGGCTCCTCTCCAGCTCACTATGATGGCCTTGACTGAGAGGCACAGAGGACTGAGCAGTCAGTGGCTCTGCCCTTTCGCTGTGTTTATTACTGAGGTATGACGTCAGTTGCACTGCCGGGACAGCCTGAGTTCATGAATCCAGTGGGAAAGGAGAGCAGTGATCAGACAGCAGGAAGAAATGGGAAAGGGAATTTTGTATTTTATTAAGATATAAATTATTGACATAATTTAAAAATTATTATTTGGCAGCAGCACATGGCTAAATGTGGGATTTTAGTTTCCCAACTGGGATTGAACTCAGACCCGTGGCAATGAAAGCATGGAATTCCAACCACTGAACTGCCAGGGAATTTCCAAACAATTTTTTTTTTAAATTTTAAATAAAGGCACTGCTTATGGCTATTGGCTCCAACTACCTCCCTTCCAGGTAAAATGAAATTGAGAAAGTAAATAGGCCAGTGAGAGGGGAGGGCAGGGAGCATGCCTGGCTCCTGCCCTTTGGTGGCTGTCCCAGCTCCGCCCCCTCCGTGGCTCTCCCAACCCCTCCCCCTCCGCGGCTCTCCCGGCTCCTCCCCCTCCGTGGCTGTCCCAGCCCCTCCCCCTCCATGGCTCTCCCAGCTCCTCCCCCTCCGTGGCTCTCCCGGCTCCTCCCCGTCGGTGGCTCTCCCAGCTCCTCCCCCTCTGTGGCTCTCTCGGCTCCGCCCCCTCTGTGGCTCTCCCAGCCCCTCCCCCTCCGTGGCTCTCCCGGCTCCTCCCCGTCGGTGGCTCTGCTCCAGAGGCTGGCCCAGGACAGCTGATGGGCCTTGCTGGTGGCCGTGGAGCTTGCAGACACAGCAGAAGGGGGAAGGGAAAGAGAATCTGAACAATGGGGATATGTATATGTAAACCTGAATTACTTAGCTGTACACCTGAAACTAACAGAACTATACGTAAATCAACAATATCCAACATAAAATTTAAAATTTATCCCCCCCACCCCTCAAAAAATAGAAGAGGGAAAAGAGCAGTCCCAGCTGGGGATGGCAGTAGATGGCTGCAAAATCAGCCAAATCCTTGCTTCCCAATTGCCAAGAGTGATGGGGTCTTAACAGGTCTGTCCAGGAAAGCTGGTTTACACACCCCAACAAGGATGAGCAGGGAGCAATGTATTTCTTGTACCCGCGATCTCAATTATACTTAAAGGCAGAGGCTGCCTGATATAACGGGAAGATCTTGACTTGTAGGCACCCAAGCCTAAGCTCAAATGCCACCCTGACACTTATCTGGGTAAGTGTGGACCCTGGTTACTTGCAGAAGCTCTCTGAATGCCCCCGTACTTGCTATTCTGAGGCCCTAGTGCAGTGACTGATATAAAATGCTCGCTCAGAGAAGGTGGTCAGTTCACCTGTCCCCCTCCACTTCCTTCAAGAGAAGAATCACTAGAGCAATCTCTACCCCTGGTTTCCCCTCAGGATCTGAGATGTGCTAGGTGCCTAATTAATTTTCACTAGTAGCATGATTAAGTGAGGGGTTCCCTGGTGGTGCCGTGGTAAAGAATCCGCCTGCCAGTGGAGGAGACACAGAAGACATGGGTTCAATCCTTGGTTGGGAAGATCGTCTGGAGGAGGAAATGGCAACCTATTCCAATATTCTTGCCTGGAAAATTCCATGCACAAAAGGAGTCTGGCAGGCTCTAGTCTGTGGGGTTGCAGTCAGACATGACTGAGCAACTGAGCACGCACATGCATGCATGCACAACGTGGTAAGTGAATCATGAACTGGGCTTCTGTTTCCAGGCTATTCCTAAATCTAAATATTTGAAAAATCTGATAGACGCTTGACAAAATGAAAGTGCCAGGGACAAGACAGGGATCAATGTCATCAACGTCACTGGACAAAGTCAGACTGGGCTCATGATGAGCTGGGTTATGCCAGGAAAATGTTTTTCTCGGGGCCAAGGGCTAGGACACTGGATGGAAAATGAGCCTGTCAGAGCTGGCAGGCTTTCTGGATAGACATAGAGCAGGCCAGGCCGGGCCAGGCCTGAGCCATCAGCTGTGGCCATGGCATGGTCCAGTCCTTCGGGTTCCAATGTCACCATGACAGGAATCACCAACTGGAGCTTGGATGGGCGTGTGGAAATGTGATGAGGTCTTGGAGGAACTCGGGGGCAGCGTTTGGCCAAGCCTGACTCATCCTGCAAGTTTGGGCCTGTTTCTTAGCTCTTAGCTGTCTGTCAACGGTTGGGAAAATGCTATTGGGGTAGCTGGGGGAGAGGCAACAACGGAACATAGACGTCAATCATCTCCCCTCTTCCATATAAAACACTACACAGCCACCAAAGATAAGAAGACAGGCGTATACACACTGGTAAAGAAATCTGCCTGTGACCTATTACTGAGTAGATAAAACACATTGTGTGAACTAGCATGATTGTAATTTTAAAATTAATACTTATTCACATGTATCTGTACACCTACCTATTTGGCTGTCCACAGCTGTCCACAGTGGTGACTTATAGGCATTCAGAGGGGGAGGTAGCTTCTATTTTGCGCACTTCCTTACGGGATTGTTTTTGTAATTAATGTGCTTTTTTTTTTTTTTTCCAGCATGATTTTACTCTAACCTCCCTCTTCTGGTCTCCCTGACTGAAAACTATCCTTGAAGACATGAAAGCAGCAGCTCAGGAGAACTCTATGTGGTTGAAATTTAATTAGCATCTACTCTGGATACAGGGTGGCCTACCAGGCAGCTCAGAGGTAAAGAAACTGCCTGCCAGTGCTGGAAACGCAGGAGACGAGGGTCCGATCCCTGGGTCGGGAAGATCCCCTGGAGGAAGAAATGGCAACCCACTCCGGTATTCTTGCCTGGAGAATCCCATGGCCAGAGAATGGCAGGCTGTACAGTCCACGGAGTTGCAAAAGAATTGGACATGGCTTAGCGCCTAAACAACAACGTGCCACTCACAAACTCCAGAATTTTGGGCAAGAAACTTAGTTCTCTGTCTCTTAGTTTTACCTCCAGTAAAATGAGGATTTAGTAACAGTGCCGGCCTCAGAGTGACCATAAGAATTCAACGCCCTAAGGTAGGAGTGGTTCACGGGAGCATGTGTGCTCGCTCATTCGCTTCAGTTGTGTCTGATTCTTTGCGACCTATGGACTGTAGCCCGCCAGGCTCCTCTGTCCATGGGATTCTCCAGGCAAGAATACTGGAGTGGGTTGCATGCCCTTCTCCAGGTCACAGGAGCATGGGGCGCAGAAAAATAATAAGTGTCGGCTATTCCTCGTTTCTCTGGTGTCCCTGTCAAGGATGGAGTGGGCTGAGATGGGAGGCAGAGGCTCCTGCAATTGTCCAAGTGAGAGATGAGGTCTTGAGCTAAGGCTATGAGGATGGAGGGAGTGAAAGCAGGGAGGCAACCTGGGAAGGCGGAGTGAGTAGCCAGGAACGGGGGGGGGTAGGGGCCTGGGTGACTTGCGTTCCCAGCAGAGGTGACGGAGAGGATACGACAGCCAGCAGAGCAGAGGGGGAAGGGAAACCGCCAGGTCTGGGGAAACCCACACAGAGGCGTCCAGCAGGAACAGCCCGTGAGTTCATTTGGCCAGAACATAAATGTACTTCAGTTTTACGTCAGCATCTCTGGACCCCGAGTCCTGGGGGCTAAGGACCATCTGACAAAATAAAGAGTGAGATCCTGGCCTGAGAGTGGGCCCTCTGACCACGTCTGAAAGTGAAAGTGTTACGTCGCTTAGTCACGTCCGACTCTGCGACCCCATGGACTGTAGCCCACCAGCCTCCTCTGTCCATGGGATTCTTCAGGTAAGAATACTGGAGTGGCTTGCCATTTCCTTCTCCAGGGGATCTTTCCGACCTGGGGATTGAACCCCGGTCTCCTGCATTGCAGGCAGATTCTTTACTATCTGAGCCATCAGGTCCCTTCTCCCTGGTGCTGCCCCCTAGGTCTGCCTGCATCAAAACACAGTCAAGCTGCTCTACATTGAGTTCTTATCTTACGAAGAGACCAGAGGCTTGAATTCAGTCTGTCCACCCACACAGGCCTTCCGCTGGAAATACATTTCCGAAAGAGCCTCAAAAATGCTTCCCCTACTCCCCAACTAGCCATTTGCCTACCAATTCTCTCTAGAACGATTAAAAACAAAATCCAGAAAACAAACCATCAAAAATAAGGCCAGTTAAAGTAAAAAACCATGACACAGTACAGGGGAGAAGGATGAGGACTTAGAGAAGCCTGCCCGGGCTGGACTTGCCTCTGGGCATGCACCATGCTTCTCGTAAGCATTTCCTCATTGGAAACTCTAGGGTGAAGATGCATCCACCTCTCTTGGAGGTTCCTAAGGAGAAGCAATATTCCAAAGCCAACTCAGTAAATGTTAGGACCTCCCTCCCTCCCTCAGAGGGCTGAAACCAATCAGGATTTAAACTCTGTAGTATGTTTCCAACACAAGGACTAAGACTCACATTGTGTGTGCTCAGTCGTATCGTACTCTTTTGCAGCTTCATGGACTGTAGCCTGCCAGGCTCCTCTGTCCACGGGATTCTTCAGGCCAGAATACTGGAGTGGGTTGCCATTTCCTTCTTCAGGGGATCATCCCGATCCAGGGACTGAACCCACGTCTCCTGCACTGGCGGGTGGATCCTTTCCCACGGAGCCACCTGGGAAGCCCCAGGATTGGGCGTGCTGCTGATAAACCCTGGCTACCTCCTGTGGTGTGTAGATTCACTTTATTTTACTCCTAATTGCCCAACTACTCAGTCTGCGAGCCCTATACTCTGTTTTCACACGAGTTACTTGGGAAGAGTCACTGTTTGACAGAAAGCCACATCAGATGGGGAGGGTCTCCTTCTGGGGCTCCATAAGGGGAGAGCTCGGAGGGAGACAGACCGGCCAAGAGAGCTGCCTGCCAGGAATGCAGCGGCTAAAGGGAGCATGTGGGAGACAGGGCGGTGCCTGCTAAAAGGGCACCGGAAACAGGGAGACAGCAAAAGCTCCTGTTTCATCATCACTGAACTCTATATTTTAAGAAGGGCATTTCAGAGCTCCGGGTTTATTTCTCATTTGGGACCTGCCTTCTGACTACGATGAGCCCAGGCAATCTCAGAGGCCTTGCTACTATTCCCTGCGGTGCAGAGGCCCCGGCCCAGGATTCAGGCCAGAGGCCAGAGCTTGTGGGTGACTCTCTCCAGCAGCAGGCACGGGGTTAGGGCAGGGAGATGGCAGAGCGGGGCGCCCAGCTCAGGAGCCCCCCCCCCCTCCTCTGAGCCCCAGGGCATGCAGGTCCTCCAGCTGTCTTCTCAAAGTCACACCAGGAGGCGGAGGCTGGGGGCCGCCCAGTTTGCCTTTTATTCTCACGTGTCACATCTGCACGCATGTAGGGGTCCAGGGGTCCCGGCAGAGGAGAGCTCCTTTGGGTAGAAGGCAGGACAGGTAAGAACCCAAGCTGTCAGCCCCTACCCACACTTTATTGCCAAGTGCATGGGCTCCTGGTCAGATAGACCTGGATTCCAATCCTGCCATCTTTCACAAGTGACCTGCCCGAGGTTTTTGAGCCTCAGTTTCCTTGTCTTTAAAATGGGGCCAACCAGGTTGTTGTGAAGACTGAAAGCAGGAACACATGCAGGCCACAACAGCCATCACCGCGGACTAGAGGTGGGCCCCTCTCTCTCCCCGCACTCACACTGAAGCAGCCTTTGCCAAGCCTGGGTTGGGGGGTGGGCTGGGCAGGCAAGAGAGGCTTCGGCTAAGACACAGGACTAGGGAACAAGGAGGGCACCTCGTCCTCCCTGACAGTGTTCCCAGTGCACTGTCCCCTCGGGACGGTGCTACACCTGGGGACTCTCTCGGCATTTATTCTGAGGCCCCCACCATTTACCACGTGACTTCTTTCTACCAAAGCCCCCCACACTTCCTATGACCCTAAGAAACTAACAAGGCAGCAACATCCGCCACGTCCATCATGGGGTGCAGAGATACGTCTGACCCCAGCCCAGACTCAGGGCCCAGGCTACTCAGGTTAATTCCTGCGTGATGCTGGTCGCTGGCAGGCCCTGAGCCCACGGATGTCCCAAGGGGACGCTCAGATGCCATCAAAGTGGCCACTATCTCCCGGGCCCACGTCCCTGTGTTTCCTCTTTCTGTAGTTGTCTGGAGGGGCAGGTAGGGGGTGAACGGCAAGCTCCAGTGGCCTGGATGACTCATTTCCTCCTTGGGATCAAGAGCAGGAGTTCCACAAGGAGGGGGTGGTAGTGGAAGGGTGCAGTGGGGGACTGGAGGCCTCTGGAAGCAAAACAGCAAGTGAGGCCGCCTCCAGGAGTAAAACGAGATGAAATTCAACCCACACTGACTGAGCGCCGGGTATGTAAGTTCCTAGGGAAAAGAAAAGAGCAAATGAGAGGGAAAGAACTGTGTTTTTTTTTTTAATCCATTTATTATATACAATATTAAGGCACAAATTTAAGCAGCAAAGGATAGGAAAATCTTTGGCTGACCAACAGGATCAATATTTGCTGTAGGGGACACACAGTCTTCCTGAATTTCCCTGCTCTGTACACAGACCCATCCGGCCGTTGCAGCTCTGGGCTCCCCGCCCCCAAGGACAGACCAGCCATACGAAAATGCCAGAATGTTACATCAGAGTCTGCTGGAGAGAACACAGCACACGCAGCCGGTGGGAAGCGCGGTGGCACCCAGGCCAGTGGAGTTCTGGCCGAGGTGGGTGCCCGACCCGCCCTGCCTCACAGAACGTCCCAGATTCCACTCCGCAAAAGGGGGAAAACACCTTAAATCAAAGAAAACCACTATGGGTCAGTCTGTTCACATCCCAGTTTGTAATAAATACTTACAGGTATCTCTGTGTGAACAGAATTCTAGGTAAACCACATGGAAACAGACCACTGGGTACCAGAACTCAAGGAGTTGATACAAGAGAACGCTGTATATGGGCTCCATTATACTGAAAACAAGTGTTTTAATTCCGTGAAGAAGCAAAGTTTCACAACAAAGAAACAACCCGGTTTTGGCCTAATATGACAATACCATGCACTTAAGTCTACCATGGTTTTATGGAATTCCAACTGGAGGCAGATAGATACTCATGAATGTGCGTTTACGTCCGTGTGTACGCAGAGATGTGAACACGTATAAGGCGTGACAAGAGAGCAGCTTTTTTTTTTTTTTTAATCCATTGGAAGTTACATGTACTAGTGACTACTGTTTTCCTTTGAAGTGGTCACTCTGAAAGGAGTCCAAAGATGCAGCATCCCCAGGAACATCTTAGGGACTTTTTTTTTTTTTTAAAGAGCTAAAAGGATGTGACTTACCTTCATCACCCATTTTTACTTATCCAACTGAGTCAATGACTTGGGTTTATTTCCAAACTTAAACCCATTCTCAAAGGATGATGAGGATGATGATCCCTCATCTCTAAGGACAACCAGAGGAGCATGCTAGGCCCCCACATCCATCCTAACAGAGGTGTTTACAGAAGGTTTCTACTTGGACAGCACCGCAGTCATTGGCAAGAGTCTCACAAGGCAGGGTGAGAGGAAACACTTGGATCTTCTGGATATTAAGAAAAGAAACTCGACATACAATCTTAGAGCCACATCTCATATGTATGCACTGACAATGTATACAGGTCTTTTTTTTTTTTTTTAATGCATGTCTTTAGATACCTTTAAATTACCAAACAAGAAAAGGGGGGTACTACTTAAAAGCGAGAGGAAAAAAAAATCTGCTTATTAGGTCCGGAAGAAATCCATTTACTGAAGTGCTAACCTTCTCATGCTCCCAGCTGATCAGCTTCTGGTAACTTCTTAATGGCTCTGCCTATTTTCCATGGAGCCACACACAGGGGCCCCCACTGAACAACCCTCATGTTGAATGAAGACATTCTAAACACACTGATTAATCAGCAAAAAAAAAAAAAAAAAACAGAAGAAGAGGAAAAAACATTTGTAAAGCATGCACCGTAGCTGCATCAAGCTTGGGGATAAGCGGGCAGTTGTGGGCAGGATGTTCTGTGTAAAAGGACTCCCTCATATCATGGCCACGGTCCTCCCTGGCTCAAGACGAGTGTGAGATCACGGGGTGGGGGGGCACATAGAAGCACACCCACCGGCGCCAGGGCACATACGCTGGCTGTAGGGCTTTGTTTTGGAAGACACATCTCTCTGCTCACATGAGCTCCTTGCCTCCAAACCTTGCAACCCGCCACCTATTCTTGGAACCCTGCCTCTTCTGACGTCTGTATTCACACCAGCCTCTGGGACTCAGGATGCAGTAGGGGGAGTTTCTATCATCATCAGCTACCAAGGAGGAATGGAGAAGGAAACGAGCACCCACTCTAGTATTCTTGCCTGGAGAATCCCTGGACAGAGGAGCCTGGTGGGTTACATGCAGTCCATGGGGTCGCAAGAATCAGACACGACTTAGAGACTAAATCACCAGCACTGCAGAGGACGAAGCAGGAGACATCTCTAACTGTTAGCACTCAGCATCACAAGGTCAAAGCCACGAGACAACAAACAGCAGGGGTGGCTGACTGTTCTGCAGAGGGCATTCCGGCACGCCTGGATACCCAACCCAAGTCCTGTGTAGTTAAATGTTCATGTGAGTCCCAAAGAGCAAGCTCTGCCCACTCTCTGCCTCCAACCCAAGTCCCAGGAGGGGCATGGCAGCCCTGTCCAGCGTGTCCACTTCGAGCAGGCGCAGCGCGACGCTGTGGCTGGCCTCCAACCTGTGGGAAGCCGAAGACAAGCTGAGAAGAAAACGTCAAGGAAAGGCCCTGCACACACTCGGAAATCAGTGCCAGAAAGCAGTGACATCGCCTGCTGCACACGGTACCCCGGACAGCACGCGGAAACTGCCAGATGACACGCTCAAGGAGGAGGCAGGGTGACTCCGGCATGTCATCATCACCCAGGGCCTAAGCCTTGACCCTTCACCCTGAGACAGGGCCCAGGAGTTCATGATCAGACACCACACTGGGATGTTCTGGAGGAGGCCCGGCCTCTGGATTACATGCAAGTAAGAGCTTTCTAAAACAGACTTTGTGGCCTAGTGTAACAGTACACAGACTCCCATCTATAGCTTGTTTACGGGCAGTCCTAGCAGTTCAGAGGGTCGTGGGGATGAAGAAGGAAGCTGCGTGTGTGTGTGCACGTGCACAGACACACACAGGGGACAGAGTGGGTCAAGGTGTGACCCCGAAAGATGCTTATCAGCCCCAAGTCAGAGGCAGTCCGGCCCGCGTCAAGGCTGCTCTCCCAAACCCTCGGTCCAGACGCCGGTCTCTCCTGAAGAAGGGACTTGACCTCCCTGAGCCCGTTTCCTCCTCTGTGAAATAAGGATATAAACCTGCCTCTGCTCCCATGTGGTCTGAGGATGCACTGAAAGGTACTCAGTGCTTGCACACAGTTGGCACTAAAAAATGGAGCAAGGATTCTCTTCCAAAGATCCAATGAAATCATGTATCATCAACGGCGAGAACGCACAGTGGGAGTTCAGTATCTGCTTTCTCCTAAAGGCAAGCAAGGCTTCGAGAAATCTACAGAGATGAAGAGCAGTGAGGCCCTCGCTGGGCCGGAAATCTGCCATAAAAGAAGAGATTTCAAAGCTGTAAGTCCCTTTTGTTGCAGAGGAGGCAGGTCAGAAGCAAAAACGGTGGACAGACACCACGGTACAGTAGAAAAACAGTGACGTCTGTGCATTGTGAGAGTTACCAAGCCTGGCAACTCGGGGGACCAAGGAAAGTCAGCGAGCCTTGTGCCTGCACTGCCAACAAGATGTGCTGGGGCCTAAAGACGAGGCTCTGGCTCTTACCCATTTCTGGGGGACACAGCTCACATTTGGGGTGGCCCAGGCATGGACAGCTGTGGTGGGGGGGCCCTCCTATTTCTAGATACTAATTTTTTCCATTCTCAACATTAATCAGGGGTCAAAAGGTCCTTAAGAGAGTCGGCTGCCATCAACCGAGTTTCATCACTTGTTGAAAGTGAAAGAGAAGAGAGATGGGACGGGGAGCCCTCTGCCCCCAACCCCCACGTGTCCATACTCGCCACGGCCCTGCACCACCCATGAGGTTCGTTGCTCCGGCGGAACCCAGGACTGCTCGGCCCCGCAAAGCCGCTCTGGTTCCTCAGGCTGCACAACCCTCAGTGATGCTTAAAGTGGGGCCTCAGAAGGCAACACGTGTGATACACAGAGCCCCCCACAGAGCCAGGCTTGAGGTGCATCCCTTCTGCTCATTCTGACCACCAGGCAGCTCCGAGAAGCTCCTGGGCAAAGCCAGCAGTTTCTTTCCCTCCAGCCGCACTCATCACCCTCTTCTACCATGTGGATCTGGGGAGGATTCACGCAAGTTACAGGGCTCCCCACAGGTGGCCCTTGTGGTAAAGAACACACCTGCCAAGGCAGGAGACAGAAGAAACACGGGTTTGATCCCTGGGTTGGGAAGATCCCTGGGAGGATGGCGTGGCAACCCACTCCAGCATTCTTGCCTAGAGAATCGCCATGGACAGGAGAGCCTGGCGGGCTACGGTCCACAGGGTTGCACAGAGTTGGACACGACTGAAGCGACTTAGCAGGCAGGCAGGCACCCAGGTTACACTCCAAAGGCCCACCCTTCAAGGAGCTCCCCCAGCCAACTTTCTGAAGTGACATGGTCTTCAGGGCCTCATTTGGGTGGGATGTGAGAAAGTCTCAGATCGTGGGCATGATGACCTGGGGTGACAGAGATGCCGCTGGCCCAGAGGGAGCAAATTCATCAGGACCCCACAGGGGCATCTGATGGCCTGGCTAGCCTCTCTCCACTGATCCAGCACTTTCCAGGTTTGTAAAGGAAGCCGACGTCTGAGAAGTCAGATGCGAAACCATAGAGCACGGGGAAAAGGGGGCCGTGACCTCACTCATTCCGGGCTCTCTGACCTGGTGCTTCTGTCTTACTTTGGACCAGTTGCTTCGAACCGAACCCTTGAACAACCCAACCACACTGTATCGATACTGGCCTATCGGGTTACGAAGCAAGTCCCCAGCAGGGCAGACCTGACCTGCTGACAGCCACAGAATCTGCGTGCTCACCAACTACATCCAGAAGGTTTCAAGGGGCTGGCAGAGCAGGGGCCACAAACAGTAGCAAGCGGGACAAGGTACCAGGGGAGATTCTAGATGCCACCAAGTCAAGTGTCCCTTGTTTCTTGGAGCGCAATCCTGAAAGTCCGACCTCAATGGAGCAGTGAGGTGACTACACCAAACTCCACGCAAGACCGATGTGAGGGGAGAAAGTGGTGGTGGCAGGAGCTTAATGCAGGACGTCACAGTGGCCATGAATCCTCTGTCTCATCGGAGCTGACCAAGTTCACTGTCAGAATGTCAACTGCTGCAGCCCAGCTCCTCCAAGGCGGAGGAAGCTGCCAGGAAGCCACCAAAAGGCTTTGTCCCACTAGTCACTGTGCATGATGACCGATCAGATACTGCTCTGGCAACCCCCAGAGCGAAGGAACTCTGCAAAGCTTATTACAAGAGGAAAAAAAATGAAGGAGAAAAGGGTAAAATGAAAGAGAATGAAGCAGAGACAGAGATGAACTCAGAGAAGGGGGGGTGAACCCCAAGACCAGAAAGCTCCCATCCTGCTTAGAATATACTGCTCAGTACAGAAAAGCCAAGAAGGCCCATAACCTCCGAAAATCCAAACCAATCAGGTACAGAGGTGGAGACGGCCTTTTAAACCCTCCATCATCCCAGACATTTCTCTTCCCTGCCACACCCACACGCATTCATAGGACACATCACAGAGGGCACAGGTGAAACGACGTTATGTCAAGACAGACTGCAAGATTTCTAGGAGGTTCTTCTCAAAACAAGCTAAGAGGCAAGGAGAATGGGCGTATTCCAAGGAAGATCCATGCTCAGGTTTATCTGTTTATAACCAGACCATGGGTGTACACAGACCCTCCCCGAGAGGTACATTTTTCTGTACAATGAAAAAATTTCATTTCCTAGATCTTCTGTTTCCAAACCTACATGCATCTTCTCTCTTCCACCATAAGCAGTAAAAATCCACGGCATCCTCTTCATCTTCAGTCATGTAGGTCTCCTGTTTTTGTTTTAACATTTATAAAAAGTATTCTCACTAATCTGAAATTCTTATCTGCTCAAACCATCCCTGATTTCCCATCCACAACCTTCGTGATCTTTCTTTCTCTTTGCCACGTTCCTCGCGCCTCAGTGTTCCGCTTTTAGATTCAACAGGGATCCCAGGGTTAGATGAGAACTTCCATCATCTCCCCATCAGGGAACTCGGGCTTGTGGAGTAAATTGCTGACGCGGCCTTTGTGGTCAGGCGACTTTCCGTGGCCGGGAGAGTTCTCTGCCAAACAGAAGGGACATATCAGCGGCCCGTTCCCCAGGAGGACCACAGGCCTACCCAGCTCTCTCTAAAATGAAACCACTTCAAGTACCACCCATCACCATTGGTGCACACAGGTTAAGGCCACAGAGCCCAGCTTTGGTGGACCAAAGCTAAATGCCCGGGCCTGGGATTCAGACACAAAGAACACAACCAGGACATGATGGGAGAGGTCTGAGCGGAGGAACGGGGCATTAGGACTTTGTGCGAGGACCTCACCCACCCTGCTCCCCTCCTCTCCTCTAAATTATCAAGTGCCTACAAAGAGGCAGGTCGCTCCATGGTTCCCTGCCTTCCTGGCAAAAGGGTATCCCAGGAATTACATCTCCAAAAATCAACAACATTATGTGTATTTGTTTATTTTGGAGGATGAACACAGGGAATCCCATTGGAAAAAACAACTCATTTATGCCCAGGAGCCCCCACCTCCTCCAAAGGATTCTCGAGCAGAGGGATCCTCACCCCACGACTTTGAACAGTCCAAAGCCAAGTCTGCTCTCTCCAAGGACATTTCTGGACTTGTTGCAAAACTCCTCCCAACCTGTCTTCTAGTAAATGTTTGAAAGCAACTCCTCAGAACTGGCCTGAGTGCTGGGCCAGTTCACCTACCTTAAATCTACCTTCTGCTTCAATCGGGACTGAATCAGTGTCTCCTTCAGTCGACACTGAATCCTTGATGAGTAAACACCCTGAAGGCAACATCCCTCGGAGGGTCTGTCTGCACACCTCTGGGGAAGGGCTAGCTATTAAACGTAGCTAAGAGGACAAATGCCAATTTGTTTGCTCTTTTAAATGGTAATAAGTTAGGAGTCTCTACACATATTTTAGGGCTTCCCAGGTGGCGCTAGTGGTAAAGAACCTGCCTGCCAATGCAGGAGACATGAGACTGGGTCAGGAAGAGCCCCTGGAGAAGGAAACGGCAACCCACTCCAGTATTCTTGCTTGGAGGATTCCATGAACAGAGGAGCCTGGTGGGCTACAGTCCATGGGGTCACAAAGAGTCAGACACGACAGAAGCGACTTAGCACACAAGCACACGTTTCAATCCCAGAATAATAAAGAGCCTGCAGAGTCTAGGGCATTCCTGGTGGCTCAGATGGTAAAGAATCTGCCTGCACTGCAGAAGACCCAGGTTTGATCCATGGCTTGGGAAGCTCCCCTGGAGAAGAGAATGGCAACCCACTCCAGTATTCTTGCCTGGAGAATCCCATGGATGGAGGAGCCTGGTGGGCTACAGTCCATAGAACTGCAAAGTCAGACACGACTGAGCGACTAACCATACCATAGAAAGTGAAATCACTCAGTCATGTCCAACTCTTTGTGACCCTGTGGACTATAGCATACCAGGCTCCTCCGTCCATGGGATTCTCCAGGCAAGAATACTGGAGTGGGTTGCCATTTCCTTCTCCAACCATACCATAAGATAACCCATAAGTGAGAGTAGGTTGGTAGCCTGGCTCCCTCTCCAGCTCAATAGAAGCCCCTCCCCCACCCGACAGGACAGGGAGCTCTATGGAGTGTGAGAGCAGATGGAGACCTCATACCCAGTTTTTCTGCTGTGCCCTTGGCCGCTGGGTGCTTCAGCACGGGGCTGTTGGAAGGGGTCCCGCTGAGCCTGCTGCGCGTGGGCAGGGAGGCCACGCCGGGCCAGAAGAGCTCAGCACTCTTGTCAGTCTGCGTGCTGCTGTCCTTGCTGCCCGTCTTGGCGTGGGCGCTGCCGGCTGTCGTGCTGGGGGCTGGGGGCGACAGCGTGGCGGCAGAGGGGGTGGGCAGCACGGGGGTGGATGCGTGGTCATGGTGCTCCTTCCCCAGCAGCAGCCCTGCGGGTGGAAGAACAGCTTCTTCAGTGTCGCACCTCAAGAAGCAAGACCCGTCGGCTGGGCAGGGATACAGACGCCAGCAGATAGAACGGACGTCCGTACAAGGCTGGGGAGCGGTGAACTGGGAGATCAGGACTGACACACATACCCCACCTAGGTGGCACTCGTGGTCAAGAATCTGCCTGCCAGTGCAGGCGATGCAGGAGACCAGGGTTCGATCCCTGGGTCGGGAAGATCCCCTGAAGGAGGGCATGGCTACCCACTCCACTATTCTTGCCTGGAGAATCTCATGGACAGAGGAGCTTGGCGGGCTACAGAGCATGGGGTTGCAAAGAGTCAGACATGACTGAGCTTACACACACATGTGTAAAAGAGGCAGCTAGTGGAAACCTGCTATACAGCACAGGGAGCCCAGCTCCATGCTCTGTGGATGGGATGGGATGGGGGTCACAGTGGGAAGGGGGTCCAAGGGGGAGGGACTATATGTATGTGGATGGCTGATTCACTGTCCTGTAGAGCAGAAACTAACACAACATTACAAGGCAACTGCGTTGCCAACAAAGATCCATCGAGTCAAGGCTGTGATTTTTCCAGTCGTCATGTATGGATGTGAGAGTTGGACTATAAAGAAAGCTGAGCACCGAAGAATTGATGCTTTTGAACTGTGACGTTGAAGACTATTAAGAATCCCTCGGACTGAAAGGAGATCTAACCAGTCCATCCTAAAGATCAGTCCTGGGTGTTCATTGGAGGGACTGATGTTGAAGCTGAAACTCTAATACTCTGGCCACCTGATGCAAAGAACTGACTCACTGGAAAAGACCCTGATGCTGGGAAAGATTGAAAGTGGGAGGAGAAGGGGACGACAGAGAATGAGGTGGTTGGATGGCATCACCGACTCAATGGACATGAGTTTGAGAAAACTCTGAGAGCTGGTGATGGACAGGGAGGCCTGGCGTGCTGTAGTCCATGGGGTCGCAAAGAGTCGGACATGACTGAGCAACTGAACTGAACTGAATACCCCAATTAAAAACCAAAAACAAAAAACCTAGCATGGGGCAGGGGAGGAGCTGTCACATAAACTGGTTATAACGTAACATGACAAATGATAGGATACTACTATTCTGAGGATGCCATGGAAAGAAGGGAGAAGAGGTGCCTTACAGGCAGAGTGTTGAGGGGCGGGGGCACTCTGCAAGGCTTTCTGGAGACAACGCTTTCTTTTCGTATGCAGCCCAGGAGGGCTAGTCCTGAGCAGTGGCAGCCTGTATCAGCTTCTCTGCTCCTAGACACAGCCCTGTTGGCTTGCTGCTCTGCTTAACAGCCCCCAACTCCACTCCTCTCTGGTAATGAATTATCTCTCCAGGGCCTGGGTCAAAACAAGCATGCCTCCTGGTCATGGCAACAGAGTTGTGTACAATATTCCCCAGAGAGCTCCTTGTGATGAAGAGCCATGTCCTCCAAGAGGCAGGAAGCCAGCTGGGTTCCTGCGGAGGGCCGCTCAGCCCTCTCCTCCCCACCCGTCCCAAGACCAAAGTGTCTGGGGTGGGAAGAGGGTGGCTGGCTGGGCAAAAGGGAGGTGTGATGTGCCCCGTTTCCTCAATGTCTTTCTGCGAGCTGGACAGCACAGCAATTGTTCTCACTGTGAAATACGGCCTTCGTTCCATACTAGCCTACACAAAGTGCAGTAAGCACAATCAAGTGTCTGTTCATTTAACGAAGTTCACAGTCTCCTTGCTAGGGCTATTTCAGGGTACCCATTCATAATGCAACACAACTCAATCTAGTCTGTCTACAGTGATGTTTCTCAACATGTTCACACACACATCAATTACTTGCATATAGTTAAGATGAAGATTCAAGTCAGCGGGGGACCTCGAGCTTCTGTTTCTCTAATAAGCTCCCAAGCGATGCTGGTGGTGCTGGCCCACAGACCACACCTTGAGGAGCAAGAAGCCTTCACTAGGTGCCTCCCAGACATCATCTCACTTCGTATGAGGTAGGTCCTGTTGCTATCTTTTGTTTTACAGAAAAGGAAATGGCCGAAATTAGTGTCTCACAGTTGAGAAGTAGCAGAAATGGCATTTGAAGCCAGAGGTGCCTGCCTTGAAGTCTACCTTGTGTCCTTTTCCGCCTCATCACCCCTGCGTGGAGAGCCACAGTCTGGCGAGGATACTCCTGTGCAACTAAGCCACTGGCCGGTCATCTCACCTGAGAGCCCGAGCCATCAGAAAGGGATATGTTATCACCTCCACCTCCTTCCAGAGCTCCTCAGACCAGACACGGTGGGAACGCTGTGGGGCCTGTGCAGGAGGTCTGTGGGAACTGAATGTGTGCCTCCCTCTGCAGTGGGAGGGCTCCACTCTGTCTTGTGACATGTGGACATTGATCACAGTAAGGAGGGGGAATACGAGTGTGGAGAACACAGGAGCTCTTCCTGCAGCTGAGTCCTCCGCTCCCAGGCCTGGCTGAGGCACATCAAATGCTAGGGGTATGGGCACAGCCCCCATGGAAATATCTGCCTGGCTGGATGTCACAGACAGGCTTCTGCCAGAGAGGTTTCTATGGGAGCTGAGCACGTGCTGAGTCCCCTCCCAAGTCCACATGAGCACTGCTGCTGAGGCTCTCTAAATGGGGAGGGGAGCTCACATGCCTCTTCTTTGAAGTGCATTTCCTTGGAGGGCAGGGGCTACAGAAGTAACCCATGGGGGGACTTCAAACGGAGATAATGGCTGGGTGCCTTTGATTCTCCCCCAAGTCTGTCAGCTTCCTCCTGGAAGCTCTTATCCCCTTTGACATGAAGCAGCCAGGCTCCTCCACCATCCTGGGCTAACAAAAACAGGCTCTCAGCTCCATGGATAAACAAAACACACTCTGACCCAGGGAAATGCATCAAAGAAGGGCCAGGCCCCTGGGGCTGCAGAGTCGGGGACAAGAGCGGAAGATGTGTGACCGGGAGTGCTGCCTGTGACCCGGGCAGCTCTGTCTCATCCTCTCTGACTCAGCGAGCTGGGCTGCTGGTCCCCGTCACCCTAGGAAACCAGTCCATGGCTATGACCGTGTTTGCAGAATGCTCTTCCAAACTCTGCCTGTGCAACAAAAATCCAACAACATACCACCAGCAGCCCCTTATGCGAGAGCACTGCTTGCAAAGCGCTTTCTCTCCAGTATGTCATTTTGGCCTTGCAATGACCCCATGGGGTACAGCAGGGAAGACACCTCCAGACACCACCCAGCTTTTCTAGACACAGAAGCAGAGGTGGAGTAGTCCTACCACTGGTTTGGGGCAGAACCAAGTTCAGAGGCCTGAAGTCTCAAAGTCTTCTTCCTACTAAAAATTTTTATAGTGTAAGACACCTTAGCTTTCAGTCATAATGATAATGATTACAATGTGAGTCAACTCATGCCTAACAGTGACTCTGGTGGGGTGGCCTTTGCTTCCACCACCAAAGTATGATGCATTATCCTTTCCACACCTCCACTGGAGACTCCTGGACACTCACAGGCAATTCTGGCTCAGTCTCTTGCGGGGTCACTGCTCCTTTCTCCTGGGTCCTGGTGCGCACAAGGTTTTGTTTGTGCCCTCCAAGAGTCTGTTTCCCCAGTCCTGTGGAAGTTCTGTAATCAAATCCCACTGGCCTTCAAAGTCAAATTCCCTGGGGGTTCTCAGTCCCTTTGCCAGATCCCCAGGTTGGGAAATCTGGTGTGGGTCCCAGAACTTTCTCAACAGTGCAAAAACTTCTTTGGTATAACTGTTCTCCAGTTTGTGGGTTGTCTGCTCGGTGGTTCTATGGTGGGGCTCACACCCCACACCTCCCAGATCTGCTGCAGCCAGAGCTCCTGTTCCTGTGGCAGGCAACTGGTGACCCATGCCCCACCCATCAGAGCAAGACCCAGATTCCCCCACAGCCAGTCCCTCCCATCAGGAAGCTTCCACAAGCCTGTTATCCTCATCCATCAGAGGGCAGACAGAATGGAAACCACAGTCACAGAAAACTAACCAAACCGATCACGAGGATCGCAGCCTTCTCCAACTCAATGAAACTATGAGCCATGCTGTGTAGGGTCACCCAAGACTGACAGGTCATGGTGGAGAGTTCTGACAAAACATGGTCCACTGGAGAGTGAATGGCAAACCATTTCAGTATACTTCAGAAGAATACTGAGAAGAACCATATGAACAGTATGAAAAAGCAAAAGATATGACACTGAAAGATGAACTCCCCAGGTCTGTAGGTGCCCAATATGCTACTGGAAAAGACTGGAGAAATAGCTCCAGAAAGAATGAAGAGGTTGAGCCAAAGTGGAAACAATACCCATTTGTGGATATGACTGGTGTTGGAAGTAAAGTCCTATCTTGTAAAGAGCAATATTGCATAGAAACCTGGAATGTTAGGTCCATGAATCAAGGTAAACTGGAAGTGGTAAAACAGGAGATAGCAACAGTGAATATTGACATTTTAGGAATCAGTGAACTAAAAAGGACCAAACTGGACAAATTTAATTCAGATGACCATTACATCTACTACTGTGGCAAGAATCCCTTAGTAGAAATGGAGTAGCTCTCATAGTCAACAAAAGAGTCCAAATGCAGTACTTGGGTGCAATCTCAAAAATGAGATTTTTTTTGTTGTTGTTCATTTCTGAGGCAAGCCATTCAATATCACAGTGACCCAAGTCTATGTCCCAACCACAAATGCCAAAGAAGCTAAAGTTGAATGGATCTATGAGGACCTACAAGAACTTCTAGAACTAAAACCAAAAAAAAGATGTCTTTTTCATCATAGGGGACTGGAATGCAAAAGTAGGAAGTCAACAGACACCTGGAGTAACAGGCAACTTTGGTCTTGGAGTACAAAATGAAGCAGGGCAAAGGCTAACAGAGTTTTGTCAAGACAATGCACTGCTCATAGCAAACACCCTCTTCCAACAACACAAGAGGTGACTCTACACACGGCCATCACCAGATGGTCAACACCAAAATCAGATTGGTTATATTCTTTGCAGACAAAGATGGAGAAGCTGTATACAATCAGCAAAAACAAGACCAGGAGCTGACTGTGGCTCAGATCATGAACTCCTTATTGCCAAATTCAGACTCAAATTGAAGAAAGTAGGGAAAACCACTAAACCATTCAGGTATGATCTAAATCAAAACCATTACGATTATACAGTGGAAGTGAGAAATACTCAAGGGATACGATCTGATAGAAAAGAGTGCCTTAAGAACTACTGACAGGGGTTTGTAACACTGTATAGGAGGAGGTGATCAAAACTATCTCCAAGAAGGAGAAATGCAAAAAGGCAAAATGGTTGTCTGAGGAGGCCTTACAAATAGCTGAGAAAAGAAAAGAAGCTAAAGGCAAAGGAGAAAAGCAAAGATATACCCATTTGAATGCAGAGTTCCAAAGAATAGCAAGGAGAGATAAGAAAGCCTTCCTCAGTGATCAATGCATAGAAATAGAGGAAAACAAAAGAATGGGAAAGACTAGAGATCTCTCCAAGAAAATTAGAAATGGCAAGGGAACATTTCATGCAAAGATGGGCACAATAAATTACAGAAACAGTATGGACTTAACAGAAACAGAAGATATTAAGAAGAGGTGGCAAGAATACACAGAACTAATATACAAAAAAGATCTTAATGACCCAGATAACCATGATGGTGTGACCACTCACCTAGAGCCAGACATCTTAGAGTGCGAAGTCAAGTGGGCCTTAGGAAGCATCAAGATGAATAAAGCTGGTGGAGGTGATGGAATTTCAGGTGAGCTATTTCAAATCCTAAAAGATGATGCTGTGAAAGTGCTGCAAGCCAGCAAATATGGAAAACTCAGCAGTGGCTACAGAACTGGTAAAGGTCAGTTTTCATTCCAATCCCAAAAAAAGCAAGGCCAAAGAATGTTCAAACTACCACATAATTGCACTCATCTCACATGTTAGCAAAGCAATGCTCAAAATTCTCAAAGCTAGGTTTTAATAGTACATGAACCGAGAACTTCCAGATGTTCAAGTTGGACTTAGAAAAGGCAGAGGAACCAGAGATCAAATTGCCAACATCCTTTGGATCATCAAAAATGCAAGAGAATTCCAGAAAAACATCTACTTATGTTTCATTGGCTACTTTAGTCAAAGACTAAAGCCTTTGACTGTTTGGATTACAACAAACTGTGGAAAATTCTTCAAGAGATGGGAATACCAAACCACCTGACCTGCCTCCTGAGAAATCTGTATGCAGATCAAGAAGCAACAGTTAGAACCAGACATGGAACAATGGACTGGTTCCAAATTGGGAAAGGAGTATGTCAAGGCTGTATATTGTCACCTTGCTTATTTAACTTACATGCAGAGTACATCATGAGAAATGCCAAGCTGGATGAAGCACAAGCTGGAACCAAAACTGCCGAGAAAAATATCAATAACCTCAGATATGCAGATGACACCACCCTGATGGCAGAAAGTGAAGAAGAACTGAAGAGCCTCTTGATGAAAGTGAAAGAGGAGAGTGAAAAGTTGGTTTAAAGCTCAACATTCAGAAAACTAAGATCATGGCATCCGGTCCCATCACTTCATGGCAAATAGATGGGGAAACACTGGAAACAGTGTCAGACTTTGTTTTCTTGGGCTCCAAAATCACTGCAGATGGTGACTGCAGCCATGAAATTAAGATGCTTGCTCCTTGGAAGAAAAGCTATGCCAAGCCTAGACATCATATTACAAAGCAGTCATGTTACTTTGTCAACAAAGGTCCATATAGTCAAAGCTATGGTTTTTCCAATCATCCACTCTTGTATGGATGTGAGAATTGGACCATAAAGAAAGCTGAGTGCTGAAGAAGTGATGCTTTTGAACTGTGGTGCTGGAGATGACTCTTGAAAGTCCCTTGGTTAGCAAGGACATCAGAGCAGTCAATCCTAAAGGAAATCACTCCTGAATACTCACTGGAAGGACTGATGCTTAAGCTGAAGCCCCAAAACTCTGGCCACCTGATGGGAAGGTCTTTTCATTAGAAAAGGCACTGATGCTGGGAAAGACTGACAGTAAGAGGAGAAGGGGACCACAAAAATGAGATGGTTGGATGGTATCACCGAGCTGATGGAAATGAGTTTGAGCCAAGTTCTGGGAGATGGTGAAACACGGGGAAGCCTGGTGTGCTGCAGTCCATGGGGTCACAAAGAGTCACACACAACTGAGCGAGGGAACTGAACTTCATATGTGAGTACTATGAGACTTGGAGATACTCAAAATTCCTATTTCACAAGGGGGTCTGAACTCCATTGGCCAGCTGAGTTGCCTCAGTGTTTATGTGACTCCTGCTCTTCAGAGGCTCATGTGAGGAGTGGAGGGGCTCACCTATGCAGGGGTGGGGCTTGCCTGGGGGTGAGTGGGGCTCACTTACTGAGGGAGGACCTTGCCTGAGGGGATGGGGATCACCTGCAGAGGGGCAGGGCTTGCTTGGGGAGGGGAGGGGCTTGTTGAGGGGTGAGGTTCACCTGCAGAGGGGCAGGGCTTACTTGGGAGGGGTGGGGCTTGTTGAGGGGGTGGGGCTCACCTGCAGAGGGGCAGGGCTTGCTTGGGGAGGGGCGGGGCACTCACCTATGCTCCCCTTCCAGGTCTTCTCCTCCTTTTTCTCCTCAGCCAACTGGCTGCTAGTGAGCGAGGTCTGGCGGGAGTGAGTCCCGGTGGCTGCTGCAATGGATGGCACAGAGCGGGCGGGTCTCAGGCTGGAGGAGTCCGTCTTCCCGGCATCTTTACGGGATCGCTGTTGAAGGACCTTAATCATGGCGTCCTTCTCTATGATTTTGGCATGGAGATTTTTAATACTGTGTAAGAAAACAAAACAGTCATGATCAAAATCCATGGAATGACAGGGATATTTATATTTCTCTCAGGACCCCACAGATTTTAACTATAATTCCAAGGACAGAGTTAACTGCTGCTTAAGTCTTCAGTTACAATCTCCAATTGTAGAAGACTGATCTTTTGTAGCACCTGAAAAGGGGGCACCTTCTCTGGCCCCTTAGGAGGCTCTGGGACCCCGAGGACACACAGTTTGAGTGCCTGTGGCCACCTGGCAGGGACCTCTTGACTGAAGTGTGTCTAGAAGCCTGGCAGTGGGAAGGGCGCGAGGAACTACAGGGAAACACACACAAACTCAAGCCTCACGCAGGGTAGGCTGCTCACGAGAGTCAATTTGCCTTTTTTCTGGGGGTGGGGTGGGGCGGGAAATGGACAAGTTTCCTGTGAGAAGATGATGTTTTCCTCCCTGAAGGTCAAAGATGAGAATCAGGAGACACGTGAGTTCTTTTTCACAACCTAAGTAGTAACTTGCTGAGCTTATCAACGACTCAGCCACACGGTTCTATTTTCACATCTGCAGAATGAGAAGCTCAGCTTCCCAGGGCTTGACGGAGAGGGCTGGGGGTGGGCGGCAGGCTAGCTCTGCGATGTCACAAAGCTTGCTGGAGGACTTCTTGTTTACTTCAGGAGAAAAACACACCAGCTACATATGTTCTTTATTACTGGCTGGAATATATAAATACTGGCTCAAAAACTCTGAGACTCTGGCATATGATGTTTCCCTCTGTCCAGCTGATAATGTCGAGTAGGCTGTTGAGACAGACACCCAGAAAACACATGGGCTTCTAAATTCTTGTTATTAGTCTCCACCTAAATATCTGCATCTGACATGAAATTAGTTCCCAGAGACCTCGGCTCCAGGCCCCTTGTTAACAGGACTCTTTCCCTGGAATGCGGACTTGGAGGGCTCAAGCTGAAGGCTGTCTAGAATGGGAAAGGGCTGGAGACGAGTGCACACAGCAGGCTGGTGGCCCCACTGGGCTCCTGAGGTGGGTGGCAGGCGTAGGGCCCGGGGGCTGGGCACCGCCATCCCTTA
The DNA here is from genome assembly GCF_014754425.2 of Oryx dammah. Lineage (NCBI taxonomy): Eukaryota > Metazoa > Chordata > Mammalia > Artiodactyla > Bovidae > Oryx > Oryx dammah. The sequence continues at coordinate 14,917,807 of NW_024070201.1, forward strand.
CGTGTACTCCATGTCCTGACACCTCCTGGTGGCCTGCACCACCTCCTCCTCCTCCTGCCAGATGTGGGCCTCCAGTGAGCTCTCGCCATAGCTGCCATTCCTCGAGTGGTTGACGATCGTGGTGTCCCTGGCAACACAGGACACACACACAGACTGATGTCAGTCAGTTCTCTCCCGGAACCACTAGAATGAAGCTAGTATCTAAGGAACATAAAATGCAAAATTCCAAATTCCCTGCCCTTTCTGCCAACGATCCTGAATCACAAGCAACGTGGTGTGTGCTGAATACAGACACTGTACACTTACAGGTGTAAGGGCCAGTGTCTCCTAGCATGTGGACACCGGATAGTATCATGTCAGTTAGTATGTCCATGCTTGTGCTCTTTCACACTTCTCCTTTCTTACTTTCTCAACCAGCGTTCAGGTGTCATTCTATTTCTCCCCCATTTAGGAGCTATCTCAGTGTTTTACAGTAAATGGGGACTCAGGAAATCCCTGAGATGGAGACTGGTCCTCCTGGACAGCAAGGCCCCGGCTGGAGTCCCCTCCACGCTTACGTCCGGCTCGCTTCTCCTGTGAGCCCCTGCCTAGGATTCAGGTCCGTTCAGTGTGACAACCGTGCTGTGCAGCAGGACACAAACATGAAGAAGACACACCCTGTGTCCTGGGAAAGTCCAGTCGCGGGGGTGGAGTCGGGGAGGGACAGACAGAGGGAGACCCCAAAGCAGTGCAGCTGGCAGCAGGTGCCTGGCTGGAAACAGCTGCTCAAAGGGGACTGCTCTCCTGTCTCTGGTTCTGTCAATATAATTACTCCTAACAGGACTTCCCTGGTGCCTCAGACGGTAAATAATCTGCCTGCAATGTATGAGACCCGGGTTCGATCCCTGGGTCAGGAAGATCCCCTGGAGGAGGGCATGGCAACCCACTCCAGTATTCTTGCCTGGAGAATCCCACGGACAGAGGAGCCTGGCAGGCATGGTCCATGGGGTCATAAAGAGTCAGACACAACCAACACTCTCTTTCAATGATGACTGGTAAAGACAAGATAATCGTGTCATCTAAGTCAGTGGTCCTTAACCTTTTTGGCACTAGGGACAGGTTTCATGGAAGACGATTTGTCCACAGGGGTGGGGTGGGGTGGGGTGGGAGAGGGTAGATGGTTCAGGCGATGATGCGAGCGATGGGGAGTGACAGACAGATGAAGAAGCTTCAGTCGCTGTGTCAGTCGGTCGCTCCTAAGAGGCCATGGTACTGGTTCTCAGCCTGGGGGTTGGGGATCTCAGAATTCTAAGAGATCTAAGCATGTCTGAGGCTGAAAGGCACAATCTTAAACTAGGAAGTGAACCTTTAGTAAGAAGTGATCCAGCTTCACATCCCTTTAACTTCACATTACAGGGTTAAAATCTTAAAGCTCTTTTCTAGAACACCTAAAAGTAGCAAAAAGAGGGGCCTTCTTGCATGTGTCCATGAGGGAGTGTTTCATCATGCCCGGACCTGGGTGAAGGTATACCCGAGGTGTCTCATGTAGCTCTCTCAGGAACTTGGGCAGTAAGCATTATTATCCTCATTTTACAGATGAACAATCGAGTGAGTCTGCAAGAGCACCCAGTTAGTGAAGGCACATGGATTCAAATCCAGATATCCCTGACTCCAAACTCCATGCTCTTAACCATCACTTCACACTCCTGAACGTCCCGTGTCTTTATGAAGAAGGCCTCAGCAAAGGTACACAAATGATAAGATAAACCGACAAAGAGGGCACACATGAGAACGTGGCCAAGTGCAAACTGACTAAAACAAGTCAGAATGCCTAGCAAGACAAGGAGCCAGCAGAGTGCTTTAAACACACTGACACAATTATAAATTCACTCCATGGGGCTCAAAACTCATCAATACAGGGAATTAGAGCCAGAAACATTTGCAACTGATTTATTTTTAGAGAATTTACTAGAGACATATTTAAAAATTCATATTTATACTATCAAGGACAGGAGGTACAATTAGATGAAAACAACTTAGAAGGTATATACACACAACTCTCAACAAAATACTACATTGCTTTGAAATGTTTAAAAAGTTTCAAAACTTCCCCACCCCACAAAACAGCCTAGCCTCTCAAACTTCTGATCCCTGGTGCCAAAAATCCATCAAGACGGCAAAAGCAGTTGGTACACAAATATCACACTGCCTATAAACATGAAGTATGCGGCAGCGGCTGCAAAGTCACTAAGCTAATGGCTGGGAATAGTCATTTTTGCCAGCTCTTACGTAGCCGTTTAGCATCTCAGCAATAAGAGCTCAGAATTTTGACCTTTCTCAAAAATTCATTTTCCCTTTCTCCCTTTTTGTTAACAGCAAAGCCATGCCAAACTACAGAGGTTTTCTTTGAAAAGAACAGTAAGATAGGAGTTACAAATGTGACCTCCTCTGAACTGACTTTTCCCAAGACTGGGGGAAGCAGTGGTCAGTAGAAGGGAGGGAAGTTTCCCACGGAACTGTTAGATGCCCAGTAATGACATGTGAAAGCAAAGAAAGGGGAAGGGAGGGATGGTGCAAAGCATCCCCATCCACCTACAAATCCATCCATCCATCCATCCGGGACTTTAAACAGAGCTAAGGAGGAGAGCAGCAGGGCTGGGTAAATCCCACAGGATTATTGCCTGAGTGCAAGAGGCCTTTCCCCTGCTTGAAGGATGACAGACGGCCAAAGCTGGGCCTAACATAGTGGGATGGGGCTGACTGCGTGTGGGCTCTGGCTGGTTCGACTCACAACACTCTGCCTTCCCCATCCTGTGCCCACTGAGCAGTCTCATGCCTCAGACCTGTTCCATCCCCTACTTCTGACTTTACATTCCAGTCCCATTTGTCTCCAGAACCCCTCTTCTTTTTTTTTTTTTTTTTGGTTGTTTAGTTACGAAGTCCTGTCCAACTCTTTCACGACACCATGGACTATAGCCCACCAGGCTCCTCTGTCCACGGGATTTCCCAGGCAGGAATACTGGAGTGAGTTGCCACTTCTTTCTCCAGGGTATCTTCCCGATCTAGGGATCAAACCTGAATTTCTTGCATTGACAGGTGGACTCTTTACCATTGAGCCATCAAAGAAGCCCTCCTGGGGATCCCAAGCACTCATCTAATCTGATAAATCAGGAGTTGAGACAACAAGGACCCATAACAGCCTTGGGTCATGCTTCCAAGGTAGCGCTATTGGGGTTTCTGTGTTCTCAGCCAGGGGAATACAGTCTGTTTCCTTGCACATCACCAATCAAGAACTATAATTTCCATTTCAGAAATTAGGTAATTTCTTTAAAGTAAGTGACACTCAGAAAGGCCTTGTGCAGTCACACACCTATAGTGGGCAAAAAGCAGGCAGTGAGAGCCCTGACTTGCAGAATGCACAGCCTTGCAGGTCAGCGCAGTGAAAATGCATGCTGGTGAAACAGAAGGGCTGAAAGTGGACATCCTGCCTGCCTACTTGGTGTTCTTTCCATCAAAAGTCATGCAGAAAGACAATTCCCAGGGCAACCACTGACAGGCAGGCATTAGACTAAGCTGGCAAACAAGGCCACATCCTTCCATGCAACTTTATGATGGGCTGTTCTCTGCATCGGGATCCAGAGGTAATTTAGTTATTAGCTCAGAAAACAAAGAGCTGAAGATAAAAACATTTCAGTTATGTAAAAAATCAAAAGTGTTTCCAAGGGCTTCACCAATGTCACCCACACATTTCAAGGGCTGGCCTGAGGCTGCAACTTCCTCCACAGCTGGAGTTGCAACTCACCAAGAGATTGATATGCATCCTGAATGCCTATTTCCACTCCCAAAGACACACTAAGAGGGGACACTGTGGGCTGTTTTCCCTCACAGCACAGACATACAGAATCAACACTTGAGCACTAATAAAGGATCCCCAAATAGTCATTTTCCACTTGGGTCTGCAGGTGCAAGTGTGTTGAGCACCCAGAAGAAGGCATCTGTGCCCACGTGGGTAGCACTGGTCTAAGTTCCTGGAGGTGCCATCTGGGCATTCAGCTAGCAATTCTCTACCTGGGTAATGAACACGTCAGCCCACGCTCAACTTATAAAGTAACTCGCCAGAACCACAAGGGACCTTCTCTACCTCATTCAAGAAGAAATCACACAGCCTAAGAAGTGGAGGGCTGACTGAACGACAGCATTCTCTTCTCCTGCCTGGTTCATACCCTACCCCAAAGGTACAACAACAACCCTTATTTGGTCCAGGTTTATTGATGCTCAGTTTTATCTGAGGCTCTCTGCCAAATATGCTGACTCAAAATTTTGGTAAATTCCAAACAACTCTGAATTCAATGCCCACAACTTATGGGCAAAAAAGGAGGGTGGTGAGAATCTGGACTAGCAGAACACACAGCCTTGCAGGTCAGTGCAGCAGAAGGGAATGCAGGCTAGGTCCAGCAGTTGAGGGAAATGACCTGCTCATTCAGACAAGGGTAGAACCCAACAGAATTATCATGTGAATTATCAAGCATTTTGAGCTAATTTTTAAAGAAAGAGTAAGGCTGTGCACCTACAACAAAGGAAATAAAGCAAGAGAGGTAGTAACTGAGAGTCGCAGAAAACCATTTCAAACCAAGTGAAATCAGGCTTTAAGCCGGGCAAATTTCAATTTGGTGGGTGGTACCACCACTTACTACCACTGTGTCTCTCTAAACCCCAATTCTTCACCTGCAAAATGAGGATAATAATAGTCCTCACTCTCAGGGCTGTTATGAGGATTGCATGTTCTTGTCTGGCCCATGAAACATACCCCCTGTTAAAAAGAGCATAAAGTATACTTTTCCAGCATCATTCTGAAAGACCACATAGTACTTTGCTGAACAGATGGACTTTAAAGTATTGACTGACTCCTACTTGTTGGGCTCTACTGTTTTAAATGTATTGATGTTTTCAACTACACTGAGATGAACGTCCTTGGACATAAGTCTTCAGGCACTTATATGATTTCCTTAAAAGAAATGTTGAGAACCAGAATTGTGGAACCAAAGCAGAGGTGGTGTTCAGTCGCTAGATCCTGTCCAACTCTTTGTGACCCCATTTGTCCGCAGCAGGCACGCTTCCCTGTCCATCACCAACTCCGGGAGTTTACTCAAACTCATGTCCACTGAGTCAATGATGCCATCCAACCATCTCACCCTCTGTCGCCCCCTCCTCCTCCTGCCCTCAATCTTTTCCAGCATCAGGGTCTTTTCCAGTGAGTCCTCCAAAGAAGACGGACAGATTACTGAAATCATTCTCCAGAAATCTTACACCACAGCTTGCTCTCCAACTAGCACTACAGCCACTTTGAAATTATTTTTAACCGCTCTCACTCCCTGGGATGCACCCGTGAACCACTCCAGACACCCCCGCGCTTCTTTCCACTGTGTTTTCCGAGCCGCGCGGGGGCCTCACCTCTCTGCGGCGGCGGTGGCCGCGGCGCTCATGGCGAAGTGGCGGATGGCGCTCTCCTCCACGTACTTCTGCTCCCACTTAGTCATGTCGGCCTCCAGCGCCAGGATGCGCTCCTCCTTCTCCCTCACGAGTTCCATGAGCGCCGGAGCGTTGTACTCCGGCAGGCTGGCCGGCTGGCCGTTGCCGTGTTTCTGGAGAAGCGGAAGAAATAACACCTTGATGCTGCACCTGGCTGCAAAGGAGATCGCGCGTGGGCAGAGCTCCCCCGGGGAGCGCGCGCGGTTCACGCAGGTCCTGCTGCGCATTTCACACGCATCCGCATGCCCTTGCCTCCTCGCCAGCACTGGTGACCCTAACGGGTGGATCCCCACACTGTCAACCCCTATGTCCGGTTCCTCTAGCTCATTTAATTTTCCTGGAACTCTACCAAATGCATAATGTGATCCCAATTTTGCAGACGGGAAAACTAAGCTGTTGAGGAAGCTTGAATGCATTGTTCTGTGTCTCTAAGGCTATTCTTAAGCAGGTTCAGGGTTTAAACCAGAAGTCTGTCTGACTACATTCAGCTTCATCTGTCAGGAAGTGCCTTTGTCCAATGTCTCCCAGTTGATTTATCCCAAGAGTAAGAACAAGAAAGAAGACTGGGCCTCTGGGTCTAGGGCATTTTCTCCAGAGTTCAAGGAAGTGATTCAGCTGTTTGCTTTCCCTGAGGCTGGGAGTCAGAAGGGAGGCACAGGAAGTGGGAGTGAGGTGCTCTAAGGCAGCAGATCTCAACCTTTTTGGCATGGGGACTGGTTTCCTGGAAGACATCCACAGACTGGGGGTGGGGCAGGGGGAAGATGATTTTGGGATGATTCAAGCACATTAATTTATTGTGCACTTTATTTCTAGTATTATTACATCAGCTCCACCTCAGATTATCAGGCATTAGATCCCAGTGGCTGGGGACCCCTGCCTTGTGGGCATGCTTGCCCAGCCTCACCGCTGTCATCTGGGAAACAGAAATTAACACCTACCCCACGTGGAAGCCGAGTAATCAAATAGGACAACTATGAAAGCACTTAATACAATTTAAGGGGCTAAACAAAGTGCTACCAGAAAACCTCCGATGCAAGTCAAGCTCATTTCCCAGCCCCTTCTCTCCATCTGGGTCCATAAGAAAGCCACCTCTCAGTTTCTGTCCAAATCCTCTGTGTTGCATCTCAGGCTGGTGAGCTGCTCGGGTTAAGAGCTATTTGAGCAAATACATGCACTCAAGTGTTCAGAGATAGCACAATCTAATGGGTAAGTATGTTGGCCAGAAAAACATATGAAGAGTCAGGCAGGCCAGCTTCTGCTGCCTGTTCAGCTAGTCACCAAATATTTACTAAGCATGCACTCTGTACAGGGGTACCACAAGGAACAGTGCAGAGAAAAATCTTTGCCCTCAATGTGTTCACCTGGGAGAAATGCCCTAATTAGCTCCTTGACCTTGAAATGGTCTCTCAGCTGCCCTTGACCTCATTTTGCTCTTCAAGGATATTTCCCCTAGACTTCCCTGGTGGTGCAGTGGATAGGAATCTGCCTGCCAATGCAGGGGACATGGGTTCAATCCCTGGTCCTGGGAGATTCCACATGGTGTGGAACAACTAATCCAGTGCACCACAATGACTGAGTCTGTGCTCTAGAGCCTGAGAGCCACAGCTACTGACCCCACGTGCTGCAGCTACCGAAGACCACGCGCCTAAAGCCTGTGCTCCGCAACAAGAGAAGCCATCCCAATGAGAGACCCACGCACCGCAACCAAGAGTGGCCCTCACTCATTGCAACTAGAGAAAGTCTGCACTGCAATGAAGATCCAGTGTGACCAAAGCAAAAATAAGTCAGTACATTTTTAAAAAAAAGAATATTTCCCTTTCTCTCTTCTACCTCTTAAGACCACCTGAGCTCTGTTCAGGAAAGAGAAGGTTGTGAGTTCTAAAAATTTTAATTTCCCTTCCCTTTTTACTATTACTTTATTTCACTTTCTCCCAACTTCTAACAATGCTTGAGTACTACACTTCACCTCCCAAAGTAGAGGGAGATGATTTCTAATAAAAGAATCTGTTCGTGGAGAACTGCTATTTCCTGCTGGTCCTAGCGTCTTGACCTATCTTCCTCTTCCCTCTTCTCAGTCCAGCCACATTTGTCACTTTTTATTTCTGTGGCATTGGAAAAGTTGGAGTAATTCGATCAAACGACTCTGAAGGTAATGATGAGAAAAAACAGCAATGATAGTTATTCTTCCTTCATCAGTTGCTAAGTGTCAGTCACTGTAAGGATTTTGTGCAGATTCTCTTATTTGTAATTACAAGTATATGGTTAAGTATAATTTATGTGCCCCATTTTAGAGACAAGGAAGTGAAGGCTCAGACAGATCACTTTTTCAATAGGAGAAGGCAGGATTCAACACTGGTCAGCCTAACCTCAGAGTCCATGTTCTGAATTGATTTACGATTCCATGCCACTCTGCTCACCTCCAGTCTAACCATCCTTCTGGAAGGTTCCAGGGCACCTTGCAGGGATAATGGAGCTCATCTGAGGCTCGGTGTTGTTAGAGGGCTGGGGGAGAGAGTCAGCAGTGTCTTGATGTGTGTCTAAAGGCAGAGCCCTTTTGCGGGGTAGTTGATTCAAAAGTGCTCTAAGTTGTTCTCTCAATGGTCCTTTCAGAATGACTTTCTATGGGGAGAGTGGGCAATGTGACCTTACTGCTTTGTTGAAGAGAGAGATGACCGGGAGCTTTATTCCTTTTGTGTAACCTCAGTATGCCTTCTGATAGGGTCAGATAAATACTTGAGTGGCACGAGGGTGAAGGAGCAGAATGCAGCGTGGGCTGCCCACATCCCAGGCGGGCAGATGCGTGAGCTCCTCACAGTGAATGAGGAGGAAGTGGGTCAGAGTATGAGTTCCTCGGGTGACCCTGCACTCCAGAGTGGATGCTGGTCATCCCTGCTGAGGGTCAACAGAACTGTGATTGCCACACTTATTCACAGACTCCAGGCAGGAATCGGACCAATCTATCCAGTACCTGCCACATGGAACTATTAAAACCCCAAGGTGTTCTGGTGGGTTTCTTTGTGACAACATTTTTGCCTTTTCTGGTTATAGAATAACGTATGTGAAGTGTTAGTTGGTAAGTCGTGTCCAACTTTTTGCGACCCCATGGACTGTAGCCTGCCAGGCCTCTGTCCATGGGATTCTCCAGGCAAGAACACTGGAGTGGGTTGCCATTCCCTTCTCCAGGGGATCTTCCTGACCCAGGGATTGAACCTGGGTCTCCTGCATTGCAGGCAGATTCTTTACTGTCTGAGCCACTAGGGAGTATGCTCACTGGTAAAATGAGAAAATGAAGCATTAAAGGAAAAAAAATTATCTTTTTAGTGAGTAGGGAAAAGTAGGGAAACCCTCAAGTGCCTTTCATAACAGAGGAGACAGATTAACACCCTCATTAAAAAACAACAAAAAAAACCCTGTAATATTAATGTAAAGAAATGCTGGGCAATTCTGTTTAAAGATTGTTTCCCCTTTTTCTGGTCTCATATCAGCCACACACAGCTGGGGTCTGCTATCCCCTCCAAAGACAAGTCCAAACTATAAGCCACATAATACTTGAAGAGTCCCAATTCTGAAACATCCGTCTTCCCAGTGCGTGCATGCAAAGCTAAGTCGCTTCAGTCATGTCTGACTCTTTGCAACCCACTGGACCCACCAGGCTCCTCTGTCTTTGGGATTCTCCAGGCAAGAATACTGGAGTGGGTTGCCATGCCTTCCTCCAGGGGATATTCCCAACCCAGGGATGGAACCTGCATCTTTAACATCTCCTGCATTGGCAGGTGGGTTCTTTACCACTAGCAACACCCAGGAGAAGGCAACGGCAACCCACTCCAGTACTCTTGCCTGGAAAATCCCATGGACGGAGAAGCCTGGTGGGCTGCAGTCCATGGGGTCGCTGAGGGTCGGACACGACTGAGCAACTTCACTTTCACTTTTCACTTTCATGCATTGGAGAAGGAAATAGCAACCCACTCCAGTGTTCTTGCCTGGAGAATCCCAGGGACGGGGGAGTCTGGTGGGCTGCCGTCCATGGGGTCACACAGAGTTGGACACGACTGAAGCGACTTAGCAGCAGCAGCAGCAGCAGCAGCACCAGCACCCAGGAATCCCTCTGTCCTCCCCAGGTAGCCTAACTACCTCCCCTGGCAGCTGACTTTATGTACAGCAGGAACGTTGTGTTTGCTGGTCTAAGGAAAAAATGGATGTGAGTGTACAAGGGTCTAAGTGTGCATATGGGAATGGGCCTCTGTGGCAATAGAGATATTTTCCAAATAATGTTAACTTCACATTTCTTCTGGATATATAACAAGGATAATGGAGTTGAGTCTGGCTTCTTTCTTTCCTCTTTTTTTTTTTTTAAGAAAAAGACATCGTACAAAACTAAATGTTGTTGATAATGTACAGGAAGATATTCTTATACATTTCAGATAAGAAATTGGTACATTTACTTTGTAGAGCGATTTGGCAATATCTAGTAATGTTTAGCATGTGTGTTCGCTATCCAGAAATTCTACTTTTAAGGTATATCCTCTTGGCAAACTCTCACATTCTTTAGCAAGGAGACATGTAAAAAGGCAGCTCACTAGAGTAGTCTATAACAGCAATACCACTGACAAAAATCCTGAGAGTAATCAGTGGGGGAGAGATGGTTGAGAATACACAGAGGAGCTGAAATGAAGAGTCTGGTTTCATGGCACTCAAAATAGAAGATCCAGGGATAAGTAACTTAACTGTAGGGTGTGGGTGGCACATTAACTGGAAAGGAACATTCCTTTTTGCTCTAAGTACTGAGATGTGCCTATTCTGTCAGCCAGAAACTAGTAAATACCCACCAGGTGCCAGCACAGTACCAGAGAGCCTGGCACCAGAGAGCCTACCCTTCAGTTGGGAAGCTTAAGATCTCAATAACTGAGCAACAGAGACAGCTGAAGGGTGGACCTGAAATGCTGAGGAACGTGGCACAGGTTAGACAGACTGGAAACAGACTCACTTCTTCCTAAGAAGCCAAGTTGGTGGGGGCCTGGGTGGGCTGCTGAATTTTCCGGGCAATCTCGCCAACACCTCCATCTCCAGCCGAGTACACATGTGCAGAGGGAGCTGTGTGCACTGCCCCAGGAAAGGGCTGAACGGGCCTGAGCATATGCTTTCAAGCATTTTCAAGTGTTTCAACCATAACCACTATGAGCTGGCCACTAGACAATTCCATGGAGCCTTGTCTTGTGTTTCCCTGGTTACAGCACACCCTTCACCAGCTGCACAGAGGACTGGGCCCACTACGCTGGCCGATGATGTGCCGGGAGCCCCTGACCAGCCTGTAAAGGGGTCTGACCCAGCTGGCGGATGTCTGCCCTTGTCGAGGCCCACATGGACCCTGGGCTGGGGTGTTTTCATCTGAGCTTCTTCATAGCTGCATTACAGGAACAGCTGTTACCAGGAGAAACAGGGAGAAGCGCCTATGGCCAATACTAGCTTTTCGGGATAGTCCTGACTCCTTTTGTCCTTTACCTCTGAAAACTCACTGATGGTCATGTCCTCCTTATTTCACTCCCATTCTAGGTACCCCCCCAACCCCGACTCCCACCATATCTACCCCCTTGAAGACATTAAGAGCCATTCAGGCTGGCCTTCCTGACTTTGACACCTGTCCCTCCAGCCCCTCCTCTGACACCACTGGAGGGCTCCTCCCTCGATCCTACGGGGGTAGGGATCCACTTTCCCAACCTGAGCAAATGCCCTCCACAAACTGGCCCCACTCCACGCATGCACCCCACTCCACAACCCCACCCCCCCACCGCCCCTCACCTGCTGGGTCCTCAGGGCGTCCAGCTCTCTCTCCAGCCAGGTGCGAAGCCTCCGCTCCATCTGCTCACGCTTCTCACACGCCGACTGCAGCTGGGTCAGGGCCTGCTGCAGCTTCTCGACTTTCTCCACATATGCCTGCTTCTCTCGGAGCTGAGCAGAGTAAAAAGGAACATGGGATTTAGAGAGTGATTCTCGAAGCTGGGGTGGAGGTGAGGGCGGGGTGGGGGGAAGAAAAGGTCAAAGTACCTGGAGATGCTGTCTTTTCCCCACTCCTATACCTAAGCCGTGCTGAAACAGAAAAGATTTAGGCCAAGGCCAGCAGTTACACCTAAAACGGCTGGGATGCTCTGAACTGAAGACCCTAAGAGGGCACCTGCTTTCAGTCATTTATACAGCTCTGAGCTCAATCCTTGGTTATTGCTTAGTAATTACAGCATGTATGGGCATTGGAAATGAGGTTAATAAAGAATTTTTAAGTGTCATGACGAAATGATTATTCTATAATGTTAACTGAAAAAGCTAGAATCAAAAGTTATATACAACATCATCACAAATATGTCTATCATCAATGTATGAAAAAGACTGAAAGGAAACGAAAGCATTGTGTTTACCTGTATAGCAGAATAATAATTTCTCATCTTCTTTACTCTCTTCTGTATTTTTCAAATTTTCTATAGTATCAATTATTATCATAACAGAGAGATTGTGTCTGTATGTACATATGCATGTGTATCAATTTGTGTATGTGTGAATAAGTATAAACAATTCTTATTATAGCTATTTGGAAGTAACTTTCTCCTAAAGATTTCAGAGCCCTTTACAGATGAATAGCTGACAGCCCTGGAGAGAAGGAAGGGCCTAATGAACATGCAAACCACACAATAACTGAGGAGAGGCAGATTAAGGTAAAAATGATTTATGTAAATATCATGTCAGGTATGGATTTAGAACCATCAATCAATAGCTTCAAATTCTTACCCTCAGAGTTTGTTTCCTCCCAATTAGGTGTCTGGTCCATGTTCATAAATTCCAGGCACATTTCTAACTTGCTGGGGATTGGCTGGGGCCAAACATCAGACTGAGGCATTTATCTGATCTGGTCCCGGGTGAGAAGACACCAGATGCTACTTCCTGTCACTCTGCACCTCAGTGTACAGACACTTGGCAGGTGGTTCAGATCCTGAGTTCAACCCGACTGCAACATGCTAGTGGAACACGCTAGTGATTAAAGTACTTGCTCACTGCGAAGGTCGGTGTCTGACTTCAGCAGGCAGTCCTGCCGTGACCAATGCCTGTTTCCTAGCCAAAGCCACTGCGATAAAGAAAGGAGAGGCTTCTGACCTTTTGCAGGGAGTGCAGACAGCAACAGCCTTTTCCACACCTGCTCTTGGGTTTAGTTTTCCTCTGGCTTTTCCTTCACTGTGACTTTGGTTGCTTGAGGACCTACTGACTGCAGGTTCCTGAGCTAGAACAGCCTCATCTGATAGAATGTTTTATGAGTACTGTTCATATACCACTTACCATGTCCTTGATTGTAAACTGTTCTGAGTGTGTAGCCCCTAAAATACTAATATAAGTGCCACAAGATCTGTCTCCCTGAGGCAGAGTGTGCAGTATGTCCCCAAGGCTTGGGACAGTACCTGCCATCCAGTTCAGTAAATATTTGTTAAATGAATGAATTAACATTAACTCTAACTGCAGGATTCCTGAAGACATGGTTCTCTCTCATTCACCCCTGTAATAGCCCTAAGCTCAGCAAGGAGTATGTAATGATGAGGGTGATTAGTCATAACAGTAATTAATCACCCAACATTTTGCAAGCACAGCATGCCAAGCCTTGTGCTTTATATGCTGCTGCTGCTGTGTCACTTTAGTCGTGTCTGACTCTGTGCGACCCCATAGACAGCAGCCCACCAGGCTCCCCCGTCCCTGGGATTCTCCAGGCAAGAATACTGGAGTGGGGTGCCATTGCCTTCTCCAATGCATGAAAGTGAAAAGTGAAGTGAAGTCGCTCAGTCGTATCCGACTCTTAGCGACCCCATGGACTGCAGCCTGCCAGGCTTTTTCGTCCATGGGATTTTCCAGGCAAGAGTACTGGAGTGGGGTGCCATCGCCTTCTCCAGTGCTTTATATGCAGTATCTCATTTAATCCACCCAATGACAGTAAAGAAGGTAAACTCTTACTATCTCGATTTAACAGATGAGAAAACTGAGGACTGAATAGGTTAGTGATTCACTCAAGGTTACACAGCTGATTTACCCATCCTGGGGTCAGGATTCTAACTCACGTGGTCTGCCTTTAGAGTCCAAGCACTTAAGCATTGTGGAAAGTTACAGTAAGCCCTCAGTGTGAGCCATCTGAACTGAGTTAACACCCTTCTTTAATAAGAAGCCAGACACATGAGACATTTTGGAGAAGTTATGTACAATCAGTCGAGCAAAGATCTTATATAAATATAATGACAAGGGAAGATCCATAGTGGTGATTATAAGGAACCTGTCTTCAAGGAGTTCACAACTTCGGCTTTAACAGAAATATTAAATGAAAAGGTTAAAAAATAATCATTTTTCTTCACTCCACACATGGAGATGGGCCCTTGAGAAATGATCTTAGTTATACCGATAATGAGTCCCAGCCTCCATTGCTCAAAGCGGGCCTCCTGTCCTTCAGGGGTTAAGGTCACTTTCTGTAGCAAATGTTTTCCTATTTAATGAGCTGCTTGGTGGCGACAGGGAAAACTGTGGGGCTGTTGCCTGAGATAACTCATGTTAGCATTAAAACTGTATGGGGGCATGGGTTTGATCCCCCGTTGGGGAACTAAGATCCCACATGCCACATGGTGTGACCAAAAAACAGGGGGAGAAAAAGAAAATTAAGCATAAGTTGCTAGAAAAAAAATTGTACATAACACTTGTGGGGCTTAACAAACAGATCTAATGGACGAAACCCTACTGACTTAAATAAAATGGGAAAAAGTGGAAATAGTGACAGATTTTATTTTCTTGGGCTCCAAAATCACTGCTGACTGCAGCCATGAAATTAAAAGATGCTTGCTCCTTGGAAGGAAAACTATGACAAACCTAGACAGTGTATTAAAAAAGCAGAGACATCACTTTGCTGACAAAGGTCCACATAATCAAAGCTATGGTTTTTCCAGTAGTTATGTACAGATGTGAGAGTTGGACCATAAAGAAGGCCAAAGAAGTGATGCTTTTGAATTGTGATGCTGCAGAAGACTCTTGAGAGTCTCCTGGACTACAAGGAGATCAAACCAGTCAATCCTAAGGAGATCAACCCTGACTATTCACCAGAAGGACTGATGCTGAAGCTCCAATACTTTGGCCACTTAATGGGAAGAGCCGGTGCACTGGGAAAGACTCATGCTAGGAAAGATTAAGGGCAGGAGGAGAAGGGGGTGGCAGAGGATGAGATGGTTAGATAGCATCACCAACTCAATGGACAGGAATTTGAGCAAACTTCAGGAGATAGTGGAGGACAGAGGAGCCTGGTGTGTTGCAGTCCATGGGGTTGCAAAGAGTCAGACATGACTGAGCAACTGAAAAACAACTACTTCTGACTTAACAATCTTTGCCTTTAACTGCTTCAGGCTTGAAGTTTGCTGAGACACTCGAGTCCCTTGGCACCAGGAGATGTTTTTGGAAGGAACAGTTTTTCATTTTCAATAAGAATAAAAGCACTTAGATTAATAACAACACTGCATCCTGAGTGTCAAGCACCAACTGGGTTCTGGTGGAGTGTATTTCAGTCCTGTGTCTCTCTGACTTCCAGTTCCTGCTCTCCACAGCAGGTCTGTTCAACTCAGCCCCACCACACAGGGGCTTGTGCAGCTGGCTTCTCTGGGCTGTGGTATCTATACTCTGGATCCTGGAACTGGGGCCTCAGGAGTGGTCATTCTCCTTCCCTGGTCAGGCTTAAAGGAAAAAGTGCTTCCCTGGTGGCTCAGATGGTAAAGAATCTGACTGCAATAAGAGAGGCCTGGGTTTGATCCCTGGATCAGGAAGATCCCCCTGGAGGAGGGCATGGCACTCCAGTATCCTTGCCTGGAGAATTACATGGACAGAGGAGCCTGGTGGGCTACAGTCCTTGGGGTTGCAAAGAGTCAGTCACAACTAAGAGATGAATGCTTTTACTTTCTATTTCTCAAAACTTCACCTAAAGGCTTGATTTCAACAAAAAAGCACTAAACCCATAATGCTTGAGCAGCATCAATATTTCCTGGACTGGGTTGGGGGCAGGGGTGTGGGCGGTGGTCATTGTTAACTGAGCCAACTTCTAAAAACTGGAGACAGGTTTACTGAACAACACTCCTACCCCACCCAGTCAGAAGACTGGGCCTTTTTTATGTACGGGAGAACCCAAAGACACAACACTTGAACTGTTTTCTTAATTGAGTCTCTTTTCTGCACAGGCCCCAGTGGTTCCCAGTCCTTCCATTTATTTCCAGCCCCTGGACACCTACCAGGTGGTGGGCGGCAGGCTGGGTTTATCGCTGAGACTGAGGTCTTTGCTGACGGTATTCCCCACTGCCTCTCATCCTTTGCCCGATGCTGGGGTGGATAAGCTCTGTTTTTACTCATTTTTATTTGAGAAGTCGCCTACATTGCTCCCCTGGAGTTGGCTCAGGTTAAAGTTGCTGGGTTAGGAAATGGACATGGAGGCCCTTGGGGCTCTGGGCACCACCCCTTGTACCCCCTAATTCCCCCAAGGGCTCACCTCCTCTTCCAGCTTGATGACCCTGGCCTGGGCGTTGCTCAGAGCCTGGTCTAGGATCTCGATGTGTCTCCGGTGGTCCTCACTCGCGGTCCGCACTGCCGCCAACTCCAT
Source organism: Oryx dammah (assembly GCF_014754425.2). Classification (NCBI taxonomy): domain Eukaryota; kingdom Metazoa; phylum Chordata; class Mammalia; order Artiodactyla; family Bovidae; genus Oryx; species Oryx dammah. Next base: position 14,933,957 of record NW_024070201.1, read on the forward strand.
CTCTAACTTCTCCTTTTCCTTCAGGAATTCCTTGTCTAGAAGGGAGACAGGAACAAAACGAGCTCTATCAGAAAGCACTCCCCGTCTGGGCTCCCCGCCAGTCTACATCTGGCAAGGATTAGGAGCTGAAAAACATGCACAAAGTGGAGGCTGGAACTACTGCCTCTGCTTCTTGTTCCTAGGGGTGCTGTGTAAGGCAAGGATTTTCTCACAAACCACTGTTAACTCTAGACATATTCCTGGTCACAGCTCCAGAGATGTACGGCACACACAGACCTAGTGAGCCCATATTCTCAGGGGTTCATTTCTGCACAACATTTGCTTTAAGGCTTCAAATTAACCTTGGGCCTACAATTTCCTTTTCGGCTCACAAGCTCTCACACTTCTAACTTCCAAACCAGTGATGGAAAGGCAGGCAATACTAATGATAACACTAACACTCCCATTCACTGAAAAATAAACCCCGGCAGGAGGTTCAGCTTTTGCTCTGAGGCCAGGCAGCAGAGGGGAGCTTCAACCCAGGCCTCCAATCTCTGGCTGGGTCCTCTTCCATGTAACCCAGCTTCACCTCTTCTCTTGGTTCTGTTCATGAGAGGAAAGACGAAGTGCTCTGGATGTGTGCAAACAGCCTTCCTCTCCTCTGCTGATGCTGTAACTGAGGGTGATCACATCTCTCCGCATGTGGTGCGCAAAGGGCGCCTCCCCCTTGCTGCTCCCACCTGGCCCTCCAGTAGCCTCGCCTGCCGTTTGACAAGCAGACAGGGCCCATGGTGTCATGAGGTCAGTATTTTTTACGGAAAACATGTCTCCTGTTACAAAGCAGTGCAGGCATACCTCAGAGATGCTGTGGGTTCTACTCCAGACCACCATAATAAAGCAAGTCACATAAATTTTTTTGGTTTCCAGGGCATACAAAAGTTATGGGCTCCCCAGGTTGGTAAGGAACCTGCCTGCCAATGAAGGAGATGTAAGAGACACAGATTCAGTCCCTGGGTCCGGAAGATCTTAGATTATATTGTAGTCTACTAAGCGTGCAATGGGCTTCCCAGTGGGTAAAGAATCCGCCTGCAATGCAGGAGACACAGGTGATGCGGGTTCAATACCTAGATTGGGAAGATCCCCTGGAGAAGGGCAGGGCAACCCACTCCAGGATTCTTGCCTGGAGAATCCCATGGACAGAAGAGCCTGTCGGGCTACAGTCCACAGGATCCCAAAGAGTCAGACACAACCGAAGCAACTGAGCCAGCACAAGCGTGCAGTGACAGCACTGTGACTAAAAAACAATCCTCATACTTTAATTAAAATAGACTTTATTGCTAAGAAAGGCCAAAACAAAACAGTACTGTCAAAGATCATTGATCACGTCACCATGACAAGTATGATAATAATGAAAAAGTCTGAGATATTGTGAGATTTACCAAAACATAACATAGGGACTGGAGTAGATACTTTTGGAAAAACGGCACCAAGAGACTTACTCAAAAGTTTGTAACTACAAACCTTTAATTTGAAAGAAAAAAAAAGGCAACAAAACGAAGTGCAATAAAATGAGACATGCCTGTATATTTTATTTTTAAAGTAACTTAGAATATTTAGATATGTTGATTATAATATGGAGAAACTTGAATGGACTTAATGTGTAAAATTAAGGGATTGGTTAAATAAAGTACAGTAAACCCTACAATAGAATAGGATGCTGCCATTAAAACTAAATAAGAGAATATTAGTGATGAGGAAACAAAAATCTGCATTGTTGAAAAAAGGTGGTTACAAAACCCTGTGCATACACTTTCATATTTGTAGAAAACAGGGCATTTAACAGCAACAACAATAGTTACAAATTGACTTCTCCATACATGGGATTTTTAAAAGTATCTTCGATATCAATTTCTCATTTAAATGAGATTCTTCTCTTTCAAGAAAAAAATTATTTCTTCTCTGCAATCACCCTCTGTGTTTTTTCAGTCTTTAACTTTATTGAGGCTTTCAATGGCTAAGTCAAAGATCTCTCTTGGTAAATGTCACACAGAACCTGAAAATATATTGGTCATTTTCAAATATCTTTTGATACTGATTTTTAACATAATTCCACAGTGATAAGAGAACAGACTCTGTATGATTTCAATATCTTTAGATCATCAAATTTCTACACCTTGTTTTATGCCCCTGGATATGTTCCAATGTCTCCTGGTTTAGAGTCTATGGGAACTTGAATAGAATTTGTATCCTATTGTTGTGTGAAAAATATATAAATCTTAATTATGTTGAATCGTTTCATAGTGCTTTTCAGGTCCACTATATCCTACCTCTATATATTCATTCTATTACTTTTTGAGAGTTTAATACTGAAACTCCAACTAAAAATCTTAATTTATCTACTTAAAAGATAATTGTAACGTATGGTGGAACTATATGTATCCTTGTTCTGTATTTTTCAAGTCTCCTCCTGTAAATGTGTTATCATACTTTCATAATTAAAAAAAAAAAAGAAAGGAAAAAAAAAGAAATTGATTTCTCTGTGCCCACACCACTCAAATGCCTCATACTGGTTATCTAGTCCTCCTAGCGAACCAAACTGAAACACTAAGAACCAAAGTCTGGAAGCTGTACAAGCTTGTGACAGTGGTTTCATTCATTCGTGATTTCCTTAGATGGCCACTCATTCATTTAGCAGAGTTATCAAACATCAAGGACTGGTCTTACAGGCACTGAAGCAGTAGAAGGAATGCTGCTCATAAGGAGAAGGGAAAATGTGGTTTTGAATATAGGGCAAAGACATTTTAGGGCTGCTTATTGTTGTTCATTTGCTCTGTTGTATCCAACTCTTTGAGACCCCATGGACTACAAGACGTCAGGCCTCCCTGTCCATCACCAACTCCTGGAGCTTATTCAAACTCATTTCCATTGAGTCAGTGATGCCATCCAACCATCTCATCCTCTGCTGTCCCCTTCTCTTCCTGCCATCAATCTTTCCCAGCATCAGAGTCTTTTCAAATGAGTCAGTTCGTCGTATCAGGTGGCTAAAGTATTTGGAGCTTCAACCTCAGCATCAGTCCTTCCAATGAATATTCAGGATTGATTTCCTTGAGGATTAACTGGTTTGATCTCCTTGTAAAGGGACTCTCAAAAGTCTTCCCCAACACCACAGTTCAAAAGCATCAATCCTTTGGCTAATACTCAGTAAACAACTCAATTTTAAAGCCAGAGGGAATCATAGGAAATATCACCATCCAGTTCTGCCCCCTTTGTTTAACGCGTGAGGAAAGGGAAGCCCGGGAGCGAAGGCACTTGCCCAGTGCGCCCGCCAGCTGGGGCAGAGCCAGGGACAAAGGCCGGTCTCCTGACGGCTGCCTGATGCCCTCCCCGCCTGACTGCACTGTCCTTGCCCTGTGACCTTCTGTCAAGGGAGTCAGCTCATGTCAGTGGAACAGCTCAGAACGGATAGAATGAACAAGCACACTTGTAAAGAGAGCGCTGGCTGTGATGGCGAGAAATAATGGCATCTCTTGAAAACAAAGTGAGGCCACCAACATCCTGACCTGGAAGACAGCATTACTTCTGGGCTCTCAGATCCCATTGCAACGACCTACTGCCTTCTCTCTTCTCCCTTTCAGTGGCATGAGACGCTACTTCTGAAACTTCCTTCCCAGTGCATGCAAGAGGCCTAAACAAATGGGCCAGAAGCTCTGGGCATCCCCATCCACAGCCCTGGGCGGACCAGAGTATTTCACGCCTTCTGTGCAAAATTACTGACATGTGAGCACTAGCTCCCTGGGTTTGGACAACATCTGAACAGGCATGGTGCCCACTGGCCTTGTCCAGGCTCTGGAGGGCACCCAGGGGTTAGTTTCTCAGCAGGCAGACCTGGGGATGAACCACTGGATTTCCGAGTTTCTGCTTTGTTATCAACCTAAGCTTAACAATTTCTGTTTTTGTTGAGGGCAAAGACACCTCAGGTTTGACCAAGGGCAAAGTCTAGAAGCCACAACGAGAGCTTCTTGCAGTTTGCAAGTCGATGGTCACAAACACTGCCTTGTCACAATGACAACTATGACAACTCCTTGGATTTCTGGATTAATGAATACTCCCCACTTCCCCAACACATACAAGTCCAGCTTTTGCTATTCCCTTGATTAGCAGTATCAAACTGTGGATAGAGAATGGACTTGGCATCTGAAAGAACTGGATTCAAATCCCAGGTTCACCACTTTCCAGCTTTGAGGTCTTGGGTAAGGAATAACCTCTTTGAGTCTCAGAGCCTTCATCTATCAAATGGGAAAGATAAAAGCTACATCATGGAATTGTTGCGATGAGTCTGTTGACAAAAATGAGGAAGATAAAGACTAAAAGGACCGAAATAGATAGATCTTTATCTTTTTAGGTCATAATTGACTCCATGAGCCTAGACCATTGCCTGGCTCAGTAAACGTTGAATGAATAAGTAAATGAACGAATCTCTACTGGGTGCCAAGTTCATTGCCAACAGTACAATAAATGGCAGCTCTTGTTAACAGTTAGCATTTGGCCTCCTTGAGGTCTCCTGACAGCCTTTGCTATGCAGCAGTCCACTTCACCTCTGAAGCCAGTACTCATCAGATGGCTGCTACTGACTGGAAGGTCTCTGGCTCCCTTCTCTGCCCAGGCTCCCTGAATCTCACAGTTGGCGCATCAGGACAAAGATGTGGGTACTGGGTGGAGACTGCATTAGCTTGAATCCCTGGGTTCAGACATCTCTGCCCTGAGTTTGATGACCTTAAACTTCAGGCTGAAGCAATGTTAGTGTCATTCACACTGGGTCAGAACTCCTTGCCCATTGACAGGAAGTAGTGCTCCCGTTTTAAAAACAATGTTCATGACAGCTCGTGTTTGTGAACGGCTACTGTGTCCCAGGAATGGTGACTTACATTATTCCCTTTCGTTATTCCATTCTTGACCTCTCCTTTCAACTTACTCTACAAGGGAGGCACTGTTAGGATTCCCATTTTCCAGTAGAGAATAACTAACGTGCCCACTGAGGTGACGCTCGTCAGTGGGAGAGCCAGGACCCTCACCACACCTCTGTAATGTACGTTCACAGGCAAAGTGCCACATGCCTCTGCTGTACAAGCATGAAGGGTGAAGACGCCCCAAAATGACAGAACAGGAGGTGTGGGAGAGCACCATCGCTACCCAGCTCATCATGGCACAAGTCATGTCATAAGTATGTCACAGGTCATATCATCATCTCAATATACAGCAATTGATACTACACGTGTATCTTTTTGCAAATATTAATTAAGTATTTGCTATGTGGAGGATTCCAAGTACTGGACAAAAGCATGAATCTTTTTTCTTTTAATTAACTTTTACTGGAGCATAGTTGTCTTACAATTTTTTTTTTAAACACTTTAAACTTTTTATGTTGTATTGGAGTATAGCCAATCAGCAATGTTGTAGTTTCAGGTGAAGAGTGAAGGGACTCAGCCATACATATACATGTATCCATTCTCCCCCAAATCCCACTCCCATCCAGGCTGCCACATAACATTGAACAGAGTTCCATGTGCTATACAATAGGATTTTGTTGTTTATCCATTTCAAATGTAGCAGTGTATACATGACCTTCCCAAAGTCTCTAACTATCCCTTCCCCTCTGGCAACCATAAGTTCATTTTCTAAGTCTGTGAGTCTCTTTCTGTTTTATAAATAAGCTTATTTGTATCCTTTCTTTTTACATTCCATATATAAGAGATACCATATGTCTTTTTCTCTTATTTGCTTCACTCAGCATGAAACTCTCTAGGTCCACCCATGTTGCTGCAAATGGCATTATTTCATTCTTTTCAATGGCTGAGTAATATTCCATTATAAACAGGTACCGCATCTTCTTTATCCATTCCCCTGTCAATGGACATTTAGGTAACGAGTAAACAGTATGTTTACTGGTAAACAGCGCTGCAATGAACACTGAGGTGCACATATCCTTTCGGATCATGTTTTTCTCTGGGTACAAAAGCACGAATCTAGTAGCAAGTTTCCTATATAGTTTTGTGACTCAGAATAAATGAACATCTTTGTGCCTCAGTTTCCTTGTCTTTAAGGTAAGGATCCTACTCACCTACTCACCAACAGTACCTATTTCAAAATGCATATATGCATATAGCAAATATCAACTATGACACGCTAAGGCTATTCTTCTTGTCCAAAAAGTGTGATAAATACTCGGGCTACAAGGTGAGTAGGCCAGAGCACCCTGCTCTTAGTCTGGTGGGAAGAGAGGCAGGGACACAGGCAAAGGCCCTGGGACCAGCTGCTCTAAGAGATGCTGGTGCAGTTTCTATGACAACACAGGGAGGACCCCTGCCACAGGCCCAGGGTAGGAGGAAGAGGGGGTGTCAAGGCAGTGAGCCTACGTGGTGGGGTCACTGTGCCCCTTAATCCTCTGGAGACACAGGGACTAGGTATGTCAGAGCCATCTGAAAAAGTCATCTCTTGGGAGATGCCAAGGGTAAGTCCTATAAATGAAACCATCTCCTAGGAAGGTCCCTCCAGTTTATTAGTGAAGCCCCTTGGGATGGATCTTGAGAAAGACCAGCCTCACACTAAACTTCTGGTTGAGCTCCAAGGTATATACTGAGAATTCTTAGAACAGGCAAGTTGACACAAGGGAACTCATGCCCAGAATGGTCTGTTTACTCAGTGGATATGAATTACCCTCGACTGTGTGGAGTGGGGCGTTGTTTAGCCTAATGGCTCCAGTCCCATTTACACAGAGGATGTCTGCTCGCACACTGTTGACTCTGGAAACCACAGTGATGGCATGAGCTTTGTAGCTGGCCGACCTGGTACGATTCTGGCACCTTCACAGAAGGCTGGCTCACTTTAAACACGTGACTTCCCCTGTGCAGACTCCATCTCCTCCGATGCAACTAAGAAGACCGATTTTGCAGGAATGTTGTGAGGATTAAAATGACGACCTAGGTGGCACTAGTGGTAAAGAACCCAGCTGCCCATGCAGCAGACGTAAGAGCCAGGGATTCACTCCCTGGGTCGGGAAGATCCCTGGAGAAGGGACTGGCAGCCCACTCCAGTATTCTTACCTGGAGAATCCCATGGACAGAGGAGCCTGGTGGGCTACAGTCCACGGGGTCGCACAGAGCTGGTCATGACTGAAGCGACTCAGCACATAAAATACCTACCATGGGGCTTGGCACTTAACAGACACTTAATAAACAACAAGAGCTGAGACGCACAACACTGGTGCTTCTCCTGCCCCAGGAACTGCCTTCAGCTTTACCACACAACCTCATTTCATGAATCCTCACATCAACTCCATCTGCCAACTGGAAAATCTGAAGCAACCTGAGCTATGACACTTGCGACAGGTCTAACGGTAGCTTCTTTTGTGCCTCGACCCATAGGGTCATCTCTTGGCTTGAAAAAGAGCAGAAGTGGATGGAAATGAGAACTGGGTCCAGAATTCAAACAAGCCCCCTTCCCGTCTTACCGTGCACCTTTGCCAGTTCTGGGCAAAGTCTGCAGCGGACTGTCTGCTGCAAGTGTTCCTGCAATTACTATTTGAGCACCAAGCTTAACTGCTGGCTGAACCACAGGGTGATGCCTCCTAGTAACCTCTGTGGAGAAAACACTGAGGGTGGAGCCTGGGCTGTGGGGTCTGGCAGTGGGGGTGTCAGGGCACCATGCCCTGCACTGCTGGGTTTTTGTTGTTGTTATTTTTAACTGGAGGATTATCGCTTTACAATGTTGTGCTGGTTTCTGCCATACTATGATGTGAATCAGTCATATTATACATATATGTCCCCTCCCTCCTGAACCTCCCTGTCACCTCACCCACCCCTCCAGGTTGTCCCAGAGCACAAGGCTGGGGATCCTGTGTCATATAGCAGCTTCCCACTAGCTATCTATTTAACATATGCCAGTTAGTCAGTTCAGTTGCTTAGTTGTGTCCAACTCTTTGCGACCCCATGAACCACAGCACACCAGGCTTCCCTGTCCATCACCAACTCCTGGAGCTTACTCAAACTCATGTCCATTGAGTCAGTGATGCCATCCAACCATCTCATCCTCTGTCGTCCCCTTCTCCTCCTGCCTTCAATCTTTCCCAGCATCAGGGTCTTTTCCAATGAGTTAGTTCTTCGCATCAGGTGGCCAAAGTATTGGAGTTTCAGCTTCAGCATCAGTCCTTCCAATGAATATTCAAGACTGATTTCCTTTAGGATTGACTGGCTGGATCTCCTTGCAGTCCAAGAGACTCTCAAGAGTCTTCTCCAACGCCACAGTTCAAAAGCATCAATTCGTCGGTGCTCAGCTTTCTTCACAGTCCAACTCTCACATCCATACATGACCACTGGAAAAACCATAGCCTTGACTAGACAGATCTTTGTTGGTAAAGTAATGTCTCTGCTTTTGAATATGCTGTCTAGGTTTGTCACAGCTTTTCTTCCAAGGAGTAAGCGTCTTTTAATTTCATGACTGCAGTCACCATCTGCAGTGATTTTGGAGCCCCCTCAAAATAAAGTCTGTCACTGTTTCCATTGTTTTCCCATCTATTTCCCATGAAGTGATGGGACCAGATGCCATGATCTTAGTTTTCTGAATGCCGAGTTTTAAGCCAACTTTTTCACTCTCCTCTTTCACTTTCATAAAATTTCACATATGGTAGTGTATATTATATGTTTCAATGCTACGCTCTCAAATTGTCCCACCCTCTCCTTCCCCTGCTGGATCCATCAGTCTATTCTCTATGTCTGTGTTTCCATTCCTGCTTTGTAAATAGGTTAATTAATACAATTTTTCTAGATTCCTTACATATGCATTAATATATGATAATTGTTTTTCTCTTTCTGGCTTACTCCACTTTGTATAACAGGCTTTAGATTCATCCACCCAACTAGAATGGACTCAAATTCATTCCTTTTAAAGGCTGAGTAATATTCCATTGTATATATGTACCACAGATTCTTTATCCATTCATCCACTGATGGACATGTAGGTTGCTTCCATGTCCTAGCTATTGTAAACAGTGATTGCTGCAATGAACACTGGGGTACCTGTGTCTTTATCAATTATGGTTTTCTCAGGGTACATGCTCAGTAGTGGGATTGCTGGGTTATATGGCAGCTTTTTTCCCTAATTTTTTAAGGAATCTCCATACTGTTCTCCATAGTGACTGCATCAATTTACATTCCCACAGCTGTGCAAGAGGGTTCCCTTTTCTCCAGAGCCTCTCCAGCATTTATTGCTTATAGATTTTTTGGATGATGGCCATTCTGATCAGTGTGAGCAAATACCTCATTGTAGTTTTGATTTGCATTTCTCTAATAAATGTGCTGCTGGTTTTTAATGCAGAGCTCCAACTTATGGCTGGAGCTGATGAGGGGAGCAAAGCTACAAACTGGCCCTTCTCAAGCAGGAATTAATTTTTTAGGCCTTTCTTTTTAAAAATTTATTTATTTTTAATTGAAGGATAATTGCTTTACAATATTGTGTTGGTTTCTGCATAACATGACTCAGCCATAGGTACACATATATTCCCTCACTTTTACACCTCCCTCCCATTTCCCTCCCCTTCCCACCTCTCTAGGTTGTTATAGGCCTTTCTTGATATAAAGGTTTTTTGATAAGTTTTCCCCTAAGCCCAATATAGCTAGAGGGACAGAGGAGTCTGGCTACCACCAGCCTGACCAAGGGGTGACTAATTCACTAGACTGCTTGGAAGGCAAAAGAGAGGTCCCTTTCCAAATATCACATGATGTAATTTATATGTGGAATCTAAAAAAAAACACAAAAGAACTTATTTACAAAACAGAAATAGAGTCACAGACATAAAAAACAAACTTATGGTTACCAAAGGGGATGGTGCTTGTGTGTGTGTGGGGGGATATTAATAAATTAGGAGTTTGGGATTAACACATACACACTACTGTATATAAAATAGATAACCAACAAGGATGGACTGTACTGTACAGGAATATACTCAATATCTTACAATAACCTATAATGAAAGAGAATCTAAAAAGGATGATGATATATATATATATATCATATATATACACACATATATACTTATGTATGTATATACATAAAGTTGAATCATTTTGCTGTACACTTGAAACTAATACGAAGTTGTAAATTAACTCGATACCTATCTATATAAAGAGGCAAGTACATCTTTACCTGGAGTAGACAGCTGTCACAGTGGCTGCTCAGAGAACTCTCCACTTGGAAAAATGTCTACTATGGTCCCCGTTTTGCAGGGCTAAATTCCAAGCAGCGGTGTCTGCATTACCAAGCCCTTCTCATCCCCCACCCCGCTATCCATATGACAGGAGCAAACCTGAAGAGCCCTGTGATCCCAGCCAGGCCAAGCGAAACGTCTTGTCTGGAACTGCATGAGGAGGCACCTGGGCAAGGGGGTTGCTGACACAGACTGGCAGCCCGGCTCTGAGGCCAGGGACCACATCCCACATGGGCGCCGGACAGAGCATGTACGTGCAGAGAGTGAAGAATCAAACAGATGGACATGGAGAGGCCATGGTAGGAAGGGGAGAGGGAAAGGGAAGTCCCCCCAAACCATCTCTCCTTGGATTCTCACAGACAGGCCGGCCTGGGCCCCTGGCCTCTGCGAAGCATGTCTACACATCTCGCCTAGGGCCTCCTTCACATACAAAGACACTAACAAAACAAAACAAAACAAAAAACCCAAACTCAACAATAATAGTTCTCTTCTTCAGGGCCAAGCTAGCCCAATCAAATTTTTCTTTTTGTAACCAAAAGGTCAACACATTCACTGTTCTTTCTTTACACCTCTATTCTCTCCTCCACCAAAAAAGGACTTGGACAGCAAGGAGATCCAACCAGTCCATCCTAAAGGAAATCAGTCCTGAATATTCATGGGAAAGACTGATGCTGAAGCTGAAACTCCAATACCTTGGCCACCTGATGCGAAGAACTGACTCGCTGGAAAAGACTCCGATGCTGGGAAAGACTGAAGGCAAGAGGAGAAGGGGACAGAGGATGAGATGGTTGGATGGCATCACTGACTCAATGGACATGAGTTTGAGTGAACTCCCGGAGTTGGTGATGGACAGGGGGGCTTAGTGTGCTGTGGTTCATGGGGTTGCAAAGAGTCGGACACAACTGAGCGACTGAACTGAACTGATTCCCTCCTCCACCAAGAAAGGGCCTGGTAGTAATGCCTCAGGACAGGCTGCCCAGGACTCATGGCACCAATTCTGGTAACTGGACACTATTCCACCATGCTGATAAAATGGAGTCCTTGTTCTGGAAAGACATCTGAATAATTATTTGTCTTACTATCCCTTCTTAAAATGTCCCCTCCTGTTTCTTCTTCCTCAGGATTCTTTGGCCATATCCTGGTACCGTATCTTGAGCAGACGTGGCAAAGGAGCCTATTCCAAGGGTCGGCTATGACTCATGGAATAACTGGAGAGTCAGATCCACTTGCAAGTCCCCTCTACTGGGGTTATGAGAGTGGAAAGACAAGAGGAAGGTACTCCAAGTACTTCACTATAAGCCAAGCTATTTAGGTTCATTCTGCCTCAAAGATATTCTCTTAATGCCCTCGGAAGCTCCTTCTTCCATCTGCCCTCACTCCCTCACTCCAGTTTGAAAGCCACACGGACACATCCAAGAAAACACAATCCAAACAGAGCACTGTTTACAGCACGTAAGAGTGATCTGTTCACGAGGTTTATCTGATGCAAAACAACCTGAGAGATGATCCACCTTTAAAAGCCACACTCATTCATTCAGAAATGCAAAGGGGACAGAATACAAAGCTGACCCCATATCCTCCTGGTTTGGCTTTTTGCTGTCTTTGTAAAATGAGCTGATAAAAGTTTCTCAGGTAAGGAAGCTCATTATTTCAGACCAGGCTGTTGGGCTCCCTGCCATGCTCACACGCGCGTGCATGCTGCCACGGTTCCCGGAAACAGGGAGACCCGGGTTGTGAGTGGGCGGCTAAATAGGTCTGTGAACAAACACGGAACGCTCTAGCCAAGATTTGCTTTAAATGGCTGAGAGTGAACTGTTTCAAAATGTATTCTGTAATAAGAAAGATTAAGGACCAAACTGTTCTGCAGAGTCCCGGGAGGAGGAGGGAAAGGGGAAAAAAGGGATGCTGGGCCAGGTAGGAAGGAAGGGGGTCCTGACAAATGCGCCCCTGTCCTAACCAGAAACCTGTTCCCGCTTCGTGCGTTTTATCTGGGCTTCCAAATACGCGTTGTTTTCTTCTTTCTTTATTTTGGCCACACCACTCAGCATGGGGGATCTTAGATCCTTGACCAGGGATCAAACTTGCACCTCCCTGCATTGGGAGCATGGAGTCTTAACCACTGGACCACCAGAGAAGTCCCCGGATAAACTCTCTTTAAATAAGACCTCTGAGGTTGAAAGCCAATAGTTCAGACATTACAAGGGGAACACAGATTTGTGGATACGGCTGCTGTTAAAATGTAGGGAAGACACTTGGAGAAATGAATCAATCAATATGGGAGGTAAAGCCTTAAGCGTGAAGGATTCATTCAGTCTTCATTGCCCAAAGTTAAAAAGAAAATAGAAAATTTCCCTTTTACAAATGGAAAAAGAAATGGCAACCCACTTGAGTATTCTTGCCTGGGACATCCCATGGGTAGAGGCGCCTGGTGGACTACAGCCCATGGGGTCACAAAGAGGTGGACATGACTTAGCGACTAAGCAGCAGCATGGCAGCTAAATTACTCTAACATACAAATCTGTTTTCCAGGCCCACACTGAAGGCTACACACTGATTCTTGCAATAAAGGAGACCTCTCTGGCATGGGAGAACCTGCACACACTTTGAGGGGGAAAGTAGTTCTTTCATGAGTTTTGACAGTTTTCTACTTGTACTCCAGGGACAGTGGCCAACGTCTGAGTTAATCCTTCCACCTCCTGGACTTACTTTATACTGTGTCTAAATCCTTCTATCTTTGTAGGATTTTAGGGATCTAAGATAGTAGAAATGTTTCCTATGGGAAGACATATAAAAAGTTTAGGCAACACCTCACCGAATGAGTATTAATCTATTAGTACATGATCAAATTCTAACTTAATCTTTAAAATGAAATTCAAAAATAATCCTTTTCGGATGCTTTTCCCTGGAAAGTAACAAACTCAAACCACAAAATCTATTGATCTAGTTGAGGAAAACAACAGATTTTGGTCTTATCATACTCTATTTATCTGTTGTTCTTTAGTATCCAGAAAGTGAGTTTAATACCCCAAAGTGCTTTTTATAGCACCCAATGTAAAATATCTCAGGCATGGATTTGGTAAAATATTTGAATAGCAGTAAAAGCTCTCTCAATATAACTTTTTCTAATCTAATCATTTTTAGTATTGCATTTTTATTTTAGAAACTATACTTATACTTTCAAGTATAATTCATAGGTATATTTTAACCTGCCTAAAAATATACCCAACCTGCAAACTTACTCAGCAAAGCCTTCTATATTCATACATTCATTCACCCGGCTCAGCCTCCTCATGTGCTATTTGACCTTCCACTTTATATTTTTAACATGAAGTAAAAATGTACTGCTACTTCTGTGTCACTGCAGACAGCATAATAAATTATGCAATGCATTAAAAATGCCAGGACACATAGGGCATTTGATTTTGACTATACACCTATGCATGAACTGACTGTCAATGAAACCCGATGGCTTATGCTTTCTATAATCTCCACAGTCCTTTTTTGCCTTCTCTCTTCATACAAAAAAGATAAAGAACAGACATGTCTGTTTCCAAGTATGAGAAAGTCAGAACCTACCAGACAATTTTGCTGCCCCTGCAGAAAACAACCACAAAGCCTGGACATAATGCAGAGACCAATGACTTGAAGGGAGTAAAACGCGAGGCAGGCAGACAGATGGTGTGGGGAGGCCTTTCACTGCAGAGGTCAGAGCTGCACATGCCCGACCTGCACTGGGGCTGGACTGTGACAGCTGTCACGGCTTATTGCACTGTACACTTAAAATGTGTAAACTTTACTGCATGAAAATATAGGTGTATGTTATAAACCTATATTTGGTTTAATTAAGGGCCTCCCTGGTGACTCAAATGGTAAAGAACCTGCCTGCAATGTTGGAGACCTGGGTTTGATCTCTGGGTCGGGAAGATCCCCTGGAGGAGGGCATGGCAACCCGCTCCAGTATTCTTTCCTGGAGAATCCCATGGACAGAGGAGCCTGGCAGCTGACAGCCACGGGGTTGCAAAGAGTTGGACACAACTGAGAGACTAACACTTCACTTTCACTTCAAGGCATTATTATAATATGTATAATAAAACTATGCTTTCTAAACGGGACCTCTGAACGGCAGATATGGCTTAACACCAAAACCTGGGTGAAAGAAGTAGATGCTGGGGAAACTGTTATATGTGGGAACAGAAGTGGTTTAATCTCCTGATCAGGGAGAAAGAAATGAGTCACCTGCAATTACAGATTCTCCCTTCCTTTAGCTTCTGTGAGCTCTTCCATTGTCAATTTTATAACTTGCTTTGAGCAGATTCTTTTCTTCTTCTTTCTACCAAACCACAGTCTTTGTCGGCAAGAAGCAAATTAGAAGCAGATGCAAGCTTATTTTTAATGGTCCAAGACCAAATTTTCTGAACTTAAAAGAAACACTTTGTCCCCTCAAAGTTCTTGGATTCCATTAAGATACAACCGCATATTCTCTTTCCAATTCATGAACCAAAAATAATTTCAAAAACTAATTGTAAGAAACCACACCCCAGGGTTACTTATTGTAATTTTTTTTTTTTATTCTTATCATCCAGAGAACAAAGAGTTTAATTTCATAGATATTTGAGAAAACTTTTAAGATTCTAGGCTGGTCTCAACAATTTTCGTGTTTTAGTATCTTAGGAGATATACTGAATTATCCAACAAGGCTTTTTATTATAATTGGCTCAGGTTCAAAGACAGACGTAAAAGGTTAAGAAACAAAAAATGTTCATTCCAGTAGCTAGAACTCATTTGAGATAGCTTGAATACACTATCATTAAGTTCCAGTACTGGGCTAAATAATTTGCAGTAAAAATTCTAGTACAAGAATTATTTATGTTTGCTTACTAAGCTGGATTCTTCTCTCGGTAAAAAATGTGAAATCTCTTATTACTCCCAGAGCTAACAGAGATGACCTTTGGAGGCTGGAAAGAAAAAAAAAAAAAAAACAAGAAAAAGGAGGTCCCTATTCTTATCATGGTCTTGCATTAAGTACTGAGGGAGCCTTGGACAAATCGTTTAGTCATCTTTGGTCACAGTTTCTTCTTTAATGAAGCATGGTGGCCACACTAAGTGAGCCCTAAAATCACTGGGAATCCAACTCTGCTACCTGTCTCCAGTGCCTGGTACACAGGAAGCAGCTCTCGAGAATCAGGATGCCCTGGGTTCAAAGCCTGTCTGCTCCACCTGCCTGTATGACCATGGACAAGTTCCTGAACCTTCTTGTGCCCTAGTTCCCTCATCCGTTAAAGACCTGTAATACCCACCTCACAGGGCTGCTTGCAGGATGAACCGGGACTGCGCACCAACAGAGGTCAGCACGGTGCTTGGTGGACAGGAAGTGCTCAATCCGCGGTGGCCACCTCACCGTTTCTGCATGACCTGAACAAGGACCTGAAGGCTAGATTACGAGGGAGCATGCCTGCAACTCCACCTAAAGGTAAACTTTGAACCATCAGATCAACAGTCTCTGAAATCACTGTCACTCATAATGGCCATCAGATGGCTTTTAACGAGCTCCAGTTCAGAGGATACACGCGCTGCTGGTATGGCCATTCAGATACTCCTCAACCCAAGAACTGTAGACTTCAACTCACAGCAGGATGCTTATGGGAAGATTAATGGCCCTGCTGGGAGAGGGACCCCTAAGACCTCGGCACCCAGGAGGCTACCACCGGTGGCTAACCACAGGACTATCCTGCCTAGCCCTGTTTCCACCATTAGCTAATTACGGATTCCCACTGGGCTAACAAAGGCTTGTAACTGCATTCATACGTGTCTCAGTTTATCTCATGTGAAATAACCATGCTCACCTAATTAGGAATGAAGTAAAAGATGACTAAAACCCTACCAGGAAAAGAAAATAACAATTAAATCCTGATTTATAAATTCGCACAATTAACAAAATGAGATCTAATAAATGTTTCTGAAGTTCTTTATTTTCCATCCTCCTTTTTTGTTGGGGCTTCTTCTTTCCCTTCCCCCTCCGTAGGCATGCATGCCAAGTCACTTCTCCATAACCAGTGCCTAAAACAGAAGTCCATACACTATGGCCTGCAGGCTGAATCCAGCTCACAGCCACAGCATCTGTCCATGGCTCATCTACGGTGACTTTCAGACCATAGGGACGGAGTTGAATAGCTGTAGCCCCCAAGCCTAGACTTATTTACATTTTGTCCCTTTATGGAAAGAGTTTCCTGATCCATGGTCTAGAACACAGCTCTTTCATAGTAGGTAGCTAACAGCCCTGGGATTTCTTTGGAAGGAATGATGCTAAAGCTGAAGCTACAGTACTTTGGCCACCTCACGCGAAGAGTTGACTCATTGGAAAAGACTCTGATGCTGGGAGGGACTGGGGGCAGGAGGAGAAGGGGACGACCGAGGATGAGATGGCTGGATGGCATCACGGACTCGATGGACATGAATCTGAGTGAACTCCGGGAGTTGGTGATGGACAGGGAGGCCTGGCATGCTGCGATTCATGGGGTCGCAAAGAGTTGGACACGACTGAGCAACTGAACTGAACTGAATAACTGTTTTGGACAAAATGATAATGGTCATCATTTCATTCAACATCCAACAAGTGCTTATTAAATGCTTCCAAGCACCAGGCACTGTGCCAGCTTCTGGAAACACAGTAACTGAGACTACAGTGGTGAGAATGACAGGGTCCATGCCCTCATGGTGTGGACAGTTTAGAAAGGGAAGGGAGAAAATGGTCATCCAAATGGTTCCTTATTTACAGTATGATGAGTGTTTATAAAGGGAACGGGGGACTGGAGGGAAATATAAAAGGAAGACTGGAACTTATCTCAGGCAGCCTTCTCTGAGTAACTGCCATTTAATTTGAGCTGAGACCTGATCGTGGATTTCCTGGCTCTGAACTGTCAGCAAAAGTGAAGGGTCCCTGATGCCACATGAAATGCAAATGGGTTTCAGTCTGTGCTTTTTCCATCCATCCATCTAGCTATGAGTGCAAGGAACACAGATCATAATGAAGTTTAAGACACTTGATTTTTCAACCCTCAGACAGGAATAGTAAGCAAATAATTTAAAAACCAATGACGTGAAAATCATAAGCCACGTTCGCTTGTTAGAGACTGGACATCAACACGTGACTGAGAGACAGTTCTGTCATCAGCTCGGGTTCTTCAGGCACAGAAAATCAGCTTAAATTGAATAACATTAATTTTCACACTTGGGGAGAAGATTTGATGGAATGTAAACAGACACCCTGCAGGCTGGATGCACTGCTGGTTGCCATGAAGGTTTGAAGTTTCTCAGTGCTGCCTGTCAAGGTTGATCAAGTGGGGTAAGCAGTCACACGCTCTGCTTTCAAAACCTAGCAAGGCTCAGCAGGCCACACAGGCATTCCTTGGGAACATGGCCCATTTCCCCACCCTGAAAACTGGCAGGTTCTTCCAGAGAAGGTGGAGGAAGGATGCAAAGGAACAGGAAGAAGCATTGCAGAATAAATGTATAGCCTAACAAATCCATAAATGCAAGTCTGCAGAATAAATGCATAAAGTCTTCTTTGCATTTCCTATCACTGATGAGCCCACAGAGCTCTGCTGGCTGAATTGGGAAGATTTTGTTCTTTATTTCTTTAGATGAAATGTAGGTACAGGGAGATTAAGCATCTAACTTCAGGTCACTGAGCATGTGTGAGAACCCAAGAACTGGAAGATGTGGTGACTGATCCAAAATTAGGTTGCTTGAGCTTGTGCCCTATAAAGCCTTTGCTTTTTAGGACTGAATTTTTAGTCCCAGTAAAGCAAGGAGATCAAACCAGTCAATTCTAAAGGAAATCAACCCTGAATATTCATTGGAAGGACTGATGCTGAAGCTCTGATACTTTGGCCACCTGATGCAAAGAGCTGATTCACTGGAAAAGACTCTGATGCTGGGAAAGATTGAGGGCAGAAGGAGAAGGGGATGACAGAGGATGAGATGGTTAGATAGCATCACTGACACAATGGACATGAATCTGAGTAAACTCTGGGAGATAGTGAAGGACAGGGAAGCCTGGTGTGCTACAGTCCATGGGATCACAAAGAATAGGACATGACTGAGCAACAACTAAATGCAGAGGCCATCTAAAGGTTAATTCAGGGCAAGAAAATTTTCTCAGTTTAAGAAATGTACCTTAGCAGGCTTTCGTGGACATTCCCTTCCTCTGTGCCCAGGAGCTGATCTGTGGTGTCTGGCATGGTCTATGGACTGGTCTGTGCAAGAATATGGCCGGCTGCCCCCCAAATTTTTATATACCACAGTCAGCTCTCAACTTCAACACAACCACAGCAGAGTAAAAAAGGAATCAGGGAACCAACTACATTTTAGTACATAGTAGTCATTTTTATGAAAAATACTACCGTTCCTGGAAGTAGAAGGAAGAGTCCCTTTACCTGGATGTCTTTGTACTTGAAAAAGCAAGAAAGTAGGGGAAGGGGGAAGGTGAAAGGCAAAAAAAAAAAATCAAGTATTTTTAAGTTGCTTCTATTCTATTCTCATTAACAATTTCACCTAATATCTTGAAATAATTGAGCAGAAGCAGAGATAGCTCCTAACATGGGTGAGAGCTAAAAAGAACATTTTGATACTGATGTGCCATGATGAAAATTTCAAGCCTGTTCTTACAAGGATTTCCCACTTTTACTCATTTCCTCAATAAACATTTATTGAGCTCCAGGTACATAAAGATCCAAGGGGTTTTAATGAAAGCTGGGGCTGGATGTTGACAAAGAATGCCTGTAATTCTTTCATCTAGTGGAGGAGATTCACGTTAAGAAATGGTGCCCACAGAGAACGTAGGCAAAATAAGTGCTGCAGTATAGGCTTCACACCCAGGTGGCAGCTGCAAGCACCATCGGGCCCACAGAGGAGGAGGGAACCCAGATGCATCCACGTGTGACAACATCTAGCCTCTCCTTCCTAATGAAGCCTGATAGAAACCCACAGAAGAATGTAACAACATACAATGAGGATTCAGAATACGCTCCTTAGGCTCTATGTGGGTCAACAGAATTAATATTTATGTCATTGTAATTTCTGCTTTGGGTTTCACATAAGCCCTTAGAGGAAATACAAAAAGGATTTTCTTGTAGGAAATTATTTTTGTCTCTTTTATGTTCTAAAAAAGACAGAAAATCAAAGTATCTAAAGTAAGACTTAAAGATAAGATGATGATTGTAAGATAAATTGAAAATGGCAAATTATTGTTATTTTTAAAAGTGGTCCCACACTTTTTCTGGGGGGTTCATTTTTAAACCCATGGGGATTATAAAGGAAATCAAATCCTATGAATTACTCTTATTTATACCCATAACTTATTAATTTAAACAAATAAATGAATGTCCCCCAAATATTTTTTTTCTTAGAGAGGGACATTTAACAGACAGAATTTAATGTACACAGACTTCAGTGTAACCAAATATGCTGAACCCATGAGGCCTAAAGAATCTCAAGGAGTGGATGGGGAGCGAAGTTTCTGGCCATCCTGTAACACACATGGGTTTTATCCTAGAATAATACAAGCTGCCAGAGCTCATCAGCTGCCCCTCCACTCAAGAACATAAGATCTCTGCCAGTCTAGTTTCCGCATATCTAATATTTTATTTTTGGCTTTCTGACCTACTAGTATGGGCTTCCCCGACGGCTCAAGCAGTAAAGAATAAGCCTGCAATGTAAGAGACACAGGAAATGCAGGTTCAATCCCTGGGTCAGGAAGATCCCCTGGAGGAGGAAATGGCAACCCACTCCAGACTAGTGATAGAAATTCTGCAGAGTTACTAATTTTCAGAAAGAAACAGATAAAACATTTCACTTATTGACAAGACAGAGCTGAGAATGATGACAGACATTCCTGGGAAACTTCATTTGGTGGACAGTGGTCTCTTTGCTCCGTGTTTGTGTGTGTGTGTGTGTGTGTATGTGTGAGACAGATGAATAAACGGGGAAACCAGGAATCTCAGTAAGTTAAAAAAGCTGAAGTACCCAGTTTCACTCAGCCAGATCAAAAAAGAAATTGGCTAGATGCCCTGTTTTTAAGGAGTAATTTGGCTGTAAACATATTTGGAAAAACAAGAAGTAAAACCAGAAAAGGCTTTCCAGGTGGCTCCACTGTAAAGAATCTGCCTGCCAATGCAGGAGACTCAGGTTCGATCCCTGGATCAGGAAGATCCCCTGAAGAAGGAAATGACCAACCACTCTAGGATTCTTGCCTGGGAAATTGCTACAGACCATGGGCTTGCAAAGAGCTGGACATGACTGTGCAACTGAGCATACACACAGAATCAGAAAACACACATACAAATTTTTGAATTCTTCCAAAGAGAACAATGCAACATCATGAGGTGATAGAGAAAAACACTCCCCTGACTCTTGAGAGTCCCTTGGACTGCAAGGAGATCC
Source organism: Oryx dammah (assembly GCF_014754425.2). Classification (NCBI taxonomy): domain Eukaryota; kingdom Metazoa; phylum Chordata; class Mammalia; order Artiodactyla; family Bovidae; genus Oryx; species Oryx dammah. Next base: position 14,954,634 of record NW_024070201.1, read on the forward strand.
AACCAGTCCATTCTAAAGGAGATCAGCCCTGGGATTTCTTTGGAAGGAATGATGCTAAAGCGGAAACTCCAGTACTTTGGCCACCTCATGCGAAGAGTTGATTCATTGGAAAAGACTCTGATGCTGGGAGGGATTGAGGGCAGGAGGAAAAGGGGATGACAGAGGATGAGACGGCTGGATGGCATCACCGACTCGATGGACGTGAATCTGAGTGAACTCCGGGAGTTGGTGATGGACAGGGAGGCCTGGTGTGCTGCAATTCATGGGGTCACAAAGAGTCAGACACAACTGAGCGACTGAACTGAACTGAACTGAGTTTTAAAACTCCTAATCACTTCATTCAGAGAGATTTTTAATTCAGACAATCTCATGTCCGAGAGGAGCATAATTATCGCTCTGTTGAATGCTTATTTCGACTTGTAGAGCTATGTGTAACGACCCAGGCAGACCACCCAGGCCTTTATTAGGCTTCAGTGAAGAGAAGAGTTTTGTCTTTAAAGGAAAACTACTCTGGGCAGCAGGGAAACTTGGAAATCAGGCCAGGAAGGACATCCCCTTCCACTGGTTGAGACTTTACAGAAATCCTCCCAACCACTCATATTGCAAGAATGCCTTGGGTGTGTTGGGACCTGGACTCTGAGCTTCCGCTGGAACATGGACCAAAAACATCAAACATGTTATTCTCTATTTTCCCCTTTCCCTCTAACTTTTCCATTGGCCAAGGTGGTTGTCAGGGCCTTCCCAACTTAGCCTTAGCTCCTGGTAGGTAGGATCCAGAGACATCACTACTATTTGCTATGCAGTCAGTCTTACCTTTCTCTTAGCCAAGCATTAGACTCTCAAAGGGCTCACCTGGAAAACATAGCTCCTCTTGAGTGTACATTCAGTGTTTATGATTATGATTCTTAGGCATTGAAAAGTATTCTTAGAATGACTTTCTAAAAGACTATACAGATAATGGAACACATTAATAACTGAAGATATAGTGATTTGTGCCTGCCATTCTGTGCTAAAAAGAAAGCCTGACAGAGAGCACCTCCCCATCACCAGCCTCCAGGGTCCGTCTGCACCTCTGTCATTACAGCTGCTCACTTAGCTATGGGCCGCAGTGGGAAATGACTCAACACGCTCAAACCTTCACTTGCTCCCGAATCCCCACGTCTCCTCCTCCTCCTGCTTTTTATTGGTAAAGGATGACCATATACCCAGTGGTCCTAGTCACACTCATTTCACTCTCTGTCATTATTCAACTGGTCACCAAGTCCTCTAATTTGTCAACTGTTGATTTGTCTCCTACCCTCCACTACTACTTCTTAGTTCAGGACCTCTACCTCTCTTGCCCAGACACTAAATTATCTGTTAACCAGTCTCCCTGCCTCCAGATTAGTTCTTCATGAATTTCCCTTCTTGTGTGCCTCCTTAACTAGCTTCTAAAACATAAGCCTTACAAACAATGAAATAATAAACATACATGAAGAAAACACAGGTGAATATGTTAATAATTTTGGAGTGGAAAAAGCATTTCTAAGCATGACCTAAAACCTAGAAGGCACAAATATAGTCACTTGAAAAATCTATAAGATAAAGGGCACTATATTCAAAGATACAAAAACAACTGGGGAAAAAATATCTTCACTATATATGGCAGGAAATATGCTAATTTTCTTCATACAAAGAATTCTTCCAACTCACTAAGGAAAAAAACTATTTGTAAATTTGAAATTACATCTCAAGTCCACCTCTTGGCCACTCCAGGAGAGGAAAAGCTAATGCAAATAATTATAAAGCTGGCAGGCAGGCAGGCACAAAGTGTCCTGCAAAGACTAGGTAATGAAACATTGGTTAGTTATCCGTGTTAGCAACCCTGCTTCAAAGGCCCTGCCGAGATGCAGTTACATCACACATCAACACTGAGGCACCCTTCAGCAGTTGAAAAATGCCCCTGGACTCTCTTGTTTATACCTTTGGAACAGCAGAACATATTTGCACGGAACAACTCATTCCTTGTAAAGCTGGAAGGGCCTCTTTGCCTGCACTATTGATGCTTTAGCTGTGAGCCAGAAGGTTAAAGTTGTCGGAACATTTCTGAACTCACACAACACCAAAACCTATTAGTCCATCAGCATAGCCTGAGCTGGGAGGTTACGGCAAATGCTCATCTGATGAAACTCATTGACTTTTCCATTTTGACCTGAACTACATGACAAAATAATATCTCCTGACAAGAAGGCAGAGTATCAGCAGAGTGACATTGCTGACATAACGGCCACAAGGATACTTACTCTACCTAGTAATATGATCATCCAAAATTAAGGTGTCAAACCCAGAGGAACAGGGTGAGGAGGCAGGTGGGTGGGAGGTTCAGGATGGGGAGGACATATGTATACCTGAGCCGATTTATGCTGATGTATGGCAAAAACCATCACAGTACTGTAAAGAAATTATCCTCCAATTAAAATATAAATTAATTTTTAAAAATTAAGGTGTCAAAATCCTAAGTGCTAATAGTACAGATGACTCATTTATCAAACGAATGTTCAGATGAAACAGTAAATCCACTGCATCTATAAGTAGAAATAACTTTTGTTAGGAAAGTGAATAACTCAAGATGCTTATATATATATAGCTTTGTATACAAGTCTGGAGCACAGGCCAATTCACCTAATGCAAAGGAATCCAATGCAAAAGCTCAAGACTGTATGAGTGTCTATTTGCCAGACAGAGTTTTAAAAATGAAGCTGAGACTCAAGCTGGAGTCTGATCATGAGAAAATCTGGGAAAAACTGAACTGCAATTGTGAGTTAATTTGGGAAAAACAAAGAAGAAACCCCAATGGACAGTATTGGAAATTAGAAAATGTAACGAAGTATTTCTCAGCTTTGAAAATGTAGACCTGTATTGAGGGATCCATGCACCAGAATATACTGTCACTATACAGTGGATGGCTAGTGTTTGAACAAGACTTTTTGCTGTTAGAACTGTCTTTAGCTGTGAGCACTTAACTCACAATGCTGCTGAGAATTATGACAGAGAAATGAATTCAATTTTCTATATAGTTTCCCAAAAAAGACAGCTGGATTTTTTTATGTTTCTGATTTAGACAATGAATTTGCAGAAATTCAAACCTTAATTGATGGTTTTTCAAAACCCATTTGCTTCTATTATTTGCCTCTGATGAAATTAATAGAGTATTTCCCAATAAATCTAGAGGCAGAGGAAGCCATTTTATTTCTGGCTGAAATGGGCTCGCTGGGTTCACCATCAAGCATCACCAATGAAGACCCATGCTGGGAACATCTCTATTGCTTCATGCTGCCAGGGGCGGACAGTTCAGAAATGCTCAACCTACGTGCACACAGAGCATGACAAAAGAGCGAATCCCACCACAGACCTCCTTCCTTTTCCGTGGAGATAAAGAACTATGCCTTACTTCAGGTGGTGCGTGCCAGGGACTACCACAAGAGTGCTATTCCTCGGAGGGTATTGTAGAGAAACAGAAACTGGAGGTCAGAATAAACACTACCGAAGTATTACAACCTCGGCTTTGTCTTGGGCAGGCCCAAGAGGGCCTCATCTTTGGCCCAATAGCTTATTTCCCTAGTTAACAAATGAAAAGCAAGCAGCACAAATCTTACTTAAAATGAACAGGCTACTCTCCTTAGGCCCTGAGCTTTTAAAACCACACAGTTGGGAAAGATAAGCAAGGAGACTCACTCTGGGACGCGTAAAGCCCCTCAGCCGCCCTGTCTTCGTGTCCGTCATACTCCCTGCTGGACAGCTGTCTGTTGGCTGTCTCCAGTCGATCTGGACATAGAGAGGAGATGGTTACAAAGACATGCACGTGGATTTAAGTCATCCTGCGACTGACAAATGACCTGGGTGCTGAGAGCTGGTAGGGAGAGCTGCCCGGGCAGGAGCCCCAAACTGAACAGCTCCTGGGGAGGAACAAGATGTTCCAAAACTTCGAAAGGAAAGTCTTCAGTGGTCACGCTGTCTTTATGCTGTCTACTGCCAAGGGGTGCACCAGCGGCAGGCAGTGAAGAGCAGGGACCTGCAAGCCTAGCAAAGTCCTCGCAAAGGGCTTGAGTCCCCCTGGCCTCAAACCCAGCCCTCATCTAAACTTGACTATCAGTTCTCTGTAGCTAGGAAACAAAAAAAATTAAAAATAACAAATAAATAAATACCAGGAAACAAGTCAAGATGACCTAATGGATGAAGACTACTCAGTGAGTTCTAGGTTTGCTCATGCCATTTCGTCAGTCTTCATTTATTCAATTAAATAATTCAACCTAACAAAGTCTTATTGAGCATACAGCACACCCAAAACTGAAGGGTTTACAGTAATAAAAAAATATGTAGGTTCCAGCTAGAGACTCCAAGTACACTGAATCTTTTGACATGAGAGAACTGGAAAAAATGGCTTGGTTGACTGAAAGTGAAGTACAAGTTCATGGGTCAAATCAATCTGCGTGTGGGAGGTTGTCAAGATCCTGCAACATGGGACCGGAGCTTTCAGGAAATTGATATATGTTTACTCTTCTCTTAACCGTGGGTTTGTTTTTACTCCAAGAGGCACATGTGTCTAGCTCTTCTTCTACACTATATATTGAGCAAGTGTTAAGTGTTGGCTTTCAAAGAATGCCATCAAATGCTTCAGCTTGATATGGTAAGGGTTGCGCATGCAACACTGGTCTTTTCAGACATTCCCATTCACAACAAGAATCATGCTAAGTACTTCTGGAGCAAGAAGGAGCTGCACACATATTCCCTCCCTTTCAAGGACTCATGCATAGAGGTTGTCACTTCTCAGGCTCAATGCTGCACTGGACAACCCATAAGGTGAAAAGTAAACACGTCTGCTCTTTGGTGTCCCTTTCCCAAGAGGTTGGGATTTACAAGGTTATCTAACACAACTTAGACCTGGAGTTAGACTGTCAGCTACATGGGGCGAGGGTGTTTAGGGCAGGGAAAATGTGGGTGATGTACCTCGGAGGTCTCTGTTGAAGTCATGGAGCCTTCGAATCTCGCCTTCGAGTTTGTTCCTCATCGCTTTGTCCAGCGACTCTCGCTTAGTGGTAGACTTGACCAGGCTCTCGTAGGCTTCCGAGATTCTCTGAAGTTCTTTCTCAAACTGAAAGAAAGAAACAGCATGGAACTGGAACCTCTGACATTCTCACCTATGACTTAGTTATATTGATTCTTGGATGTTCCCAGTGTGAAGGCTGTATCTTCAACACAGCCTTTCTGCACCTCAGGTTTGGCTAGCAAATCCTGTAGTCAACTTTGCTCCCCCGTGTTCCCCAGGGCCACATTAGGATCCTGTGAATAACAGACTCGCAAGTCTGGTGGGACCATCTGATGTCACCCAGTACATCAGATGTCTCTCAGTACAATGTCCATCAGATGTCTATTAGGAAGGGGTGAATTTAAACATAACTCATTCTCTTATATTTTGTATGCTAATTTATAACTATTATTTTTCCTAGTTAACTTAAGAAAAATGTTAAAGTACAAGAAAACGAAAGGATCACAGCTAGAACCCAAACTGCCTGAGTCCAAGTACAGTGCTCTTCCTGAGACCCTCATCCCCAAAGAAATATAAAATCCACATGAAGAAAGGCTTCATCGCTTAGTTTTGTTACCCCTTTGTCTATGAAATTATCTATATAAAGGACTAATGGATTTGCATCTAAGTGTAAACCAATCTGCCAGATTGTTTCTCTTTATGTGAGGGAATTGAAAAGACATGAATTAAAACCACCTTTTCTCTTTTGTGTTTCACTGAATCCAGGGCTGTCACTGGTAAAGTCTTTAATCTATGGCATATATAAATCTATAACAAGTAGCTGAAACTGTTATAACAGGAGTCTAATACAATAGCATGCTTTAAAGTAGATATTAATAAATCCAATTTTATTGCTGTGCAACATACATGCAGGAGAAAAAGTAAAGTGAAAGTTGCTCTGTCGTGTCCGACTCTGTGGACACTCTACAGCCCATGGAATTCTCCAGCCAGAACACTGGCCAGAATACTAGAGTGGGTAGCCTTTCCCTTCTCCAGAGGATCTTCCCAACCCAGGGATTGAACCCAGGTCTCCCACATTGCAGGCAGATTCTTTACCAGCTGAGCCACAAGGGAAGCCCAGAAAAAGTAAAGAGTGCCCGCAAACTTGGCTACTGAAAGTTGGAATCAGAGGCAAAGTGGCGGCGTTGAGGACACCAGCACCCCTCCCTGGGCACAAAGAGACCTACACCGCATTTTGGTCTCTTCACAGGAGAGCTGTGTCACCTTAAGCCAGGTACCCTGATTGCCTGAACTCCAAATGCCCAATCAGAAAATCTCTGCTTAGACTCCTATAACTATTGCTAAACCAATACCTACCCTAACAGACACCTATCACACACTCACTGCGTGTCTGGGTGCCAGGGGAACAGAAATAAGACAGTGTCTGCTCTTGCGGGTCTCGCAACCTTGCTGGCCTGTGTGTAGGCACACAGGCCTTCTCTCCAGTGCAGTCGGACAAAAGGTGTGGTGTTAATTCTATGGTAGTCTACAGACCCCTTAGCAGGGCTAAGAAGGGGTTTCTTTAAAATAAGATTTCAGAGAAAATGCCATTTAAAATGAGTCCTGAGGGATGAACAGGAACTTGCCAAGCAGAAAAGAAAAGGCTAAAGGGCTTTGGCATTCGAGGCAGAAGACAGGGAGGGCGTGAGCCAAGACAGAGCCGCGAATGAGTGTGTGTGTGTCTGACAGGGCAGGTCATCTGAGGATGGCAGCAATGGGCGAGAGGCAGGAGCAAGGCAGCCCAAAGGCAGGGCTTTAAAGAGAATGATGGGGATGGGAGAGCTCGGGGAGGGCAGGGCAGCATAAATCTCACCTGAGTTTTTACAGAGTTCAGACTAAAGGACGGGGCTGCCGAGACAGAAGGCAGGAGAAAGGAGTCCAGGTAAAAGCTACTGTAAACAGTTCAGTGACACATGACAAGAGTGAACCCAGACAACCAAAAAGACAGATCCCAAAGACACCGAAGAGAAGACTCAGTAAGCCTCCGTGACGGGTCTGGACGGGCAAGGGAGAAAGAAACCAAACACAGCCACAGCTTAGAAGACAGAGTAACGAGAGTCAGCCAAGATAAATGACGATAAGGCAAACACGTTTACCAAAGAAAGAAAACCAGTCTGGGTTTGGAGAGACCAGGCCTGAAGTGCCTGCAGAACAACAGAGCAAAGATTTCCAGCTAGCCGGGGAGAGACAGGTCTGAAAGCCGGGAGGGCAAAGTTGTGCCGCTGTGCAGAGGACAGATGAGGCCACGAAGTGGAGGCCACGAAGTGGAGGCCACGAAGTGGAGGC
>NW_024070201.1:14961994-15218818 GCF_014754425.2 Oryx dammah
TGGAGGCCACGAAGTGGAGGCCACGAAGTGGAGGCCACGAAGTGGAGACCGCTTAGGGAGGTCACTAGATGCTTCCAGGGCCGAGGATGGAGCACTGACACTACAGGAGAAGGTGAGACAGGAGGACCCGGGAGAGAGACCAACACAGGGCCGCCTCAGCAGCCAGGAAGCCAGAAACTAAAGGAGAGAGAGTGTGGTCACTGCGGGGTTGCAACGGAGCCAAGACACATCAGAGAAGAGGTGGGTGACGAGGCTGCAGGGCGGCCGGCCTCCTGCTCGGTGGCCTCCAGCCGGGGCAGGGCCAAATACCGAGGCTCCATTCGGCATGGATGTTCCCAAAGGCCTCCTAATACCAGAGTGGGTTCCTCCACAGTCCCCTGATTTCAACGAGGCCTTTCTATCTCTTCCAAAGATATCATGAATTATTGGTCATGTGGCAGCAGAAAGAACAGCCTGTCCTGAATCCTGCTCATAGTCCTACCGCAAAATTATGTTCCTTCCTTTTAATTTTGTTTTCAAAAGAGATGGCTCCAAAACATACCACCACTTCTATGCTGATTTCATCTGTAAAAGGTACCCTTTGCTTTTAGACAGACGGGCAATGCTTCAGGGACAATCTCCAGTAAGACAGGGCAGCGGTGGAGCCTTCTTCAACTAGGCCACCCATAGGAACTTCCCACCACCTGATTTCATATACTCTCCTATGTTATATTCAGCTGACTGGAATTCTGATGCATTCTGTGTCTCTGATTTGACTGTCAGCTCCTTGAGAGCAGAAACAGCCCCATAGCCCTAGACTTGTGCCCTGCCTCATGACAAAAGTACCGACTGCATAATTAACCTTTAAATCTCTTACAGAACTACAACTGTATGTAGGAAGTTAGCAAGATGAAATTGTGATTCAACCTCAGGCAGAATTTCCTAACAATCTCTTCCAGAAGTCTACCCAGTAGTGAGCATCTCTGTTCTGGAGGCATTCAAGTGAAAAAATGAATGACCTCCTTTCAGAGACATGAGATTTCTAAGGAGTGGGAAATTGGACTAAAATCACTTTAAGAATTTTAAGTCTAAAGCTCTGTGGTTTCTGGCTGCACACTCCTTCAGAAGGATGACCACACCCTCTTCTTTAGCGCCTCGGGTCAAAATATCTTAAGGCCCTCTTAATGTCACTTCCTAGGTGGTGCTAGTGATAAAGAATCCGCCTGCCGATACAGGAGACATAAAAGACAGGGGTTCTATCCCTAGATTGGAAAGATAACCTGGAGAAGGGCATGGCAACCCATCTAGTATCCTTGCTTAGAGAATCTGATGGACAGAGGAGCCTGGGAAGCTACAGTCCAGAGGGTTGTACAGAGTTGGACACGACAGAAACGACCTAGCACACACACACGATGTGTGTCAGAGGTGAAAGGAGTTGGACAGGTTGGTCTTGATATACAGACCATCTGGGCCAGTCCCAAGTCTGAGCAGGAACATATGAAGAGAGTTTGCCTCCACAGCTCCCAGTAAAGACGTCAGGAAGCTCTTAGGGCAGGCTGCAGGAGATCCGGGAATCTCCGAGAAGCAATCTCTGGCCCAGAAACGGAACTCCAAGCAGAGTGGAAAGCTTACAGTTTCAGCAGGGGCTGCTGCCATGAAGCAAAGGGGCAGAGAGGGGCTGTGAGAAAGTCTCAGCCCTTCCCAGTTTAGAGACTGGCTTGTTCCCAGACATCTTCACATGCACAACTCAGGGACCTATAGAGTTGAAGACAGGCCTGCCGTCCATGCCTCAGACTGCCCAACCACAGCCACTGCTGCTTTACTGACAAAAGAAGACGGTCTTTGCTAAAGCAAGCCCAGAGGAACCATCGACATGTGGCTCTTCAAACATCCACCTACACCCTGGTGGCTTCTGAGGCCAACCTGCTCAGCAGCCCACAGTCTGGTTCTGTTGGAAATTCCATGCATGAATTATGCTTCAGGGAAACTGGGAGGAAAAAGAAGCAAAATGAGTGGCCGAAAGGAAGTGATGAAAAACCGCCACTCTCTTTGGGGGTCCGCGGTCCTCATTCCAACACTAACAGGGGTAATCACCACCCTGCCCCTCTCTGGAAACAGGGTCTTCATTTCCAGGTGGTTCTTTGGCAGCCTCTGAGCTCAGTCATTGTTTCCTGCTGTGTTCCTGGCGTGCCGCACATAGGCTAAAGCCCTGCAATTAAAAATTTATCTATTTTTGGTTCTGCCCTGGAGATGAATCTCTGAGCACTCCCAAGGCTGTGAAGGATTCCAGAATGGACGTTCCTGCCAACACAGGGCGGCCACATCCTACGATGTGGCACCACCCAAAGTGGGGGTCTTCATCCCCCAGATCTGGGGCTCAAATAAGAGACACAGCTACAGAGATACACGGAGCAGTGGGGCCTGGACGGGAACACAGGCCTTGAACCACCCAGTCACGATTTCAGGTCGCTCTTGTGTCTCGGTGCCAGTTGCCGAGGAGAGCTACGGAACTAGTGCTGAATATGGCTCGTATCCATCAAAATTTGAGTTTTCAAACTGACAATTTCAATTAGATACACAACTAATTAGTGATTAATGAAATGTAATATTTACAGACCCATTCACAACATTCAAGGGACTGAAGGAGTTTGGGATTTCAGAAGGGGTACAGCCTTCGATTTTTCCCCCTTTCCAGAAGTTACCAAAATGCTTTTGGTCGTGAAACTTAAGGATCATACCCGTGCAGGGAAATTGAGTCCCTGCGAGGCTGATTTTGGTTTTCAAAAACAGAAATGGTCATTGACATCAAGAAAGAGATGTGTGTTACAGGCCAATAAAGATACGTCTGAATTTTTAAAAAGTCAATGAAGAATAATAAGAACTCCCAGTTTCTGCATCTTCCCTGTAACTGTTCAAAAATACTTATGGAAAAGCAGGGAGAATGACACTCGGCCCTCAGGAGTCTGCACGGCTCCTGGACACATCTGCCACTGGGCTCCCTCAGAGAGAGAGAGAAAAAAAAAAGCGACAGACTTCCCAGGAAGTGCTGAGGTGGCCCGTCCCAATTTTCAGCCTGGACCAGGAGAGAAGCTGCCTCGGGAGGCGTGAGAGGCAAGCCGAGGCCTGAACGTGACTTGCAGGCACGGCCAGGAGCCCGCACACGCGCAAACGCGTGACCGGCCCAGGGCGGAGGCCACCACCTTTGGGCAGCCCACCGGTCCCCGCCCCTTGTCTGCCGCCTCCAGGAAAGGCGGTCAGGCCTCTCGGAGCCAAGCCTGGCCTTGACTTCGGGGAGCTCCAGACCCTCACCGCGGAAGCTCCACACAAACGCGCTGGGACAGGTCCCGTCTGTGAACGGCTGCATCATCCCACCCACAGCACCCAGCCCTCGGGGGAATCAGAGGGGCTGACGGCTCTGACACCCGGACCAGCAGAAAGGCCAGGCTTTATGGAGAGGTCAACACTGAGCAGCCTGGTCATACGGACGCAGTGACCACTGTGGTCCAGCCAGGAGCAAGCCCTGGCCTGAGGAACCAAAGGGCAAGGCTGCTGTGCTCAGGGGGTTTACAGTCCCACCTTTTCTCTTTACAAAATCCCCCACCTGCCCAGGACAGAGAAGACCCCTAGACTCTTATGAGATGGCCCCAACCACACATGCCGCTTTGTCCCCAGAAAGGAAAATCTGGTGCCCTGTGGCTCTGCTGCCTGAAACCATCCTATGACTTTTGTCCCTCACCTGCAGGGCCTTTCTACCTGCAGCTTTTCAGGTGCTGGCATGTGGGTCATGGTGAAATCACTGCCTGTAACTGTTCACTCTCTTTATGTTTCCCTGTTGACTTTGGGTCTCGGCATAAAGCCCTAAGAATGAAGGCTGCCGTGCGTCCTAATGATCCCATGACAAAGACACGGGCTAGAATTCTGCAGCATCTCCCCACCTGCTGACTCACAAACAGAAGGAGAGCATGCCGGAACTCGCACTCTGCCCTCGGTGCTGAGGCATCACGGCTTTTTTTTGCAGAGACCGGCTAATGAAACCAGCATGGCAATCACCAGGTTCCTGTGTGAGATCCTAGATGTAAAGGAAGAACCGGTCTCTCTCAGCTTGCTGCTCTATATTCCTCTCCGTGTCCCCTCTCCCACACTGTCCATCTGGGGAGATGCTGCTTGGCTGCCGAGTCCCTGTCCAGGGGCACCTCTCCTGTCTCTCCTGTACCCCTTGACATTCTACTGCAGGTTTAGCTTGGGTGACTCCCCCCACACCCCTGCTTTTTTTTACATAATCACAATAGTAAAAGATGTATATCAGTTTTCAAAATCAATAGCCAGACAAAAAATACAAGATAATCACAACTGCAAGCCATAATGGAAACACGAGTAACCTAACAATATAAAATAATTACCATCTGGCAGGAGGCCATCAGGCAGAGTGATGAGGTAAGCGGAAGTACAGATATGCACAGATTTTCATCTGCTCAGCCAGCCTAAATCTTTTGGTTGGTGCATTTAATCCATTTATGTTTAAGGCAATTATCGATATGTATTATCCTATTACCGTTTTCTTAATTGTTTGGGGTTTATTTTCTTTAGTTAGGTCTTTTTCTTCTCTTGTTTCCTGCCTAGAGAAATTCCTTTGGCACTGGCTATAAAGCTGCTTTGGTGTGGTGCTGAATTCTCTTAACTTTTGCTTTGTCGGGAAAGCTTTTGATTTCTCCATCAAACTTGAAAGAGTGACTCTCCCTCTTTTGGAAGATAAGCTCCTCCAAGGGAGGCACCCTGGCATATTTATTTTTGTCTTCCTAAAGCCTTACGTGGTGCCTGGCATAAAAAGGTGTTGAATGAAACGCGGGCCAGTGAGTCAGTGAATCAACCCCCTTGAGACGTAAGGATCTATGTGCCTTTCGGAGACCCTTCCCTCTGGCCTCATCTCGTGCTGTTCCTGCCGACTGGGCTCTGTGTCCACTTGCTTTCTCCTACTTGATCTGCTCCTCTCACTCCTGCCTTAGGTCCCGCTAAGGGATTTGATCCGTCTACCTGGAGGACTAAGAACGTTCCCCCGCCCCGTCCCCGGGGGAGCCCCCTACCTTGTGGAGCTTGTCGGCGTTGTCATAGTAACCCTGAAGCTCCTGGTGCAGCACTCGGTTCTCCTCCGTGAGGATCTCCACCATCTGCTGGGCTCGCTCCACGATCGCAAACGCATCAGGGCCAAGCTGCTGGCTGGGCGAGGCGGCGGGCGGGGGCGGCGCGGGCCCCAGGGCCATGGGAGGAGCGAGCGGCAGGGGCACGGAGTGCAGCGGCCCGCTGACCGAGGAGTTCTGCGAGGACACCGGGCTGTGCTGCTGCGCCGTGGACGGGAAAGGAAGCTGGCATGGGCGGCTGCAAGGGAACAGACCAGGAGTCAGGGCCAGGGCCACGGGCTGGGGCGGGGGTGGGAGGAAAGCCCACAGCACAGGCTCTGTGGACAGTGATGCCAGGGGTCAGCATCAACTGCAGGGTCCAGGCTGGGCTGAGAGATGCAGCTTCAACCCCCCATCCCACAGATATTCAGTGCTCTCCCTCTGAATCTGCACTGCTCTGGTCATCGGGAAAAGGTGAACTAGACAGACAAGGTCCCTCCCTGCTCTCATGAAGTTTATGTTCTTGGAGAGAGAGAGATGGGCACACCACCAAATGAGGAACACGCAAAGCTGGGTATTGAAAAGCAATGACACCTCTCCAAGAATCAACCCGAGGGACAGGGATAGAGAATCACTGAGTGGCCAGTTCATACAGAGGGGTCAGGGAAATGGTCTCTGAGACGCGGACACCTGAGCTGAAGTCTGTTGACAGACGTAGGGTAAAGAGTGGCTGGGGGCAGGGGGTGGAGAAACGGGGGAAGTTTTCCAGGATCAGGGGTGAACGGGACCTAAGGCAGGACGGAGAGGAGCAGATCAAGTGGAAGAAAGCAAGTGGACACAGAGCCCAGTTGGCAGGAACAGCAAGATGAGGCCAGAGGGGTGGGCATGGGCCTCTGGGAGCCAAAGCCAGACCTTCCCTTGGAGTGTGGAGGGGGCAGGGGAGGAGCTGTCTTCATGCCTATGGGTAGGATGTATGTTGGCAAGGATGGACCAAAGGTGCCCAGTGAGGAAACCTGGGAAAGACTAAAGGCAAAAGGAGAAGGGGGTGACAGAAGATGAGATGGTCAGATAGCATCACCAACTCCATGGACATAAATTAGAGCAAACTCCAGGAGACAGCGCAGGACACAGGAGTGAGCTGCCATCCATGGGGTCACAAAGAGACAGATATGACCTAGTGACTGAACAACAACAGCCAGGTTAAGAAAAACACAGATGTTCCTTGATGGTTCAAATTCTGGTACTAGCTTCTTTATCTGAACCCATGAATTTTCATCTCCAATCCCCCCCTTCCGAAGGATCCCCGCCTCCTGATTCTGTTAATCGGTTTCCTAAGAATCACTGTATTTTCTTCCAGCCTACACCAAGAGCTCCTAACAACAACTCTATAATATAAACAGCAAACACAGTCTTGGCATCTAGTTCTGCAACCATGGCTATCTCTCCTCTGCAGACTTGGGAAAACTGGTGTTCCTGTTTACCCTTTCAACCTTTAGGTCTCAGTCTGGGAACTGGGGTGCTAAGAATTATCAGCAACCCCCAAATCACTGACTTCTTTATATCAAAGTGTTGAGCACCTTCTAGTCCGTAACAGTTTCATGTGTTACCTCCATTCCTTTTGATCCTCCAGGGCCAAATCTCTCAGAACTACCTCCCTTTATCCTCAGAGATCATCTGACCTTATATTTCCTTTTTTTTTTTTAAATTTATTTTTTATTTTACTTTACAATTCTGTATTGGTTTTGCCATACATTGACATGAATATATTTCCTTTTAAGTATATTTGCTGCAGTGTTTTGGACTGTGTCAGCCTCCATATCTCACTGTGCAAGTGTATCTTACAGCATTAAGCATCCTCTGAATGCTGACTTCTGCAGCTAAACGTCAAACTCCAGGAGAAAGGGTGTCACCTTAGCCCTCCCTATATGGAGATGCAAACGCCCCTAAAGATAACCTCAGAAGAAACCCAGGGATCCCACCAGAGTGACTATCCACTTGCTCTATTCTGGTAACCAACATCAGAGTGCTCCACCGGGCTCCCAAGCCAGTTTCCAACTAGATCTCCTTATGGTTTTGATCTAGGAGCCCATCCATTTCATGTTAAAATAGCTGGGGTCTAAGCTCCCTGAGTCAAACTAGGGAACCATGGAGCTTAAGGTGGTTCTTTACTCCTTAAGGGCCTCAGATTTCAGAAAGGAGTGCTCGGGGTGGGGAGGTGTAAACCCGCCCCCTTCCCTCCCTTTCCACACCTATGATTACTATCTGACCTTCTCATTAGAAATAAAGCGTTTCTGCAGTTTGATGAATTTGTGCCTCTTCTACACTGAAGTATACATGAATGTATTGTCTCGTGTGCATGAGGATGTCTGTGTGTACGAGGTCCAACTCCATAGTGAGAGTGAAATGCCCTTGGCTGCCTCTCACAATGCCCAACTTTCACCCCCATCACAGGGATTCCTATCAGTTGTGGACCCAAAACACCCCAGGTCCTTTGTGAGTAAGTGCATTCCTGCAGCCTGGCTAAATTCTACAGTGTATTTTTCATGCAAAGAGGTTACCTTGACAAGAGACAAAATATAACAAATTACACTGCCTCAGTCCAAAGGCAGACATCTCCAAGTTCTCCCTTCCCACTTCATCCAACACAAACAACAAGCATGGCATGTCTCCTTGG
The DNA here is from genome assembly GCF_014754425.2 of Oryx dammah. Classification (NCBI taxonomy): domain Eukaryota; kingdom Metazoa; phylum Chordata; class Mammalia; order Artiodactyla; family Bovidae; genus Oryx; species Oryx dammah. Next base: position 14,969,762 of record NW_024070201.1, read on the forward strand.
AACTGGGGTGGGCACAGATGAAGCATCAGGGCCCCAACAGGACTTGCCCTCTGACCCTTCAGGCATGGGCTTCAGGGTGGGGCTTCTACCTTTTGATATTTATTGGGCTCTGGCATTTGGAACTCACAGTCAAGGATGGGCCTATGTTCTCGGTCATCTTCCCTTATATAACAAAAAGGAAGTTTTCATAATGCCAGCCTAAGTCATCCATGATGGTGACTAGCCACCTGAGTGGCAATGCAAGAAAAAGGTTCTTGCCAAGTTCAGGGACAGAAAGAATGGGTTTTTCAAAATAGGAAGTCTTTTATGATAAGTAGAGAACACTGGCTTCAAAAAATAACCCAGTTACACATTCAAGAATACACATTCAAGAAGCATGGTATTACAACGGACGATGTATGTAGCCAGGAGAGCAAACCACTGTTCCTTGGCTCTGCTCCTCAGCCACTGGGGCGGGTGGGCTCAAAGGTCCATACAAGGCAGATCTGGTTGAGAGTAAATGAAGGGAAAAGAACGGTGTGTGTGTGGGTGGGGCGATCACAGGAAAATGTCACACACCGAAGATATCCTCCGCTTCCAAAGATAATGCTACTGATCGGCCATCCTTAGGATAAAGACTTCTTCGCAATGGGAACACAGAGAAAAAAGAAAAAGAGGAGATGGGAACCAATATTTATTGAGAAACTACCTTGTATAGAATTCTATGTTGTGCTGTGCTTAGTCGCTCAGTGGTGTCCGACTCTTTGCAACCCAATGGACTTAGCCTGCCAGATTCCTCTGTCCATGGGAATTCCCCAGGCAAGAATACTGGAGTGGGTTGCCACGCTCTACTCCAGAGGATCCTCCTGACCCAGGAACTGAACCGGAGTCTTACGCATTGCAGGGAGATTCTTTACCAGCTGAGCTAGTAAAGGTAAGCCCAGAATTCTATGCTACAACTGTCTATTTGACTATAGTTTACTTCCTCTGTTGGGGTTACCCTGGTGGCTCAGATGGTAAAGAATCTCCCTGCATTGTGGGAGACCTGGGTTTCATCCTTGGGTTGGGAAGATCCCCTGGAGAAGGGAATGGCAACCCATTCCAGTATTCTTGCCTGGAGAATTCCCATGGACAGAGGAGCCTGGTGGGCTACAGTCCATAGGGTAGCAAAAAGTAGGACACAACTGATCGACTAACACTTTCACTTACTTCCTCTATTAGAATGTGAAGGCAGAGAGCTGTTACTTTACATCTGTCTCGGTATCCTGGGACTATACCACCACTTGGCTTAAGTTAAAGGACTTAAGGAGTTAATATGTATAAAGCTGGGCACAAATTAAGCACTGGACAAATGTTAGCTATTACCACTATAATTATAATTAGTATCATCTGTATCCCATAGAAGGCTGAGCACTGAAGAATTGATGCTTTTGAATTGTGGTGCTGCTGAAGACTCTTGAGAGTCCCTTGGACTGCAAGGAAATCAAACCAGTCAATCTTAAAGGAAATCAACCTTGAATATTCACCGGAAGGACTGATGCTGAAGCTGAAGCACTGACTCACTGGAAAAGACCCTGATGCTGGGAAAGATTGAGGGCAAAATGAGAAGCGGGTGACAGAGGATGGGATGGTTGGGGACAGAGGATGGGATGGTTGGATGCCATCACCGACTCAATGAATGTGAACTTCAGCAAAGTCCAGGAGACAGTGGAGGACACAGGAGTCTGACATGCTGCAGTAAAGAGTCAGACACGACTCAGTGACTGAACGACAACAACCCAGAGCCTAGCCCTGAGTGTGGCTTCCATGAGAAGTCCAATAATTTTCTTCTGTTATGGCTAACATTTATTGAGCACTTTTGACTCCAGCCACTGTAGTATGCACTGCTACACACATCAGCTCACCTTGACCTTCATAACTGCCTTATAAAATAGGCATCACTATCAAGTCTCTGTATTTAGGTGAGAAAACAAGGCACAAGAAGGTCTGTGCTAAGTCGCTTTGGTCGTGTCTGACCCTTTGCGACCCCATGGCCTGGAGCCCGCCAAGCTCTTCTGTCCATGGAATTCTCCAGGCAAGAATACTGGAGTGGGTTGCCATTTCCTTCTCCCAAACAAAATAGAGTAGAGATAACAGAAACATAAAGAAGATGCAAGCACAGGCTTTGGGATTCCAGAGCTTGCAGCTCACTCATTCCCTGAACGGTGCGGGGGAACACAGGGAGGACAGACAGGCGCCCCGTGACCTCTGCGGCCAGGTCCCGCGGCTCAGTCTGAGTGACTGCCACGCCCCTGACTCACACCCTGGTGAAAGCATCAGAGCTTTCTGTAGGTTCAAGCCGCCTCAGGGGAAGCATGAAGGCTAAAACCTGCCCCTGTGTTGTTCTCTTGGACTGTTACTTACCTTCAATGCTATTGTCTTTCGCAGGTTAATATCTCTTCTACAGAAGCATTCAACTAACTCTATTAAGGGTCTACACCATCTGCCAGGAAGCACAACTCATCACCTCGCTTTATCCTCACACACACCAACCCAGGACCACCACCAGGTTCTGCTCCAGTCTCACGGAATTGGAGAAATCTTGGAACACTGAAGAAAGGGATCTTTTCCTGCCTGCCATCGAACTGACTATTAAATATATCTGAGCAGGGCTGAAAAGCCTCTTCGCCCCAAGTCCACAGTGAGGTATTAGAAACAAGAATCCAGGAACATTTAAAGAGCCACATCTGGGATTTCTCTGGTGGTCCAGTGGTTAAGACTTCACCTTCCAGTGCAGAGGGTGCGTGTTTGAGCCCTGGTCAGGGAACTAAGATTCCACATGCCTCATGACCAAAAAAAAAATCAAAACATAAACCAGAAGCAATACTGTAAGTAATTCAATAAAGACTTTAAAAATAATTCACATCAACAAAAATTTAATAAAAAAAAAACAAAGAGCCACATCTACGATTCAAAATAGGGTCATACAGGGAATATATATGGGCTGATCTTCCATCATTAATGACTTGGGACCGTGACACATAGCCTGACCCAGAATCTGCACTCATTTCTTGCTTCCTAATTTACAGCCCTGCCCGACTCACAGCCCTGCCCAACTCACAGTCCTGACAACCTACCACCACTGGCCTATGTCATGGTTTTATTCTCTTGAATTTTTATTTAAATATAATTTAATTTTTCATTCATTATTATTCTTCCTAATTAGTAGCATGCATGTTTTCTGAGGGTAGAAAATTATGACTTACACTAAATTGGTACCCAGTAAATTTTTGTCAGTTGATTTGGCCCCAGAGCCCAACAGCCAGTTAGGAGGTCATATATGCTTTATGAACTTCAACACTGTTTTATTGAGGAAGAGACCTCTGGTATTTATATTTGATTTGGATAATACAGTTAGAATCTCCAGTCATGACACTGCTAATTTAATAACACAGCTCCATGTTGCTTCCTTTCTCATACACAAAATGCAGCTCAAGACTGAAGTGATAATGTAATTTGGATTAGGGAAGCAAGGTCATTGGTGACAGCTACTACTCAACACTCCCTTCGCTTCTCTCTGCATACAACAAGCCTTCATAAATAAGCTTGTTTATATATTCTCTTAAAAAAATTTTTTGGGGGGCCATGCCTCACAGCATGTGGGATCCCCAACCAGGGATCAAACCCATGACCCCTGCATTGGAAGCACAGAGTCTTAACCATTGAACTACCAGGGAAGTTCCCATAAATAAGCTTGTGTAAACATTTGTATTTACATTACACCTAAATGTGTAATGTACTAAATGTGCCATGAATAGCACTTTACCTCCGCTGTCATTTCATTCTCACAAGCTTGGACATTCCCTGCTCTCACAACATACATTATTATTCTGTTTTTAAAGTATGCAAACTAAAGCTCAGAGGATTAATAAACCAGAGATCTCAGTCTTTACAAAGCAAAACAATGGGCTATGAACTGGGGGTTGGAACTCACATACCTCTATCATACCAGGGCTATCGCCTCATGCTGGGACAAGACTGCAGTATTCCTTAATATGGGACTCTTTTCTCTGTTTCTTTCTAGCCACGTAACCACGGACAAGTTTTTAACTTCTTCTTCACCTTTAAATGGTGATAACGGTAGTTATCTACGTCACAGAGTTGTTATGAGAATTAAATGAGACCATGTATATAAAGCACTGCACACAGTGTCTATCATTGGGAAAATACTTAATAACTGCTAGCTAGCCTCTGTTATTCTTATTACACTGCTAATGGGTGTCAGGAGAAAAGCAAAGGATAATGCACCCTTGGGTGTCCCTTCCTCTTACACTCTGTGTGGAGAATCCCAGTCCCTAACACTAAAGCTTCAACCTGGAAACAAAGCAAATGCTGGCACCATAGATGCTTCTATTTCTGAAGAGATTTCTTGCAATGCAATGCAGAACAAGAGTATAATGTCAAGGTGATGCACACGCATGTCGGGACACTCTCTTGAACACAGATCCTCACTTTCTTCTAGACCCGTACTGTCCAAAACACTAGCCACAAATCACATGTGGCTACTGAATACCTGAAATATGTCTCATCTGAGCTGAAATGTGCACAAAATATAAAAGGCACATCAAAATTTTAAGACAGTACAAAAAAGGTAAAATATCTCAGCAATAGTTTTTTATGTTGCTAACCTGTTGAAATGATAATACTTTAGATATAATGGGTTAAATAAAACATGCATCTAAATGTACGTTTTAAAATGGATTAACTAACGGTATGGAAGTTCCTTAAAAAAACTAAAACTACAGTTACTGTATGATCCAACAATCCTGCTCTTGAGCATATATCCACCAAACACAAAAACCAATTTGAAAAGAAACACACACTTCAATGTTCACAGCAGCACTACTTACAATAGCCAAGACATGGAAGCAACCTAAGTGTCCACCCACAGATGATGGATAAAGAAGATGGGATAGGTGTACATAGTTGAATATTACTCAGCCATAAAAAGAAAGAAATGCCATTGGCAGCAATCTCTACGATGGACCCAGAGATTCTCATACTAAGAGAAGTCAAACACAAATATATGATATCACCTGTATCTGGAATCTTAAAAAAATGAAACAAATGACCTGACTGACAAAACAGAAACTCACAGACACAGAAAACAAACTTATGGTTACCAAAGAGGGGAAGGCTTGGCGGGGGTGGGGGCCATGGTGGGGGTGGTTGGATAAATTAGGAGTTTGGAATTAGCAGATAACAAACTGCTATACATAAAACAGATAACAAAGTCTTAAAGGTACAGCAAAGGGAACAATATTCAATAGCAGAAAAAGAATTTAATGTAGTAAGTAAAATGTATAAATGAATCACTTTGCTTTATAGCAGAAACTAATACAAACAACACTGTAAATTAATTATATTCAATTTTTTAAAACGGGTTAACTAAAACATGTTTTTAAATTAATTTCACCTGTTTCTTTTAACTTTATAAAAATGTGGCTGTGAGAAAAATTTTAATTAGATATCTGACCCACATTATATTTCTTTTTTTAAAGGATGTCAATGTCTTTATTTTTTTAATTTAGCATTTTAAATTTTTAAATTCTTATTATTAGAGTATAGCTGATTTACAATGTCATGTTTCTGCTGTACAGCAAAGTAAATCAGTTACACACACAGGCACACAAACACACATCTAAAAAAGAGTGTGTGTATATATATATATACACACACATACAAATCTATCTCCACTCTTTTTTAGATTCTTTTCCCACATAGGTCATTACAGAGTATTGAGTAGAGTTCCCTGTGCTATACAGCAGGTCCTTACTAGTCATCTATTTTATACATAGTGGCAATCTATACGTCAATTCCAGTCTTCCAATTTATCCCTCCCCTCTCCCTCCTCAACAGTATATTTCCATTGTTCAGCACTGCTTTGGTCCACACTACACGTACATCAAAAGGCTTCATTTTGGAAACAATTCCAGAATTCAGTGAGCAACAGCAATTCACTCAAACAGACCAGTAGTCCCCACTCTACTAACCCCAGATCTGCAAGCATCAATGGTGATCAGCAACCTATATTCAGAATACTATATGTTTTGGGGGCTTCCCAGGTGGCTCAGGGGTAAAGGGTCCGCCTGCTAATACATGAGATGCAGGTTCTGTCCCTGGGACGAGAAGACCCCCTGGAGAAGGAACTGGCAGCCCACTCCAGTATTCTTGCCTGGAAAATCCCATTGACAGAAGAGCCTGGCAGGCTACAGGCCATGGGTCACAAAAGAGTCAGACATGACTTAGTGACTAAACAACAACAACAACATGTTTATCTACAATTAGGCCATTGTGCTAACATTTAATATGGCTTGTGTGATTGCCAAAAGTTGTCTAAAACATAACAGGAAAAGAGACATCAATGGATAAACAGACGAAGGATGTGTGACCAAGTAATTCAAAAGAGAAAATGCAAACAGCTAAATAAATTTCCCAAAGCAAAGTTATTAATAGACAACTACAATCAAAACAACTTTTTTCAATTTATCCATATTAACAATCAGTTCAATGAATGTTTACTGAGCTTCAAAGCAAAGATTTTTTAAAATTCTCAAGACATGATACATATTAGGACTTTGCTTGAGTAAAACATTACAGAAAAATGACCAGAAGGAACTATGAAAAAGGACAGAATGACTATCTCCAGATGACAAATTCATGGATTTGTTTTCTCTCTTCCTATTTTTCTATTCTTTATGTAATTTCTACAATGAATATGGGTAGCTATTCAAAAAGTTCTGCACTAATGTATATGTTCATCATAGAAAAACATATATTAGCCACAAGGGCTTGTGGCTCAGCTGGTAAAGAATCCGCCTGCAATGAGGGGGACCTGGGTTCGATCCCTGGGTTGGGAAGATCCCCTGGAGCAGGGAAAGGCTACCCACTCCAGTATTCTGGCCTGGAGAATTCCATGGACTGTATAGTCCATGGGGTCACAAAAGAGTCAGATATGACTGAGAGACTTTCACTTATAGAAAAATTAGAAAATAGAGATAAGTAAAAAATCAGCACTGTTATTTTAATAATCAGAGAAAGTGAACATGAGAAAATAATTTTAAAATGAGGTGAAAATAACAAATGGCAAGGTTCAAATTTTAAGACTTCTCCCTCAGTAAAAATACCTCTTCCCTAGAGGTTTCCAATTTAGAGTATTTTCTGATTGTGAAAGCAACAATGAGCAGAGTATTTAAGAGTGGTTTTGCCTGGATAATGGAACTGCAGGCAATTTCTATTTCCCTTCTTTACCATTTTTTAGGGAGTGGGGAAGTGGGAGTTATAGGATCTATATTACTAGATTTTTTATGTTTCATTGGTGTAAGGAAGAAAATCAGTCACTGTTAGGAAATATCAGCTACAACAAATTACAGATAAGGCAACTGAGGCTCTGAGAACTTAAGCAATTTGCTACAAAGTGGAAGAGCCAGGACTTAAAAGCCCTCAAACCTTCTTTCCCCAAACCCACAGCCTTCCCACCTGGACCCCTCTGGTGGTGTGACACAGGACTCTTAAGTGTTCAGACTGAGTCTAGACTCTTGAGCAAACTAAAACCCAAACTATGGCTAGGCAGGATGCATATGGATGGTCCTCTTGTTTGGAGAAGCCACGCATTTAATGCACTGCAGCTGGAGTTGTGTTACATTTCCTGAGAAAGCAACCTAAACTTGACCCCAGCCTTTTCAAATTCCCACACCGCAGAGCCGCTCCTCACAATAAACAGGGCATTTTACTTGGCTCACCCAGCCACAATTCAGCTTAAAAATTGTACAAACTCGTAAATTTGAATGCTGGTATTCAAAAAACATGTTTAGCTGGTGGAATTAAAAAAAAAAAAAAAAAACCTCCCTGGCCTCATTTCTGTTCAGAGCAACGCATGGTGGTTAATTCAAAAACTTTGGGTCTAGCTCACCTTTCAATGCCACATAGCAATTCATTTTCGTTAACTATCTAAACTGCAAATCAGCACTTTGGAAACACACTCACTCCGAAAATCCCCCTTCCTCCTCTAGCCTTTTCCAACTCAGAGTGAGAGGGGGGCCACTGAACACTCTCTGTTGTACTGTACAGACCTCACACCCGCCCAGAGTAAAGCTGCTCTTCAGCCCGCATTCTCACGCTTGCTGCACTCTGGCCGCACTGCCGCGTCGGCGTGGGTTCCTGGCGAGAGGCACACTTCCTCTCTAATCAGCCACATGGGCTCCAGGACCCTCCTCTTTGGCCCCCATCCCTACTGCACTGTCTGACACGTTCCCAGGGAGCATGGCGGCTTCCCTGGTGGCTCAGACAGTGAAGAATTCACCTGCAATGCAGGAGACCCAGGATCCATCCCTGGGTCGGGAAGATCCCCTGGAGGAGGGCATGGCAATCCACTCCAGTATTCTTGCCGGGAGAATCCCAGGCACGGAGGAGCCTGGCGGGCTACAGTCCATGGGGTCGCAGAAAGCTGGACACAGCTGAAGCACCTGAGCACCAGAGAGCATCAGGAACTTTGACTCTGTGCTAAATAAAACCAAACCAGGAGGTTTTTCTAGAGGACAATTCATAGTGAATATTCTAAGGAAAACATGCATGATTTGGGAAGCTGAGCACACCACAGGGTCCCTGCATGAATGCAGGAAACCACGAGCCCCCTGAACTGATGGGAAGGATGGCGGTGGTGATGGCTGGCCTGTGAAGAGATGAAGCAAGCATGTTCTGTGGAAGGAGATCCATGGCACCACTGGCCCTGATGTCATCTCTTTTTTAATATTTATTTGGGGGATCTTTGTTGTGGCATTTGGAATCTTGAGTTGCAGCATGCAAACTTAGCCGTGGTGTGTGAGATCTAGTTCCGCAGTATTCATTCGTGCCTTCACTTCCATTAATGGGACAGACCAGTCAGTCCTAAAGGAAATCAATCCTGAATATTCATTTTAAGGACTGATGCTGAGGCTCCAATACTTTGGCCACCTGATGTGAAGAGCTGATTCATTTGAAAAGACCCTGATGCTAGGAAAGATTGAAGGCGGAGGAGAAGGGGACGACAGAGGATGAGATCGCTAGATGGCATGACTGACTCAATGGACATGAGTTTGACTAAACTCCAGGAGCTGGTGATGGACAGGGAGGCCTGGTGTGTTGTGGTCCATGGGGCTGTGAAGAGTCAGACACAACTGAGCAACTGAACTGAAGTGATGAAAGTCAAGGAGGCCTTGATCGGTGACCTCTCCATGGGGTTTCCCACAAGAAGAGACCATGACGTGTTACACACCTCCCATGGTCCACGGATCAGAGCAGGTGAGAGAATCCGTAAGCTACGGTAAATCAGTAATGGAGGCCAGAACTCCAGGTTCTTACTCATCCTAAGCTCTGTGCTCTTCAGACCTTTCCATCTCTAGACAGAAAGCAGTGAAGTCTCGACAGTGTGTGATGAATGGGGTGAGAGCACCGAATATCCACAACATACTGAGCCCATCTTTGCAGCTGAAGGCCAGAACACGAGCCCAGTGATTTCAGACAAAGGCCTCCCTGACTCAGGGGTCATCCATGACGCACTGACCCAACAGCCAGCAGCTTCCCAAACCATCACTGTTAATGATAAACTCTTAAGCACAAGGGAAGGTGACAGTGAAGTTAAAGGGAGACCTGCTCTTCTCTGGGCTTCCCAGGTGGCTGAGTGGGAAAGAACCCGCCTGCCATTGCAAGAGCCGCCGGAGGCACAGGTTTGATCCCTAAGTCAGGAAGGTCCCCTGCAGGAGGGCATGGCAATCCACCCCAGTATTCTTGCCTGGAGAATCCCATGGACAGAGGAGCCTGGCGGGCTGCAGTTCACAGGGCTGCAGAGTCGGAAATGGCTGAGCACGCATGCAATGGCTCTTCTTTTGGGTCAAAGAGAGCTTGAACATCACACCGTGCTGAGCTTCAGATCCAGGCCTTGGAGCTCAGGCCACACTGAATGTGTCTAAAGCAGAGCTGGTGTGGACGCAACTCTGTTTAACCTGCTTGCCAAAGGCTGCCCGGGGGGGAGCCACGCTGGCGAGCTGCGGCCAGGCTCACAAAGCCACCTTGTAGCTCTGGGGCTGAGCCTCAGTGGTCTGTGTTACATCTTCTAGGCATTTTGATGTGTCATATGGACCCAGCTGCCAAGCCCGGCAACCAGCTCAAATCCTTCAGACACTGCTTCTTCTTTCTGACGTCATCACATCAAAACACATGACACCACCCACAAATACCTGGGCAGCCCTCCAGGAATAGCTTCCTCCTCCCCCTTCCTGTCTTCCACTCACAGCATACCTACTGCCAAATGGTAAAAAGCAGCAAGACCCCTTTATGCCCTGCCACGTAACCAAGAATAAAGCCCAAGAGAAGTAAGGAGACTGGGGATATTTCCACTTTTGATCAAGCTCTAGACACAGAGTTAAATGATTAAGAAAAAGAAAATGTCAACTATCACAACCCAAACTCTGATATGATTCTGCCATCAGTACCATGGATTATTTAACTCTGGCAAATCAATGTGCTAATAACCAGAGATTTGAAGATATATTTTCCCTCTTCCAACCTGATAGCTTTTAAATTTCAGTTTCTCCTTGGCTTAAAGATTCATAAAAGGGTGAGAACAAGAGCTCTCCCAGGCTGTATCTGGATACCCCAGTGGGGTCACACTGTGTCCGCTGCATCCCGCTGCCTGTCAGGGGCCTGCAGGTCAGTACATTGCTTCAAAACTGCCACTGCCACCGAAGGCAGGGAAACGGGTCAGCAGCTGCCAAGTGAGTGACAGGCCAGCTCACTCTCTCTGCCAAGGCCCAGTCACTCTCTTTTCAGATGTACAGCCAAAGTGGGCCCTGCACCCAGCCACTGGGGTCACTCGGGAAAATCTCAGCTCATTTGATTTAGAATCTGATAAATAAAGCCTCTGGCGAGAATGAAGACACAGCCGTAACAGGCAGTGACCCACTTGTCCTCTCTTATGCTCCACAGTCTCCCCAGGCAGAGCAAGCTCAGAAACACCTGCTGCTGCTGCTGCTGCTAAGTCGCTTCAGTCGTGTCCGACTCTGTGCAGCCCCATAGACGGCAGCCCACCGGGCTCCCCTGTCCCTGGGATTCTCCAGGCAAGAACCCTGGAGTGGGTCGCCATTTCCTTCTCCAATGCATGAAAGTGAAAAGTGAAAGTGAAGTCGCTCAGTCATGTCCGACTCTTAGCGACCCCATGGACTGCAGCCCACCAGGCTCCTCCGTCCATGGGATTTTCCAGGCAAGAGTGCTGGAGTGGGGTGCCATTGCCTTTTCCAAAACAAAAACATCTGAACTCTAGCAATTTCCAAATGGGTATCTCCAGAGCCAACTTCTCTCCTGAGAGTTTGCTTTCCAACTCCCTTATTTCCAAGTGTCCATATCTAATCAATCATTAAATGATGTCAGCTCTATTTCTCTTAGCATATAATGCTCCTCCATACCTATGGCCTCAAAGCTGGGCTACCCTCACCAAGTCTTATCTGGACACAACTGACCCCATCTCTGATGGTCCTCATGGCCTCGAGGTTCCCCTTTCTCTAATTCATCCTTTGCTGCCGTTAAAATTAGCCTAGTAAACATCAACACAGTCTTTACTGAAAAACACTGGTTCTTGCAATTGTTTATGGATAAATTCTAAACTCTTTAGTATGACACTCAACGATCTTCATCAACTGGTCTCTATTTCCTTGTCCAAACACACTTTCTGCCACTTCCTACCCCGCCATGGCTCTGCATGACTGCAGCTCATGCCAGACAAAACCCCCTAAGCTCTGGTCTGAAGTAACGGCCTTTCCCCTGCATAGCACCTCCTGCTACTTCACCTCTATCCCACAACTCTGATTTATTCTGCAAGACCCAACTCAAACGTCACTTCCTCAATGCAGCTCTCCCCAAGCCTTTGAGCTGTGAGTCATAGCACTCTGTCCAGTTCTCGAATGCTCTCTGCACCTTTCTATCCTAAAACGGCACCCTGTAGCCCAAGGATCTGTTCAGATGCTGGCTTCCCTGAGACGATGCTAGGAGGACCTTGAGGGTGGAAACTGTATCTTTATCTCTGAACTGAGTACAGGGCTGCACAGACTACACACACACGGTAAGTGTTGTTGAATTCATCAGTCGGAGCAATTAGGGCAATGGAGGGAAAATGGTTTTGAGAGTCAGGATATCTGAGCCTCACTCCAGCTGCCTCAGAATTGAGTACTGCAGGAACTGAGTTTCTCATCTCTTGAATAAACAGAGCTTCTTCCCTGGTGGCTCAAACGGTAAAAGCATCTGCCTGCAATGCAGGAGACCTGGGTTCGATCCCTGGGTCAGGAAGATCCCCAGGAGAAGGGCATGGCAACCCACTCCAGTATTCTTGTCTGAAGAATCCCATGGACAGAGGAGCCTGGTGGTCTACAGTCTACAGGGTCACAAGGAGTTGGACACGACTGAGCGACTAACACTTTCACTTTTCTGTTGAATAAAGGGGTGAGGCTATATGATTTCTAGGTTCCTTTAGCTCCTCTGTTCTAGAATTCAGACTACATTTTCCTTTAAAATCTACAATGAAGAAAGACTCTATAAAACCCCATGGTAATAACATGTTCCAGAAGTTTGGACACTCTCCACAAAGCCAGCCAGGAAAACCACTGCTCCTCTAGACCACTGGGCCAAGCTCCCCAGGGACAGCCCGCAATGGAGGCTCCACCCTAAACTCAGAAATCCCCACCCGCCTTCTGGAACACCTGGAGAAAATCCCCAGTTGACCTCTATTCTGTCTTACTCTATATATTTTGGGCAAAATGCTGCTTACTAAATATTGTGCACAGACCAGAAAAACAAAAAACAAAAAACTGATGACAAAAACCTAATATGCCTTGAAAATAATGAGTGTTAAAACCATGAGTGAAACCACTAGGCTTACTGTGGAAAACAGTCTGAAGGCTTCTCAAAAAACTAAAACAGAACTAGCGTATGACCCAGCAATTCCACTCCTGGGTGTATACCTGAGAAAAATCAAAACACTAATTCAGAAAGACACATGCATCACAGTATTGACAGCAGCATTCCAAGTGGCTCAATGGTAAAGACTCTGCCTGCTAATGCAGGAGACACAGGTTCGATCCCTCTGCTGGGAAGATCTCCTGGAGGAAAAAATGGCAACCCACTCCAATATCCTTGCCTGGAAAAATCCCATGGACAGAGGAGCCTGGCGGGCTACAGCCCATGGGGTTGCAAAGAGTTGGACACGACTGAGCAACTGAGCACGCACGTACACAAAAGTGTTCAAAGGGGCACAGATCAAGAATCGGGCATTCACAGAGGATGCAACTTCACACAAGACAGGGAAGCAACCCAAGTATCATCAGCTGATCAATGGATAAAGAAGATCTGGTAGATACACAGGATGGAATACCACTCAGTCATTAAAGAATGAAGGTTTGCCTTTTGCAGCAACGCAGATGGACTTGGAGGGCACTCTGCTAACTGAAATAGGTCAGACAGAGAGAGACAAGCACTGTTCGATATCACTAATATGTGGAATCTAAAAAATACAACAAACTAGTAAAAGTGATATAAAAGAAACAGACTCAGGGAACAAACTAGTGGTGACCAGTGGGGAGAAGGGAAGGAGGAGGGGCAGTGTAGGGGCAGGGGATTAAGAGGAACAGACTATTAGCTATAAAACAGGCTACAAGGATACACTGTAAGACATGGGAATATAGCCAATATTTTATAATAACTATAGACGGAGCATAATCTTTGAAAATTATGCATCGCTCTATTGTACATCTGCAAAATAATAATAATATTATCTATCAACTATACTTCAATTAAAACAATAACAATTTAAAAATTCTCTAGGCTTGATAATCACCTCGTTACCCCGTACTCTGGGGGTGGCTGGTACCTCAGGACGGCCACTTCTGTCCTCGCAGGCTGGGGTGCAGGGTAAGGCTTGACCATCTCGTGGAGCAGCCCGGGGTGCTGGTCACTGTAGAACAGTCCATGCTCCTGGGTCTTGCTAACCGGGGACACCATCTGCTTGGTCTTGAAGGGATACTCGGGTGGAGGTCCTCGGGGGTCCAGCATCTTGGCTGCAGGCTGGGCTGGGGAGGGGCCCCCTCCCGCCTTAAACGCCTTCCCGTTCCCAGGGCCAGGGAGGTGCTGCTTGGCGCCGTTCCTCTCCAGCGACAGCTGCATGATCCTCTCACTGAGAGAGCGGACATGGCCCTGCTTGAGCTCCTTCAGCGCCTCGTCCTTGTGCGCCTGTCCGCTGTTGGCGCGGCTCACCGTCGGCCTGCCCTCAGTCCGCGCCTTCTGACTGGCGCCCCCGGCCATGTAGTAGCTGTGCCCCACGGCCCCTGGTTGCTGCTGTGGCGGCGGCGGCGGCGGCTGCTGTCCCCGGAAGAGCTGGGACTGCGCCTTGGCCTCCTCGTACGTGGGCAGCTCCTCGTTGTTCTGCTGAGGCTGCACGGACCGCACCTGTTTCTCCATCACCGTGTTGTCCACCTGGTGTTCCTGACCCTGCGGTTCCTGGCGTGCTGACTGGTAGACCATTTGTGGGTCTTCTTGAGCGAGGTTTTCCGTGGAAGAAAAGTTGTTGGTGGGGTGGGCTGGCCCTGCACTCCCTGTGGCCTGGTGCTGAATGGCCAGCAAGTTCATGTTCTCGGTCGGGGTGCCATAGCGCAGTTGCTCCTGGATCAGCCGCTGTAACACTGTTCCAGCTGCCGCATCCTCGGAACCTCTCATCTCCACCTCTGGGATCCTCGGGAAGTTCGGGGGGTGGAAGTTACAGAGAGGATCCTCAACTGGAAGATAAACATGGGAAAAACATGTCAGGCTGTTCCACACAGGTCTCAGTGTATATTGTGAATAATGAACTGTCTAATGATAGAGGCATTTAAAGCGTTCCAATACCCGTTACCCCCATTTACCCTGCAGTTTATCACGGGGAGCATCTCTCCAGCTCAGTGTGCCTCTCCCACTCTCCCTCCCCTCACTTCCTGCTTCCTTCTAGACCCTGGTCAGGCCTTCAAGCTCTCCCTTTAAGCTCTCCACTGACCCCTTCTCTTCATCATATAAACAGTCTTTCCCATCTTAAAAAAGAAAATCAGAACAACAACAAAAAAAGAAACCACCTTCTCACAGCCCAGTGTAAACCTCTAAGTGCTACCCAGCTTCTCTTCTCTCTTCTCTTCGAACTGTCCTCAGAAAGCAACCGACACTTGCCATCTCCACTTTCCGAACACTCCAGCCACTGCCTGCCCTACTGCTCTGAGAGCTCAAGTTTCAGCAACACACCAAGAACATGGAGTTCCCAAACATGCTAGCTCTCTCTGGCTTCCAGGACTTTGTCCCCATTCATCCCTCTGCCTGGAAAGATGCATCTCACTACATCTTTCTTGGGAAATGCCTAGATGTGCTTTGAGTGATGGCTCTAAAGCTGCCTTCTAAGTAAAACCCTTCCTGCTGCAGCTCAGCAGGCGTGAGCCTTCCTTCTCCAACATCCAAGCTCTGTTGTCATACATCCCAAAGACCAATCATCACAAGTTGTTGTTTAGTTGCTAAGTTGTGTCAGATGGCACTTATTTATGTAAACAAGACTTTGAACATCTTAAAGGCAGAGATCATGGCTCCTCATCTGGGTCTCCCTAGCATACAACTCTATGGTTTTTCCAGTAGTCATGTATGGATGTGAGAGGTAGACCACAAAGAAGGCTAAGTACTGAAGAATTGATGCTTTTGAACTGTGGTGCTGGCGAAGACTCCTGAGAGTCCCTTGGACTGCAAGGAGATCAAACCAGTTAATCCTGAAGGACATCAACCCTGAATATTCAATGAAAAGACTGATGCGGAAGCTGAAGCCCCAATACTTTGGCCACCTGATTCAAAGAGCTGTCTCATTGGAAAAAACCGTGATGCTGGGATAGACTGAAGCCAGGACAAGGGGACGACAGAGGATGAAATGGTTGGATGGTATCATAGACTCAATGGACATGAGTTTGAGCTAACTCTGGGAGATGGTAAAGGACAAGGAAGCCTGGTGTGCTGTGGTCTATGGGGTTGCAAAGAGTTGGATTCAACTTAGCAACTGAACAACAACAAGCAACTTAGTGCCTGCATGTAATGGGTGTCAAACATTTAACCAGTAAAAGAGTACCATGAAATATATAATTTATGCCTTTTCACAAAAGTACCTAGAAGGAGTGTGTTGAGGATATTTATAGTGATAGGCTAGTAAACATTCTACTACTTACTACTGATAAGACTCTGAGTAAATCACTTGCTGTCTTTGGACTCAAAATCCTTACCTGTAAATGGAGGGAGCTAAGTGAGCCCATCTCTAAGTAGCCTTCAGCCCTACAATTCCAAGCAATGATGGTTCTGTGTTTTTATATATACGAAGGACACATTATTTCCCCCCAAAACTGTCTCTCTTCCCCAAAGTTGCCTTTTTTCTGATAAATGGCATCCTCATCTATGATCAAAGAGTCATCCAGATATAAAGTGCAGATATAATTTTGTCCCTTTTGTTTCCTTTGCTCCCTCCATTTTTTTTAAAGAAGTTTTTTTTTTTTAATTGTTGAATTGTAGAGATACTTTATTAATTTATTTATCTATGTATTTGGCCACAACACATGGCACGTGGGATCTTAGGTCCCCAACCAGCGGTCAAATCCACGTCCCCTGCATTGGAAGCAGAGTCGGAACCACTGGACTGCCAGGGAAGTCCCCTTTGCTCCCTACATTTAATCAAGTGCCAAGCTAGGTTTTCAGTTTATAGTAAAATAAGAAAAAAGTGAAGGTGGTTGTGATACTCTTACAAGATATATAAATACACACATAATCACACATATATATGTGTATATACCTAGACACACATAAACTGAGTTTACTACCTTCTTTTAGCAGGGGCTGCTATCAAGGACTACATTCCTCTTCTACTTTTCAGTATTAAAATATGAGAAAAGGTGACAGTAGATGACATTTTGGGTGTCTCTGCAATTGCAAAGACTACAGCCCCAGCTTCTATGATCTCAACCATTCCCCGGGTTCCAGCTCCCCTAACCAGTTGCTAAATGTCCTGAACAGCCTAACATCTGGCCTTGTCACTGGCCTTCTCTTTCAATCAACAGTGTATTTATTACCTGTCTTCTACTAGAATTCTCTAGCACCAGGGAACAGACAGCCTTATCTTATCACATGCTGTGAACCCACTGTCTACGACACTACCACGATATAAAAAAGGCATTCAGGAAAGAACTGTTGGAGGGTGGGAGATATCTTAGAAGTTTGGGATTAACATATACACAGTACTATAGTGGCTCAGATGGTAAAGCGTCTGTCTACAATGCAGGAGACCCGGGTTCGATCCCTGAGTTGGGAAGATCCCCTGCAGAAGGAAATGGCAGCCCACTCCAGTATTCTTGCCTGGAAAATCGCATAGACCGCAGAGCCTGGTAGGCTACCGTCCATGGAGTCGCAAAGAGTCGGACACGACCGAGTGACTTCACTTTCACTTCCACTTTTCATATATGAAATCAGTAACCAACAAGGACCAACTGCATAGCACAGGGAACTATATTTGATATCTTGTAATAATCTATAGCTGTGAAAAGAAGAGAAACGAAAAGCCAAGGAGAAAAGGAAAGATATAAGCATCTGAATGAAAGTTCCAGAGAAGAGCAAGAAGAGATAAGAAAGCCTTCTTCAGTGATCAATGCAAAGAAATAGAGGAAAACAACAGAATGGGAAAGACTAGAGATCTCTTCAAGAAAATTAGAGATACCAAGGGAACATTTCATGCAAAGATGGACTCGATAAAGGACAGAAATGGTATGGACCTAAGAGAGGCAGAAGATATTAAGAAGAGATGGCAAGAATACATGGAAGAACTGCACAAAAAAGATCTTCACAATCCAGATAATCATGATGATGTGATCACTCACCTAGAGCCAGACATCCTGGAATGTGAAGTCAAGTGGGCCTTAGAAAGCATCACTATGAACAAAGCTAGTGGAGGTGATGGAATTCCAGTTGAGCTGTTTCAAATCCTGAAAGATGATGCTGTGAAAGTGCTGCACTCAATATGCCAACAAATTTGGAAAACTCAGCAGTGGCCACAGGATTGGAAAAGGTCAGTTTTCATTCCAATCCCAAAGAGAGGCAATGTCAAAGAATGCTCAAACTACCACACAATTGTACTCATCTCACACGCTAGTAAAGTAATGCTCAAAATTCTCCAAGCCAGGCTTCAGCAATACGTGAACCATGAACTCCCAGATGTTCAAGGTGGTTTTAGAAAAGGCAGAGGAATCAGAGATCAAATTGCCAACATCCACTGGATCATGGAAAAAGCAAGAAAGTTCCACAAAAACATGCATTTCTGCTTTATTGACTATGCCAAAGTCTTTGACTGCGTGGATCACAATAAACTGTGGAAAATTCTGAAAGAGCTGGGAATACCAGACCACCTGACCTGCCTCTTGAGAAATCTGTATGCAGTTCAGGAAGCAACAGTTAGAACTGGACATGGAACAACAGACTGGTTCCAAATAGGAAAAGGAGTATGTCAAGGCTGTATATTGTCACCCTGCTTAGTTAACTTCTATGCAGAGTACATCATAAGAAACGCTGGACTGGAAGAAACACAACCTGGAATCAAGATTGCCCGGAGAAATATCAACAACCTCAGATATGCAGATGACATCACCCTTATGGCAGAAAGTGAAGAGGAGCTAAAAAGCCTCTTGATGAAAGTGAAAGAAGAGAGTGAAAAAGTTGGCTTAAAGCTCAACATTCAGAAAACGAAGATCATGGCATCCGGTCCCATCACTTCATGGGAAATAGATGGGGAAACAGTGGAAACAGTGTCAGACTTTATTTTTGGGGGCTCCAAAATCACTGCAGATGGTGACTGCAGCCATGAAATTAAAAGACGTTTACTCCTTGGAAGAAAGGTTATGACCAACCTAGATAGTATATTCAAAAGCAGAGACGTTACTTTGCCGACTAAGGTCCGTCTAGTCAAGGCTATGGTTTTTCCAGTAGTCATGTATATGGATGTGAGAGTTGGACTGTGAAGAAGGCTGAGTGCCGAAGAATTGATGCTTTTGAACTGTGGTGTTGGAGGAGACTCTTGAGAGTCCCTTGGACTGCAAGGAGATCCAACCAGTCCATTCTGAGGGAGATCAACCCTGGGATTTCTTTGGAAGGAATGATGCTAAAGCTGAAACTCCAGTACTTTGGCCACCTGATGTGAAGAGTTGACTCATTGGAAAAGACTCTGATGCTGGGAGGGATTGGGGGCAGGAGAAGAAGGGGACAACAGAGGATGAGATGGTTGGATAGCATCACTGACTCGATGGACATGAGTCTGAGTGAACTCCGGGAGTTGGTGATGGACAGGGAGGCCTGGCGTGCTGCAATTCATGGGGTCGCACAGAGTCGGACATGACTGAGCGACTGAACTGATACTGAACTGAATAATCTATAATGGAAAAAAATCTGAAAAATAATCGACATATACAGATATATAGATATAACTGAATCACTTTGCTATACACTTGAAATTAGCACAGCATTGTAAATTATACTTCAGTTAAAAAAATGGTTTGAAAAAACAAGAAAGAATTGCTGAGTAAAAACTCTACAGACTGGTTTGTGAAGCTCACCTCTGATCTACACCTCGTGAGCTCAGGCAATTACTTGGCTTCTCTGAACCTCTCTCTCCTCTGAGGTCAGGCTTCATATCTACTTCACAGGATGGTATGTGGAGTAAATGCAAACTTACTGCTCATTTTCAGAGAATGTGCACAGTAACTGAGATATAAACCTGAACTTCAACAATTAGAACTTTGCAACAACAAAAACAGACCATTGAAAGTTCACCCAAGATGAACTGCTGAGTAACCGTACAAAGTGATGCACAATCCTAGGAAAGCAACTAACAGCGTGGGTTGAGTTGAGCCATCACTCACTCCACAAATACCAACTGCCAACCTGTGATATTCAGGCATTCTGACAAGTGCTGGGTTAGGAGAGTAAAGAAGACAGTTCTTACCCTCAGGGTTTGATGAACAAGCAAATTCAAATAAAAAAATCAACACTTTAAAACAAAATGGATAAAAATTTAAATAAAAACATATTTCCAAAGGAAAATGATTTTTTGGATGAATAATAAAAGGAATAGGGTCTCATTAGGCCCAGAAACCACTGAATCTCCTTTTCATGAGCACATCTGGCAAGAACCTTAAGATCCTTCTTTAATGTGGTTTTGAAGAGTCCCTCATGGTGTAACCGATCTCATAAACCTTTAAAAATAGGCAGGAAATTTGTACAAAGGAAGCGGTTCCTTTCCAAATATAGTTTAGAATTACTCTGAATTTCTGAATTACCTGCAAAAAGAGGTATAAATGAAAGCAGAGAAGAAAAAAGAAATGAAAGATTCTAGGAAAAAGTACAAAAGAACATTTAGGAATTAGAGAAAAATTAGGCACTCAGTGGTATAATTCAGAAGTTTCTACATACTCAGGAACTCTCTCTGTTGAGTGAGTCATGTATTATAATAAATAGTCTATTAACACCAGTGGTAAAGAATCCGCCTGCAATGAGAGAGCCACAGGAGACAAAGCTTCCATCCCTGGGTCAGCAAGATCCCCCGGAGGAGGGCATGGCAACCCACTCTAGTATTCTTGCCTGAAGAACCTCATGGGCAGAGGAGCCTGGCCAGGTACAGTCCATAAGGTTGCAAAGAGTTGGACACTGCTGAAGCAACTTAGCATGCACGCACACACAGTGTTAATAGCAAACATTAAAAATAAGGCACCTACCAATAAAGAAACAACCAGTAATCCAATATGTTGCTTTTTAAAAAGAGGATAGAGAAAAAATTATTCAGAAGAGTGAAAAACATAAAGTCATTCTGCTTTGCCAAAATGAGTGCCAGTGAAAGAACTTACCAACTTTTTCTCTGATGCTACTGTTTGCCTCCACTGTCAAAGATGCTTCATGCCTCCCAGGATAGAGCTGAAAGTCTGGGAAAAAGTAGCTGGGGTCCTCCAGAATCTGGACGGGACTGCTGGGGCTGTAACAAGCTGGAGGGGGACCTGGGGGCAGACAGTAAAGTACAGCTTAGTGTCAACGAAGTCCTCCTCGCCATGTGACTCACACCAGCCATTCTCCCCCACGCCTTTCCACTGGCAGGGGCAGCTCTGTCATTTTGACTCATAAAATTCCAAAGTAACTATTCAGAATCATCACAAGTCTGGCACCCAGCACAATGACCCGTGATGTCATAATCATAATTTTCAAGACACACTGAGCAAAGGCAGGCGCCCTTTCACACAACTCATTTCCAAGGCCAGCGGTAGCAGCACCCACAAACATTAAGTCCTCTGTGGAGCTGGACAAGCCACCAGGTTCGGAGTAGTCAAAGGGAAGGGGGTGGGGAGGCCAGACAGGGAAAACTAAAACGGAAAGAGCAGCTGTCTCTTGGAGCATCTCGAAGATGCAGAGAGGAGTGGTCATTTTGCCAGACCATGTGTTAGCAAGGGCTGGTTGCAGCCCAGCACAGCACAGCCCTACTCTGGGGGTTCTGGAGCCTTGTGCGGCAGTGTGAGCCTGGGTCATGGGTTCTGGCCCTCTGCCCAGCACTGGCCTTTCGGATCCCACGTGTCTGTTTCACACACAAAGCTGAACAGGCTTCCTGTTTCAATTGAACGTGACACGGGGTTCAATCCTGCTCTCACTGAACATGAGGTACCACGTCATGACACTGATACAACACAAAACACTGAGGGAGCACTCAGTGTGACGAGTGGGAGCACTCAGTGTGATGAGTGGGAGCACTCAGGGTGATGAGTGGGAGCACTCAGGGTGACGGGGGAGTCCAGGCTCCGCCCTCTCTGCACTGACTTCTCCCCCTGGGCACCAAGTTGAAGGCTCTTTTTGGCAAAGGTAATTTAGTTTACTCTGGGGAAAGAGTCATGGTTTTTTTTTAAATTAAAATCCCTGCCTCCAAGATCATTCCCTTAGTAAAAAATACAGTTTTTCAGCCATCACGTCAAATGGGTCATTCGTAATTTCTTGCTAGGATGGTTATCTATCCATTTCCCATAAGACCAAAGTAACTAATTATTCCGAGAGGCTGTAAGACGGAAATTTACTCATCCTTTTCCTGAGTTTCTCTCCCTCAGCCCATGAAATGCCATTTGGACATGTGCTCACATATAGCAAAAGGCTTTCCTGGGGGCTCAGTTGGTAAAGAGTCTGCCCACTATGTGGGAGACCTGGGTTCGATCCCTGGGTTCAGAAGATGCCCTGGAGAAGGGAAAGGCTACCCACTCCAGTATCCTTGCCTGAAGAATTCCATGGACAAAGTGGGCTACAGTTTATGAGGTCACAGACCAAGTGATTAGCTATCTTCCTTTTCACATGAAGCATAAGCATGTTTAGACTACAGAGAAAAAGAGAAAAAAAAGATTTTGACAACTAGAATATTTATCTTACAATGTTAAATAATGCAGTTGTGAGTTAGAGCTTAAGGTTGAATATAATCCGAGTATGAATGACAT
This sequence comes from Oryx dammah, assembly GCF_014754425.2. Classification (NCBI taxonomy): domain Eukaryota; kingdom Metazoa; phylum Chordata; class Mammalia; order Artiodactyla; family Bovidae; genus Oryx; species Oryx dammah. The sequence continues at coordinate 14,992,339 of NW_024070201.1, forward strand.
ACTATATAAAGATCAGCCTAAAATGACAGTTCCAGCGCCTCTCACAGCATCCGTCAGCGCACTCTTTCTGGCCAATCGGCAGGGACTACCATGGAAAGACACTCAGTCCCTTCTGCGCCTCACCCTCTACATCTGTAAGTCTCAAAGTCGAGAGTTAAAATTAGAAATCGTCAATGGCCTGGATCCAAAGGCAAATCTAGGCTGGCTTCTAATTCAGACAGGTGGAAAATGTTGGTAGAAAGTTGGAGAGCCGCACGGAGCAAGCGTGGCCACCTGAGAGGATCCCCTGGGGAGCTCTCCAATGCCAGCACCCCGGCCTCACGCAGACCTGGCGGTCAGTGTCCCAGGATAGGACCTGGGCATCTGCATTTCATAGAGCTCTTCATATGATTCCGATATGCAGCTGCAGTTGAGAAGCCCTAAGCCAGAAGGAGAACAGTGTACACAGACAAAGAAACAGGCAAACACAAACACACCTGCTGCACCCGCAGCCCCTCCCCCACCAAATGAGCGTCAGGGGCCGCTGAGGACCCACACACTTCAGCAAAGAGAAGAGAGTGCGACAGATACACACCACTGTGCATAAGATAAACAACAATATATTATACACAAAATAGATAAACAGTAGATAAACTATACAGCACAAGGAGCTGTATCCAACACCTTGTAATAAGCTATAATGGAAACGAATCTGGAAAAAAATTATTTATATATATATATATATATATACATACAACTGTATCACTTTACTGTACACCTGAAAGAAACACAACATTGTAAATCAATTACACTCCAATTCAACTTTTTTTTTTAAGTATGGTATTCTCTTACAGTAGATCTGGGTCAGGAATGGGATATGCCAGCAGATTACAACTTCAGGCCCTACTATCAAATGGTATTATCAGATTGACTACAAATTGTAAGTGATAACAGAGAGCAAACTGCCAATAAAATTGAGGCATACCTAAGAATATACATGTATATTGTATGGGTGTATAAAGGAGTGTGTAGAGGATGTGTGTATGTATGGATACATGCTTTCAACATGGATGCCAGTTGTCATGCGCTCCAGTAATCCCACTCTGGGCATATATCAGACAAAACTCTGAATTTAAAAAGACTCCTGCACCGCTGTATTCACACAGCACTATTCACAACAGCCAAGACCTGAAAACACCCTAAATGTCCATCATCAACAGATGACTGGATAAAGAAGATATGGTACATGTAGACAATGGAATACTACTCAGCCATCAAAAGAACAAAGCAATGCCATTTGCAGCCACAGATGATCATATTAAGTGAGGTAAGTCAGACAAAGACAAACACCATATGATATCAATTAAGTGTGGAATCTAAAATAAGACCCAAATGAACCTATCTATGGAACAGAAACAATGTCACAGAGAGCAGACTTGTGGCTGCAAGGGGGAGGGGGCTGGAGGAGGGGTGGGGTGGGAGGTTGAGATTAGCAGAGGCAAACTATTACATCTGCAACCGATAACCAAGGTCCTGCTGCATAGCACAGGGAACTACATTCAATAGTGACTCATCATGGAGAAGAAGATTAAAAAAAGAACGCGTGTGTGTGTGTATATATGTACATATATACCTGAATCACTTTGCTGTAGAGCAGAAATTAAAACATTGTAAATCAACTAGACGTCAGTTAAATTTTTTTTTCAAAAATAAATTAATTGGGGAAAAAAAAAAAGAAGCCCACACTAAGTCACTCCTATCACCACCAGACTGGTGTAAATCACTTTTCCACATCTTATCCAACGGCCTGCCAAGTGACAGCGAGCACCCGGGCTCCAGGCCACAGAGCGCTGTGCAGAGGGCAGGGCTGGATGCTGGGCGTGAGCACTGAGGACATCAAAGATGTGCCGCTGTCACCATTTCTTCCACAGGCTTCAGTATTAGGAAATAGAATGTAGTTCACACTCGTGCATGAACACACGCACCTATGGAGACTGAAGGATAGGATGCCCGGTTTCTCACTGACAGTCATTCAAGACGCGGCAGCCCCTGCACTGAGTCCTGTTCCCACTCTGCCCCCCTTAGAGGGCGAGAGAGAAGGCTGGCCAAGAAGATGATCAGGACAGACCCTGCGGACAGACAGGCCCAGGGATCATCACTCCACTGAGCACAGAGATCCACCCCACCCCCCCCTTCCCGACCCCGAGCCGGGAGGGAGGGGGTTTGGGGGGGCGGGTACTGCCACACCCGAAAGGAATCACTTCACTTCCCTTCCCTCCCGGGGAAGACAAGGGCAAACAACAGTAACACGGATCACAGGCTCTGAAAGAGCTTGCTTCCTGGGCTATGCGGCAAAAAACAGAGACACCAACCCCAGGCCCACGAGCACGTAATCTTTCCCTTCCTGTTCAGTTCAGGATCTTCATTAGGAACACCGGTCGTGTAATTTTCATCTTGTTTTCCTATGTAAAAACACAGTGTCCATAACCTAACCAGTAGGGTCAAGGGTCTCTGAAATCAGACACTGGATGTCAGCCTCCGTCATGAGCAGAAACAGCGGTTTTCCTTGTTAGCACTTCTCCAGCCCTGGGAGCAGGAGCTGCTGGAAACCACAGGAGACGCCTGGACGCCACCCCTTCCCGGAGAGTGCTGCAGGGCCTGGCTGGGGCCCAGGGCATAAGGAACAGGGCAGTGTTTAGGGGCGTCCATGGAAGCTGGACCATAAAGGTTGAGTGTGGAAGAACAGATGCTTTCGAAGTCTCGAGAGTCCCTTGGATTGCAGAGATCAAATCAGTCAATCCTAAAGGAAATCAACCTGAATATTCATTGGAAGGACTGATGCTGAAGCTGAGCTCCAATACTTTGGCCACCTGATGCAAAGAGCCCACTCATGGAAAAGACCCTGATGCTGGGAAAGATTGAGGACAGGAGGCAAAGGGGACGACAGAGGATGAGATGTTTAGACAGCATCACTGACTCAATGGACATGAATTTGCACAAACTCCGGGAGATGGTGGAGGACAGGGAAGCCTAGCATGGTACAGTCCTTGGGGTCACAAAGAGTTGGACACGACTGAGCAGCTGAACAACAGTGGCTGAGCAAGGATTCTGCTTCTGTGTAATCTTTACAAGGAGTTGCCTCTAGGGGTTTCAAAAAGTCAATTCTCCACATAAGGTTCTCTTGACTGAGTAACCTGCAGTTACCTGCTTTCAAGCCAGACCTTCATCTAAGGACCACCAAGGACACAGCTTTGGTCTGCATGGGGAAAGTGGCAGGATCAACAGAAAACAAGCTCAGGGTCTCCCTCTGGGCAGGGGGCCCCACCTGAAGGAAAACCAGACATCTGTTTGTGTTGCAGTCCACAGAGGGTGAAATTCTGCAAGTCCAGTTTCAGGGTTCAACCTTTCTGCCATGATTGATGATGACCCATTTCACCCAGAATAGTTTCTTTCTCTTTGCAAAAACTGTATGTCATTTGTCAACAAGAAGAACCCTTTGCTTCTCTATGAGCATGACTGCTTCTGGCTAGCTTCTAAAGCACTGAAAACTTCCTTCCCATTATGGTTCTACACTCTTACTTTCTTTGTAAATGTCCAGAGGCCTTTTAGGCAACGCGACACTGAATGAACGAGGCTTTTTTCTGCCTCACTCCGTAGTAGTGATGACAAAGGCCTCCTTGTTGAGGGGAAATGAATCAAGGGAAAAATGAAGTGAGTTTCCTGGTGGAAGCAAGAGGCGCAAGAACCCTGGTCACCTGCTCACCAGCTTCGCCTTCACCGTTAACTAGTTTGTTCCCTACGACCAGATCCAGAATCCACAAACAGACCAACATAACAGGCTCGGGAGCCTCCTTCAGGTAGAGACAGCAGAGGACACACAGCTGGGAATCACCCGTCCTTAATTAAACTGCACTGCCAGCTTGTCAGTCCCCTATACATAACCATTTTGGCTCTAGCTTCAAGTCCAAACTCTGCTTGGTTTTCAAGGCCACTGCACTCAGACCCTTCCTTTAGCTGTCACCAGTCTCGCTGGTCCCCTCAGCATTCCAGCATCCCATGAACATGCCACCTTCATTCTCCAAGGCCCAGTTTCACACTCCCTTCCCGAGGTCCTCTAAAGTTCACCCCAAGACATCTACCTCTTCAGGTTACTCCCTCTAGAACACCTCCCTTCCCCCTACAATGGCCTGCCTGCCCCCAACAGCCACGGCAATTATGATCGAAAGCGCACAACTGAGCACTTAAACTGTCCAGCAGTTTGCGGTAGTCATTTAATACAGGCTGGTGCATCCAGCAATTCCACTCCTGGGCACATATCCAAGCAAAGCTGTAATTCAAAAAGAGACGTGCACCCCAATGTTCATTACAGCATTATTTACAACTGCCAAGAGATGGAAACGGCCTAAATATCCATCCACAGATGAATGGCTAAAGAAGATGTGATTATATATGTATATATGGGGCTTCCCCGGTGGCTCAGCAGTAAAGAATCCACCTGCAGTACAGGAGATGTGAGTTCGATCCCTGGGTTGGGAAGATCCCCTGGAGGAGGGCACGGCAACCCACTCCAGTATTCTTGCCTGAAGAATCTGGCAGGCTACAGTCCATAGGGATGCAAAGAGTCGGACACAACTGAAGTAACTAACCATGCAAGCATGTGTGTGTGTGTGTGTGTGTGTGTGTGTGTGTGTGTAAATAATGGAGATTTATTAAGTCATTAAAAAGAATGAAATACTGCCATTTGCAGCAACATGGATGAACCTAGATTATCAGACTAAGCAAGTAAGTCAGAAAGATAAACACCAACTGATACCAGTTACACGTGGAATCTACATATGACACAAATGAACATATCTACAAAACAAAAACAGACTCAGATATACAGAACAGACTTGTGGTTACCAAGGGTGGGGGAGAGAAGGGGGAAGGACTGGGAGTTTGGGAGTAACAGATGCAAACTATATATATAGGATGGATAAACAAGATCCTACTGTACAACACAGCGAACTACATTTAATATCCTGTGATAAAACCATAATGAAGAATATACATATGTAGAATTGAGTCACTTTGTCGTAACTGCAGAAATTAAACACAATACTGCAAATCAACTATACTTCAATAAAATTTAAAAAATACATATAGGTTGGGGCCAGTGTCCTGGAAAGCCTGGAGCTGGGCACTATCCGAGTCCTTGCTCCTTTCTGTATACGGCCTATGTTCTCTTGCTCCCTCCTTGCTGACTGATGGAAACACTCGACATATCCTCTGGGATGCTGTCACTGCCAAGTTTAAAGAGGTCCTTCCAAAGTGGGTCTCTGAGAGTTTCTGATGATTCCCAGGCCCTCTCAGTCTCCTAAAAGGAGGAAGCACTCACTGTCCCCTCTGTAGCTGGCAGTGATGCTCTGGGGTCTGCAGGCCAGGTTCCTCAAAGCCTTCACTCACTGCAAAAAAAAAAAAAAACAAACCAAACCTCCCAGGTGTCATTGCACCCAAGTGCAAGACTTTCCGCCAGGCCCACGTAAGCCAAAACCACCTAATGCCTTCAAAAACAACTTTACCGACGAGATGAGAATAACCTCGTCTAACTTTATAACAGAGATTTTAACCACAGGCAACAGAACAATTCTGCGGCCTCCACCTTCCTTTTCAAAGAGCTGAGGAATTTACTGAGTATGCCAGTGTCCTCAAAGTCAGATGTAAGCAATCAAGCCTTCCGATCCTGGCAGAACTGGAGGTTTCCCTGGGGAGCCGAATACTCCACTCCAGGAGACAGAGGCCCTAGAAACGAGGTCTTAGGAGGAATCTGGAGACCCCACGGCCAGTACCAGAAAAATAAGGGCTGGTCTGTTCACAGGCCCTCATGTGAAGCCAAGCTCCCTCCCTGGGGTAGCCAAGTCACACTTTTGAACTTGAGGCCTGGGGGAAGACAGGTCCCAGCAACCCAGGCTATGAACATCTGCATGCATTGTAAAAGGAAACAGGAATTTCCATCACGAAACTGAAGGCACATACCTGAAGAGGCCTTCTCACTTACTTTCCCCCAAGGAACCAGTATGTGAAACCCAAGGTGGGGTTGGGAAGAGGGTGGGAGCGGGGAAGGTTTCCAAACTTCCCAGTCTCTACAGGGTATGGCCATCCTGGGCACTGAACTTGAATTTGAATCCTTGGACCATCATAAAGTACAGGTACAGTAAATACACCTATTTAATTTAGATTCTCTCAAGGTGGAATTTGTGATGAATAACTTTCTCTAAAGTTGTGTGAAGTATAACTCTGTAATGCTTATTTAAAAATATCTCTGAGATATTATCAGTGTGAACCAAAATGCGAATGTATGCTTAACCTTTAAAGTAACAGCTGAGTTCAACAAAGCACTGTGCTGGGAGCTATAAATAACAAAGAAATGAGTAAGACTGTCCTTGGCCTTAGGATGTTATGATTTGGTTCTGGAGACAAGGTGCACACAGCGATCCAAATTTCACTGCAGAGTTAAGTGCCCTATTACAGGGACACAAAGTTTTGGAGACTCAGGAGTAATTCCTTCCTACCTGTTGATTGATGGAGGTGATTTGGGAGCTGAAATGACAGGGAGAAAGAGACTCCTAAGCTGAAGTGGAAAAAAAAGGAGGAGGCTGTTAATCCAATTCAGGGTGAGGAGAGGGTGCTAGTGAGGAAAGATGAGCCCAGTGAGGTAAAGGTGAGGCACAGGGACAGATTCACCGAGATGCCTGGGCACTTTAAGCAACAGGGAGTTCACTTGCGCTTAAGTATGGGTAGGGAGCACGACGTAGCTGGATCTACAGATCCAGAATCCAGTGTTTAAGGGAGGTTTTCAAAATCCAATAAAGTTATCAGAGGATCCAGCAATCCCACCCCTTGGCATATACCTAGAAAATTCAAAAAGATACCTGCACCCCAGTGTTCACAGCAGCACGACTTATACCAGTCAAGACACAGAGGCAACCTAATGTCCATCAGCAGAGGAATGGATAGAGAAGATGTGATGCATAACGGAATATTACTCACCCATAAAAAAGAAGAGAATAATGCCACTTGCAGCAACGTGGATGGACCTAGAGATTATTATACTAAACGAGGTCAGCAAGAGAAAGGCAAATACCAAATGGCATCACTTACATGCAGAATCTAAAACATGATACAAATGGACAGAAAGACTCACAGACATAAAAACAAACTTATGGTTACCAAAGGGGAAACAGGATCGGGAGAGGAATAAATTGCTTGGGATTAGCAGATACACACTGCTGCTGCTGCTGTTGCTGCTAAGTCGCTTCAGTCGTGTCCGACTCTGGGCGACCCCATAGACGGCAGCCCACCAGGCTCCCCCGTTCCTGGGATTCTCCATGCAAGAACACTGGAGTGGGTTGCTATTTCCTTCTCCAAGGCATGAAAGTGAAAAGTCAAAGTGAAGTCGCTCAGTCGTGTCTGACTCCTAGCGACCCCATGGACTACAAGGCTCCTCTAAGTATGAAACAGATAAACAAGAAGATCTTACTGTACAGGGAACTATATTCAATATCCTTTAATAAACCAGAATCAAGAGAATTCCCTAGTGGTCCAGCAGTTAACACTCCATGATCCCAATGCAAGGGGCCAGGGTTCAATCCCTGGTCAGGGAACTAGAGCCCACATGCCCCAACTAAGGGTGTGCATGCCACAGTGAAGATCCCACATGTGCAAATATGGCACAGCCAATTAAATAAGTATTAAAAATAAACCATGATTGAAAAGAATATGACAATATATATATGTGTGTGTATCTATAACTGAATCACTTTGCTGTACACCAGAAACTAACACAACATTGTAAATGAATTGTACTTCAATAAAAATAAATAAATAAAAGCCCTAGTGCATTATAAACACTATAGAAATGGAAAATAATTTAGAATTACGTGGTTCAACTTTCAACTATTACCTATCATATTCCTGATAGTCAATCGCCTCTAATTAAATACTAAATTAAATAGTGTTGGAGAACTCTGAATTCACTGTGTAAGCCTTGGGGCTGAGTCTATCTCCTGTTACAGAAGCCAAAAGGTCCCCTCTCTGTTCTAGCAGTTAGAAGGACCTAGGCCTAGTCAACTGATATTCCAACCAAAGACTCTGAATCTCGAGGAAATGACACAAAAACAAAGGGTGTTGCTAAAGTGTCTATGGTAACAGAATCCCCAAGAGTTTAAGAGCAGCAGTGGTGTCTATGGAGACCACCATCATCGCAAGACAAGTAGTCTAGCCCTGCCTGGCTTCCCAGTATATCTTCACCTAGAGATATACTGCTCATTTTCTGAGCCTTTCCATTAATACGTGAGCTGCCCAAGGTACTTCCAATAAATTCTTCTATTGCTTAAGTTGGCCATCTGACGCAAAGTGCTGACATTAGAAAAGACCCTGATGCTGGGAAAGATTGAACGCAGGAGGAGAAGGGGACGACAGAGGACGAGATGGTTGGATAGCATCACTCACTCCATAGACATGAGTTTGACCAAGCTCTGGGAGATGGTGAAGAACAGGGAAGCCTTGCATGCTGCAGTCCATGGGATTGTAAAGAGTCAGACACGACTGAGCGACGACAACAAACTGCTTAAGTTAGCCAAACTTACTCTGTGCAACTTCCATCAAGAACTTCTGATAGACATATATCATATGATACCACTCATAGGTGGCATCTAAAAAAATTATACAAATGAACTTATTTACAAAACAGAAAAAGACTCACAGACATAGAAAACAAACTTACACTTATCAGAGGGGAAGGGGAAAAGGGATAAATTAAGAGTTTGGGATTAAAATATACACACTACTATATATAAAATAGATAAACAACAAAGACTTACTGTATAGCACACGGAACTATACTCAGTACCTTGTAATAATCTATAATGGAAGAGAATGTAAAGAAATAATACATTTATACATATATGTATAACTGAATCACTTTGCTATACACCTGAAACTAACACATCGCAAATTAACTAAATTTCAATTTTTAAAAAAGAACTTCTGATACCTAACTTACTAAAAAAATTGTTCTGACACCGATTCTAAGAAAATAACACTGTTAATATCTAAAGTACTACACGACTTAGCACAATCTCGTGTCTATTAACCCAAATATCCTTTGCACAAAACCTAGAGTAATACTTGCAGTTCCTCCAGAGTTTTCTCCATCTGGAGGGCCTTTCTCCCTGTATGAGTTGAGTCAAGGAAACTCTAACTTCAGCACACACTAAACACTACAATATACACCCTGACTGTCCAAATGTCTCTGGAAGTCCTCCTCTAGTGCCGCTTCCTCCAGGAAATCATCTACCCCTCCTCTCCCAATTTTTTACATGCCACTCACTTGTGTCCCCATCACAGTTCATGCATGCTTATGCCACAATATATTAAATTCCCTGTGCATTTAATTTTTTTAGTCTATCCCCCTAATAACTTATAATTGATTAACAGCAGGGGCCATGTCTTATTCACCTCTGTATCTCCAGTTTCTAGCAGGAATAAGACCAAACTGCAGATGATGACTGCAGCCATGAAATTAAAAGACGCTTATTCCTTGGAAGAAAAGTTATGACCAACCTAGATAGTATATTCAAAAGCAGAGACATTACTTTGCCAACTAAGGTCCATCTAGTCAAGGCTATGGTTTTTCCTGTGGTCATGTATGGATGTGAGAGTTGGACTGTGAAGAAAGCTGAGCGCCGAAGAATTGATGTTTTTGAACTGTGGTGTTGGAGAAGACTCTTGAGAGTCCCTTGGACTGCAAGGAGATCCAACCAGTCCATTCTGAAGGAGATCAGCCCTGGGATTTCTTTGGAAGGACTGATGCTAAAGCTGAAACTCCAGTACCTTGGCCACCTCATGCGAAGAGTTGACTCATTGGAAAAGATTCTGATGCTGGGAGGGACTAGGGGCAGGAGGAGAAGGGGACAACCGAGGATGAGATGGCTGGATGGCATCACGGACTCGATGGACGTGAGTCTGAGTGAAGTCCGGGAGTTGGTGATGGACAGGGAGGCCTGGCGTGCGGCAATTCATGGGGTCGCAAAGATTCGGACACGACTGAGCGACTGAACTGAACTGAAACATGTAAAAAGCTATACATGTTTAATGTATGCAACTCAATGAGTTCGGGGATAAGAATACACCATGAAATCATCACCACCATCAAGGTCACGGACATATCCATGACCTCCCAAAGTTTTCTCTCACCATCTCTGTTGTTTGGTGAGAGAGTGATGTGTGCATGTGTGTGTGGTAAAATCTTATATTAGACCCATCCTCTTAGCAGCTTTTCACATCACAATACAGTATTGTCAGCTCTAGGCACCACGCTGTATGACAGGTCTGTCTCTAGAACTTATTTACTCAGATCAGTTTCAATAAATAAGTCCTATATTAATTGAATGACTGAAATTTAAATCATCTTTAAACATACGTATTTGCTTATCTCAGGACCACAAAGGGATTCTTTCAGGTACCCTGGCTCACATTTTGTTCCTGCTGAGGAAGAAAAATTATTACGAGCACATAAGCTTCAAACGTGTTTCTATCACTGTATGCAGACAGTAAGCACTTAATGCTTGGGGAGCAAAGGAAAACAACAGGATGAAGAGCCTTAAAACAAACCCTAAGACAGAAAATAAACGCACAGTTGTGCTCCTCATGGCTCCCTCTCACCCACACTGTGGCGAGAAGGGCAGTCCAGTCACGCCTGGCCCTGTTCCTTCAGCTTTCCAGATCTTATGGACGCATGTTGCTGCGGCTGAGTGACACCCAGAGGCCTGCCAGGCAGCAGCGTATTGTGGGGACTGGGACTCTCAAGAGGCAAAGTACCTTTCTTCTCATCACACTCACCACCAACTCACAAATCAACATCGGCTCATGAATGAACTACACAATTGAAGCAACCAATATCCCCCCAAGAAATTAAACATCTCTTTGGTAATAAGAATATAACCGTTCAAGCAGGAGCTACCATTTATTGAGGGCCTATTAAGTGCAAAAGACTCTTGAGTGTTCCTAAACTGCAAGATCAAACCAGTCAATCCTAAATAAAGTCAACCCTGAATATTCATTAGGACTGATGCTGTAGCTCCAATACTTTGGCCACCTGATGCAAAGAGCCCACTCACTAGAAAAAAACCCTGATGCTGGAAAAGATTGAAGGCAGGAGGAGAAGGGGATGAAAGAGGATGAGATGGTTAGATGGTATCACTGACTCAATGGACATGAGTTTGAGCAAGCTCTGGGAGACGGTGAAGGACAGGGAAACCTGGCGTGCTGCAGTCCACAGGGTCGCAGAGTCGGACAGGACTGAGCGACTGAACATTAAGTGCAAGGCTGATATAAAAATTACTGTAATTATCACAACCCTATTCCCATTTTGTAGACAAGGATACTAGGCTCATAGTGGTTAAGTCATGCCCAGAGTCACAAAACCAGCCAGCAAACAGTCCCTCAGCCCCTCCAACAACAAAGTTCTTCTTACTAAGCAATCCTGCCTTCCAAGGATCAGTCAGTCATGCACACAATTTATTGAATTATAGTTGAGGTACAATATTATATGTTACAAGTGTTCAATACAGTAATACACAATTTTATCGGTTATCCTCCATTTTTAGTTATAATAAGATATTGGCTATGGAAGCTAAGTGTATCCCTGGAGCTTATTTTAATCATAATAATTGGTACCTCTTAATCCTCTCCCCTGTATCGACCTTCCCCCTGCTTCCCTCTCTTCCCACTGGTAACTACTGGTCAGGTTTCTCTGGATCTGTGAGTCTGCTCCTTTTTGTTATATTCACTAGTTTGGCGTATTTTTTAGATTTCACATGTAAGTGATATGACATAGCGCTTGCCTTTCTCTGTATGTTTTGCCCTCCAACTCCATCCATGTTAGTGCAAATGACAATATCACTCCTTTTTATGGTTGAGTAGTATTCCATTGTGTGTATATATATCACATCTTCCTTACCCATTCCGCTGTTGTTGGACCCCTAGGTTGCTTCCATATCGTGGCAACTGTAAAAATGCTGCTATGAACACTGGGATGCATATATCTTTTTGAATTAGTATTCTTGGGGGTTTTTTGAATGTACACCCAGGGCTGGGATTGTAATGTATACTTCTTTTTCTTTTTAACTGAAGTCTAGTTAATTTACAATGATTCAGGTATACAGCAAAGTGCACACTTGATTCTAAGTCCTCTTTTCCTGCCTAATTTCTTACGTCAATATTAGAGGAGTTTTCATGAAATGTCCTTGCTTGTGAACAATGGGAAAAGGCTCAGAGAAAGCTTCCTTCTCTCCCTATATGCCTGCATAAATGCCAATATATACAAGCAGGTTTGTGTTATTACTTATAAAAGCTTAGGAGAGCAAGCTGCTGCCAACCACTGCAACACCAAGGCAGATGATGAAGTCGCCCCTCCCACCTCTCTCATTTAGCCATCTATTATTTTCACAATAGTGTCTCCACTTTAACAATGAATTCCAGACCTGTGGTGCGTCAAAGTACTCAGGGACATTTTTTAAATGTCACCTCCAAGTCCCCATGTCAGACCTGTAACATCAAGATCACCTCAAGTGTGGACCAGAAATGAATTTTGGAGAGCCACACTTCACAATTGATTTGAATGCAGATCAGGGTTGGGAAGCTTGGACTTCTCTGTCATATAAGATCTTGTACAACACACGAACTGAAAAGTTGTGGTAAACTGAAATTTTATAAATCAATCATGTTTTAAGCCAAAACATGTTAGATTTATTGTTGGGGGCCAGCGTGAGGAACTCCGCCCATGGCAAAGGTCATGAGGAAGGAGGCTTGGCATACGCAAAGGCGTGATCAAGTCTCAGGAAACCCCCTGTTCCTGAGCATCTACCCCAAAACCAGAGTCTGTTTTATGCTCTCGCCTACATCTCTGACTTTACGGGGGCTCTCCCCCATAACCGTTTCTCTTGGAGAAGGAGTTAACTTGCAGCTCCAAGGCAATAAAAATTCCTGGGCATGACAAGAGTGTTTCAGCTTATGGACTCCTCTGAAGGTTATCTAGCCTGCCTGTACAGGTTCGTCCAGCCACATGCGATTGTTTACAGCCTCCAAATATGAGAGGCACGAGATGCTTTAGACTTACTAATGGCAAATTCTTTTGGGGAGTTAGAAATTATCAGTATAGTGAGTTGGTTAGGAATTATATTGGTGAAGGGTTTTTCATTTGTTGGGCTGATGTTTGCTGCTAAATCTCCATGTTCCCTGCCCTTATAATGAATATAACTAACATATAGGAGAAATAAGTATTAACCTTTAAGCATATAGGAGAGATAGGTATTAACCTTTAAGGTTAATCCTGTTAACCTTGGGTTAAATAAATTCCTTTCTTGATTGTAACTCACTACACCCTCACCCTATAGGAATGCAACTTTATCTGGAGGGTGGTGCCTGGTTTAAGAAAAACCACCCTTGGAAGAAATAAGGTTTTTGGTTATCAGAAAGAAAGGATCATAGATTGTCAGCAGGTCTCACTCATGGCCAGAAGATGATGTAATATCCCTAAGACCCCCGCGTGACTCTGTATTCATCCCTATGTATAACAAAAGGTATATAAGCAAACCCAAAAATAAAGAAATCGGATCAGTTTCCGGAAAGACTGATTCCACCATGCTGCTTCTTTCTTGCTCTCATTTCTCTGGCTGAAATTCAGCCTCTTTTCTCCACTAATTCTCCTACTACACTATCCGTTTCTAATCTCTCTCTATATCTGTAATTAAATATGTATTTTTCCAAAGACGCCGACGCCGTCCCCACCTTCGAATTCCCTGGATCCACCGGGGCTGGACCCCGGCAATTTATGAACCAAAATGATGATGAACAATTAAAAGTGACAACTTTTCCTAAAATTAGCCAACCAACTAATCTGCATTTACTCCTTTTTTAAAGTAAAGAATTCTTTGCATAAATTTGTTACTTTTTAATAAATTTATATTTGAAGTTGATAGTTTTGGTGCCCCGTTATTTCATAACTGCTAACCTGAATGACTGGTTAGCATAATGGAATATGGCTATTTCAGTTACATCTAAAATATTGTTATAAAGATACAATAACAAAGCAATCATACAAAAAATACATCTAATTCAATATGATGAAAAAAAAGCCTGGGAAACTGCCTATCATATTATACAATAAATATGTGTACCTCTGAAACTCATAAATCACATGGCCAACCAAGCAAAACATGACAAGCAGCTATCTAATTACGGGGAAAGAAGGCATAGAAAGTAACATTATTGAGCACGATATGGTACAAACATTACCTCAGATAATTCTCACATCCCTGAGAATTAGGTTTCATTATCTCCTTTTTACCTAAACAAAAACAGGAATGACACTCTGAGTCACAAAGCTCAGAGCCTTAAGGTTAAGATGCAAACTCAACTTGGACTGTTCCAAAGCACACCACAGAATTTAAATGATATTTTCAAACACGTAGGTATCTGTGATAGTATCTGGGTTTCTTACAACTGCTATGAGTTACAAAAGGTCCCGGGTCTGTGAGCTGGATTAGCAGCACCATGCGGAATCACTAATTCACTCATCTCCTCACGGATGGGCTTCCCTGTTGGCTAAGTGGTACATAACCCGCCTGCCAATGCAGGAGAGGCAGCTTCAGCCCCTGGGTCAGGAAGACCCCCTGGAGAAGGAAATGGCTACCCGCTCCAGTATTCTCGCCTGGAAAATTCTATGGACAGAGGAGCCTGGCGGGCTGCAGTCCCTGGGATCACAAAGAGTCAGACACAACTTAGCGACTAAACAACTCATCTATACATTCCACAAAGATCTATGACGTTGAGTATCTGCCAGGGTAAAAGAATGCCCAGGACGAGGTTTGTGACAAATATGACATGCTTGTGAGAGAAACAGCTGTACAAAGTGGAGGACTGCTCACCGGTACAGAAATGCAAGCAGCTGGATGGTGGCGTGGAGCAGTGAGCAGGGATAGAGTCCCACGTCCCTCTCAGGGCACACACTGGATCTACTGGGCCACACTTACCTCCTTCCTCTCTTTCACCTGCATGTTTGGGATCATGGACAACACCTTTCAAAGAATCTGTCAAGAGCTACAGAGCTAGGTCAAGAAGAACGCACACATACTGAATTCATGAAGTCCACACACAATAACGCCAGTAGAAAAAACACAATTTATTTATTTTTTTAAGGTCTGTGACATTGCTTTTATTTCTGCTGTTCCATTTCCCTTAATTCACATCTGATGACTTATTAAACTTCTAATTTTGTACTGAAGCATAGCTGATTAACAATGTTGTGATAATTTCAGGTGGACAGCAAAGGGACTCAGCCATACACACACACGTATCCATTCTCCCCCAAACTCCCCTCCCATCCAGGCTGCCATATAACATTGAGCAGAGTTCCCTGTGCTACATACATAGTAGGCCCTTGTTGGTTATCCATTTTAAAATTAGCAAGTGTACATGTTGGTCCCAAACTCCCTAATTATCCCTTCCCCCCACCCTTACCCTCTGGTAACCATAAGTTCACTCTCTAGGTCTGTGAGTCTATTTATGTTTTGTAATAAGAACCCCCAATTTATACTAGAACAGAGAGAAACATGCTACAAAACACAATTTCCTGGAGGCAAATGAACTACATGTCTTGGAAACAGGGAAATGGAAGTAACCAAACACTACTGAAAATTTCCTACGTGAAGGGCATTGAGTAACTTACATGAACTCATTTAGTCCTCCTAATAGCTTTATGAGGCTTATCTTCATTTATCAAATAAGGAAACTAAGGCACAGAGAATAACTTGCTAAAAATTTACATAACTAGTAAATGGCAAAAAAAAAGCCCAGCTGGTCTGGCTCCAGAATCTATAGTCTTTGCCACTCAAAAAGGAAAAAAGTGCTACCCTTTACATTTTTAAAAATTATTGAGGACCCATAAGTTTTTGTTTCTAGAGGTCAAATCTATCCAAATTTACAGCATTAGAAACTAAAACTGAAAAACATTAAAATTTATGTCAATAAAATATATGTCAACCATTTAAAAACAATAAACCCAGTAAAAGTTACACATTAGAACACTCATTTCTAAAACAAAAAGCAGTAAGTAGAATGGTATTGTTTTATAATTTTGCTAATTTCTTTAATGTTTGGCTTAACAGAAGACAGTTGTACTCTAACATTTGCTTCTGCTGTCAATCTACTGCTACACAATTTTTAGGTGAAGTAAATGAAGAAAATCTGGCCTCATTCAAACACACAGTTGGAAAAAGTATTTTAATACCCTTCTCATATATTTGTGACTATTCTTTGAAACTATACCAAAACACAGCAAGTGATAATTCTTTAAGGGTAGTTGCAATATGCATTTTAAAACTATATCATAGACATTTCTCCAAAGAAAAAACAGAGATGGCCAAAAGGCACATGAAAAGATGCTCAACATCACTATTAGAGAAAAGGAAATCAAAATGACAATGTGGTATCACCTCACACCAATCAGAATGGCCATCATCAAAAAGTCTACAAATAATAAACATCAGAGGTGTGCAGAAAAGGAAACCCTCCCATACTTTTGGTGGGAAAGTAAACTGGTGAAGCCACTATGGAGACCAGTTTGGAGGTTCCTCAAAAAACTAAAAATAGAGCTATCATATGATCCAGCAATCCCACTACTGGGCATATATCCAGAGAAAACCATAATTCAAAAGATACACGTACTCAAATGTTTACTGTAGAACTATTACAATAGCCAAGACATGCAAGCAACCTACATGTTCATCAACAGATGAATGGAGAAAGAAGATGTGCAAATATACACACACACACACATACACAATGAAATGTTGTGTGTGTCAGTTGCTCAGTCACGTCTGACTCTGCAACCCTATGGACTGCAGCCCGCCAGGCTCCTCTGTGCATAGAATTCTCCAGGCAAAAATACTGGAGTGGGTTGCCATTTCCTTCTCCAGGGACAACGGAATGTTACTCAGCTATTAAAAAAAAAAAAAAAAGAATGAAATAATGTTATCTGCAGCAACATCATGGACCTAGAGACTGTCATACCAAGGTAAAGTAAGTCAGACAAAGATAAATATCATATGATATCACTTATATGTCGAATCTTAAAAAATGATACAAATGAACTTACAAAAGATTGAAATAGACTCACAGACTTAGAAAACAAACTTATGGTTACCAAAGGGGGAAAGTGGAAGGGAGGGATAAATTAGGAATCTGGGGATAATATATACACACTACTATATGTAAAACAGATAAGTAACAAGGACACACTGTATAGCAAAGGAAACTATACTCAATATTTTACAACCTATATAGGAAAAGAATCTGAAAAAGAATAGGTAGGATGGCACCCCACTCCAGTACTCTTGCCTGGAAAATCCCATGGATGGAGGAGCCTGGAAGGCTGCAGTCCATGGGGTCGCTAAGAGTCAGACGCGACTGAGCGACTTCACTTTCACTTTTCACTTTCATGCATTGGAGAAGGAAATGGCAACCCACTCCAGTGTTCTTGCCTGGAGAATCCCAGGGACGGCGGAGCCTGGTGGGCTGCCGTCTATGGGGTCACACAGAGTCGGACACAACTGAAGTGACTTAGCAACAGCAGAACTGAATTACTTTGCTGTATACCTGAAACTAACACAACATTGCAAATCAACTACATTTCAATAAAAAAATAAGCTTTTTAAAAAGCCATTTCAGGTGAATGTTTCCTGGATATTTCTCTATATTCTGTTATGTTAAAATCTATCAGTCCACCTTTCACTTTGGAATTTTCATTATCAATGCAGGATTTGCATTTGGTCATAAAAAAATAATGGTTCATTGACCTATGCAAAATCTTCCATACATGGAAATATTTCAAGTAAGCAATATCAAGAAAATCACATTTGTTAATACACCACAGATCACAATCATCAGAAAACTCTTTCACATATTGGGTAGCTGTCAAGCTCACAGTTGGCAAATGCAAGTTTTTCAAAATTCTAATTTTCACTTGAAAGCTTGAGATTTACCATCAGTAGCAAATACTGTCCATTGATTTTCTTGACGTCTCCCTTTATTCACTTTTGAGAAAACAGCAGCTACCAAATACCTAACTCAGAATAACCATAGTTTGTCCATTGCTCTTTCAGCTAAACCAGAGACAAGCTGCTAGTTAAACTCAGGACTCAAGTGCTTGTCACACAAGGACTCTTCTTCCCTTTGCAACAGAAGTACTTTATGTGTACTTCCCACTTGGTCACACACGACACTGAAAAGATGTACTTGAGCCTGGAGATTTAATAGAATTGGTCATTTGTACCACTTCAACAAGAACATTCTTAAGTCAAATGGGCTTTCTATATCATGTTGGTTAGAAGTGGCCTGATTTCCAGTACAGTCGGAGGCCTCTGCCTTGATTCATATCGATCTGCCTGCAGTTTTACCCACTGTTGCTTCTGTACCATCAGTACAAACATCAATACAGTGGAAAAGACACACATCTTAGTAGTCTTAATATTATTATGGAGATAGTTATTAGGTCTCAGAAACCCTCCCAGTGTTCCACACGACACCACTTTGAGAAACACTACTCTGTTCTATAACCTCTTGCAGGAAAAGATGTGAAACTTAAGGATAACTTTAAGATGAAAACGGCTGCAAGCCAATCATACCTGAAAATGAGTCACCTCCCTGCCCAGGCAGAGAAAGATGCCCACAGCCCTCAGAAGCTGGTGAAACTTACAGAGAAGACACACACAGCCCCTTTGATGCAAAGCCCTGCTTGAACTGTATCAGATGAACGAATCCTGCTGATTAAAGGAAATGCATCTGAAGAGAGAGAGCAGCCTCTCTAGAAAACACCTGCACAGGAATACATTTTCTTGCCCTTGAGGAATTCTTATAAAAAGGAACACAAATCAACAATGATATGTGATTGGCAAAAAGGCTCCGTGAGATTACTTTTAAGATGTGGGAAGAAAAGAAATTGTAATAACTAGCTCAGCAGGAAGTCAGGCAACCCTCGGACAAAGGGAAGGATGTAAGAAAGGATGACTGAGAGGAAAAGAGAATGATACTCTCAAGCCAGAAGACCAGAGTATTAGAAAGATTTAAAGAATAAAAATGACAGAAGAGAAAATATCCACTAAATGGAAAGGATGTGCCATGCTTTTCATTTTATTTTGGCAAATCTGCTTCTTAAACAATGTATGTTGATTCTTAAACAATGTAAGAATCCAGGCTCTGCCATATATTAAACTACCTGAACTAGAGCAAATGAGTTAACTTCTTGTTGGCCATTACATTGGTATTAATAATTGGGGATAATAGCACGTACTACACGGGGCTGTTATAAAGCTTAACAGAGACAACAGCAAGGGCTACAAGCAGCTGTTCCAGCACAAAGTGTATGTTCAATACATTTTGGCTTCTTTTACGGGAATGGGGAAATGGAACAAGAATCATGGCTATTGGATGGAGATTATCATACTAAATGAAGTAAGTTGGAAAGAGAAAGACAAATATCATATGATATCATAACATGTGGAATCTAAAATATGACATAAATGAACTTATCTCAACTTAAATGAACTTCTCTATGTCAGACATAGAGAACAGACTTGTAGTTGCCAAGGCGACTGGTGGAGAGATGGACTCGGAGTTTGGGATTAGTGGATGCAGACTAACATAAAAGGCAGAGCAGTTTCTACCTTGCTTGCTGGGACACTCACAGCTGGAGCTCTGAGCCACCATGTAAGAATTCTAACTAGCTTGATACTGAGAGGAAAGGCCACTTGCAGGAGCTCCAGTCTGCACACCTAGCCTTGAAGTGCACCCCAGCCCTGGGGCCAGGTTAATGAATGAAGAAGTCTCCAGATGACCCAATCCCAAATCATCCAGTCACCTCCGGCCTCTTCTTAGCACAGAGGACAGAAACAAGCCGTCTCTACTAGGCGCTGCCACAGTCCAGACCCACGGCCTTGACTGTGCGCCTTACGTCTATTATTATTACTTTATACAGCTGAAATAATTATACAGCTCACCATACGACAGAATCAGGGGGGAGTCCTGAGCTTGTTTCCCTGAAACTAGACAGTCCCATTTGGAGGTGATGGGAGAGTGTGGCAGCCACTCCCCAAGGCTAGCCTCACCAACACAGATCAAGAGATATTAGATTCTCCGAAGGAACCGGCAACCTAAATTCCCTCACATGCGCAGTTCACAGTAGGGTTCAAGCTCTTCTGAGAATCTAATGCCACAGCTGACTGACAGGAGGCAGAGCTCAGGAGGTAATGCAGTGGGGAGCGGCTGTAAATACAGACGAAGCTTTGCTGGCTCACCGGCTGCTCACCCAGTTCCTAACAGGCCAGGGACCACTACAGGTCCATGGCCTGGGGTTGGGGACTCCTCGCCTTTAACAAACCTCCAACTTCTTACCCTCACAATCCTCACTGTCCTCAAGGTTTTGTGTAAATAGTATTGTGCTGCTGGTTACAGTACTTTCCCAGATGCCTTCATTTAAGCCTACTGTGATTTCAGAAGGCATTTTCTTTTCCTCTTCTAGTGAAAGGAACATTAGACCACTCTTTTTTTCAGAAACTAGAGTGCAGTTAGGAGTATTCTGCAGAGAGTTTAGTGCAGACAACTGTCTACTGCATCCACAAGGTTCCATGATTCTGAAAAAGAACATTTCCTAGTCTCTGTTTCTACCCTTCCTCCTTCTTGACCCGTCCCTCTAAAAAGACCCCAGGGAGGCCCTCTTGTCTGCCCTCACATCTTTTTCTTTGACAATTAATGGCTCATCCTTCAATGTATAAGGAGATCTTGCAATTCAATATGCAAAAGTTTCACATAAATAGAAAGTTCTCAGGAAAACAAATAGTTTATAAATGTATAAAATGATGCTAAATGCCACTCATAATAAATAAATAAAAATTTAAAATATAACAGTTGTTTTGTTTATCAGTCGGTAAAATTTGAACAAAACTGATTTGAGGAGAATTTATGGGAAAAAACAGAACTTCTGGAAGGTAACTTGGCAATATCCATTAACATTCAAAAGGTACTCATATGTGGTTATCATTCTATGAATTTATATTAGATATATATTAGCACATTTGCAAAGAGGTAGGCACAAAGCTATTAAAGTACTGCCTGCAATATCAAGCACTGAAAACAAACCTAACATCCTAAAATGAGGGTTGATTATAAATTAAGAGTTCATATGAATGGACAAATTGCCCTCACATCTTTCAACCAAATTTTCCCCCATCACCAGGATGAACAACCTGGTGGCCGTGATACTAGGAGGCCATCCCTCAGGAAACAGCCTCACTGGAGAATATGACATTCCCTCCTTTCCCCAGACTGCCCAGACAGAAGGGCTGACTCACGAGAAACGTGGATCTCAGAGCCCTTCAGAGCATGGCTCCTGTGAGAAAGGGCAAGGCGGGCCCACACCTGCTCCGGGGCCCCATGCCTGGGCCTCACCTCCCGGAGCAGCCCTTACGGCTGAGCAGCGGCTGCTGGCAGGGAGGTGCCAGGGGCACGCAGGGAGGCGCAGGGCCACGGGGCGTTTGTGGGCCTGACCTCACGCTGAGGAGGCAGAGCGGGCCTGGAGACAGGACACCTGCCATCGTCGTCTGGCTCTGCCAGTTCCGAGAGGGGTAGCAGGGGAGACCGGGCTCATCGGAAGAGGTGCGAGACAGCAGAGAGGGGAGCGCCTATCGCGTGGCTCCCACAGGAGCCCAGGTCACTGGAGTCCAGCCAGCGGGGCGGTGGAGACACGTGAAGGAAGGGGATGGGTCCAGGAAACTTCCTGGGGCCCACCTGGTGACTGAGCGGGCGCGGGTGAGGAGGGAGAGGCACTCGATAAGTCTGTGGAACACCTTCAAAGGCAGCAACAGCGAGAATGAGAATGACGCAGGGGGGAATGGCATCCGGGCAAGTCCAAACCGGCGCCCTGAACCAGATGAACGAGCCCCCCGCCCACCACCCGCTGGCACAGGCTGGTGCTACAGAGCTGCCGACCCGAGGTGGAGGAGGCCAGGCTGATGGCAGGGCCTCCCCAGGACAGGGGTTCTCAGGGCTAAATCCCACACCAAGAGAAGGGCTTCTCAGGGCTAAATCCCTCCCCAGGAGAGGGGCATCGCGAGGCTAAATCCCGCCCCAGGAGAGGGCATCTCAGGGCTAAATCCCGCCCAGGAGAGGGGCATCTCAAGGCTAAAGCCTTCCCTAGGAGAGGGGCATCTCAGGGCTAAAAACCGCCCCAGGAGAGGGGCTTCTAGGAGCTAAAGCCTTCCCTAGGAGAGGGGCATCTCAGGGCTAAAGCCCTCCCCAGGAGAGGGGCATCTCAGGGCTAAATCCCACCCCAGGAGAGGTGCATCTCAGGGCTAAATCCTTCCCTAGGAGAGGGGCAACTCAAGGCTAAAGCCCTCCCCAGGAGAGGGGCATCTTGGGGCTAAAGCCCTCCCCAGGAGGGGGGCATCTCGGGGCTAAACCCACCCTGACACTTCCATTTGTTTCTCTCAAGGACTAGATCCCTGGAAGAACCCCAGAAACAAATCTAGGAATACCCCCGAGAAACAGTAGACCCCCCTCCCTTGACAGCAGCCTGCTAAGTTGGTAAGCTCCATGCCCAGATGCCTCACTGATCTACCTTCCAAGTGAAGAGTCTCAGAAACGCCAAGCGGCAAAGCGAGGCTCAAGCTGACAAGAGTATCCCCCGTGGTATTTTCTCCCCATCAGTCCACACCAGACCTCCAAGGAGGAGTGGTTCATTTCACTCAGAAACATGTCCTGGTCCCACAATACGAAGCGCAGTGATACTGCCTTCAGACAAACAGGGTTAGTATCTTTCTAGAATAGCACTGGCCAGTGGAACTTGCTGTGATGATTGGAAATGGTTCTTAGGCACTTGAATTGTGGCTAAACAAAATTGAAGGTTTAATTTCATTTAATGCTCATTAATTTTAGATGGCCACATGTGGCTACTGGTTACCGTGGACGGAGGAGATCTAGAACTTAAAAAAAAAAATAGACAGGGGCCAGATTAAGCTGCCAGGGGAAAAAAAAAAAAATTCATGGAATTCTATTTCTCTACTGTGAGGAAGTGAACTTCCTTAACAGAGCAGCATCCGCTCAAGCTTTTTTCCAGCCCTGAACTCTTCTCTGGTCATGACAATTATATATCAATGTGCCTCCAACACATCACAACTCGGAAGGCCCTTAGAGACCCAAGCCCAAACGGTCCACTTAGGAAGCCACTCCACAATGTACCTGCCATCTTTACCAGGTGCCCTCAGCAGCAGGGAGACTCAGCATCAGTCCACCCCCAAAAGCCTAGGATACTCTTTCAAAGAGAAATCAAGGATGCTCAAAATAATAAAAAATAAATTTTGCACCATGCTTTACCTCTTATGTGGTCCTTTCACATGCATTATCTCAGGTAAACCTCACCTAACGTCAGGATATAAGCATTAGTAACACATTTATTTTATACAAGTGAATTGGACAAGGCAATATCGCTGGCACTTGGTCACCATGTACCCTAACCTCACATGTCTTCCAAGGAGTGAGAGGTCAAAAGACAATGGAAAAGTCGTGGTGGTGAAGGGGGAAGATGTGGAGGAGGGATTAGAGGATGCAATCAGGCATATCAGCCAGGAGCCACAGAAATCAAGCTGACGTTAATCTCAACTATTAAACAGGACAAACTCAGTTCCAAAGAGTAAAGCACCAGTCTAGGCTAATTTATAGAGGGGGTGCGGGGGGCGGGGGGGCTATGCCCTAAAATAGTGCTTCTCAAAGTGCGGTCCCCGAACCAGAACCAGCAGCAACAGTGGCCCCTGGAAACGTGTCTGAAGCGCAAATTCTGAGGCCCTCTCCAAGCCCTGCTGAAACAGAAACAGCCAGTGGGGCCCAGCAGTCTGGCTTAAAACAAGCCCTCCTGACGATTCCCATGTCCACCCACGTTTGAGAACCACAGTGCCACAATTCTACATCTGAAGCCCAGGCCATTTCCTCTGGGAAATAAACAACCTGGTCATCAAGGGAAAGGAAAGGGAGCCGCCAGGAGTGAAGTTTGAGACACGTCCTGGTGACATCAGCCCTGATGTACTGCACTTCGGGTAATAAAGGACTCAGTCCAGTCAGTAGAGAATCTGCCTGCAATGCAGCAGACCTAGGTTTGAGCCCTAGGTCAGGAAGATCCCCTGGAGAAGGAAATGGCAACCCATTCTGGTATTCTTGCCTGGAGAATCCCATGGACAGAGCAGCCTGGCGGGCTTCAGTCCATGGGGTCACAAAAGTCAGACACGACTTAGTGTCTTAGTGACACCACCACCCACACACACCTCCTGTGGTCTGGGCACAGAGGAAACTGTTCTTTATCAGAAAATCTTGGTTTAGGAGCTTTACTCTTGGCCTAGTGGATAAGAATCTGGACTCGAGTTCCATCCCTGGTCTGGGAGCTAACTACATGCTGCGGGACAACTAAGCCTGTGTACTCAGCCACGAGTGCAGCCAAAAAAAAGTTTTTACATAAATTCTAAAAAAGAAATTGGTTTAGAAATAGGGGAAAGGTATATGCTAAAGGGAATACTAGATTGTGAACAGAGTATCCTAGCTTCTAATCTCAGTAAATATTTGCAAACAGCAAGGTCTTACTATATAGCACACGGAACTATATTCAATATCTTGTAATAAGGCATCATGGAAAAAATATGAAAAGGAATATATATACATAAATCACTTTGCTGTACAGCATAAATTAACACAATATTGTAAATCAACTATACTTAAATAAATTTTAGAATAGTATTTAGTACACAACTGTGTTCCCAAGTGTGAAAAGACAAAGTTCTATGGCTTTTTTTTAAGCTTCGATGATTAAGAGCTGGTATTCCAGTTTCTCAGAGAAAGAAACGAGAATATACAAAACAAAATCATTTACCTCCTGCTATTTTAAAATAATAATAGGCATTTATTGAATGTGGCCAGCACTGTGCTAAGTACTATATATGCATCATTTCATTTCACCTGCACCCTCCTCCCCCAGGTGAGCACTATGACTATCTCCACTGTCTCTGTGAGGCTGCACAGGTCACATTCGCTGAGATCACACAGCAAGGAGGTGGCAGGGCCAAGAAGCAAACCAGATCTATCTGACCTAAACAATCCAAAATACTACTGCTTTTTTCATTTTGACACATATTCTAACTTTAAATCTATTCAACCTTACTCATACTCTTTATGTTATTCAGTTTTAAGTACTTCCTTTTAAAGGCTAGTATGCCACGTGCTGTTCAAAAGAGTCCTCAACCACTCGGTTTACCCAGAGTCCTTCAGCCCGTGCTCAAGAACCAGGGTAACTTACACCGAAGAATTCATGCCAGTAAAATATTAAAAAACTAGATCAAAGGCAAGAATCCACTGTCTTCTCACCATGCTCAGGCAACATGCCCAGGGAAGCCCTCCCTGACCACCAGATCACAGCGGGAACTCCCCGAGGCTTCTCTTCTTTGGGTTCCCACATACACCTCGCTCTTCTCTATTCTGACAGTAACACCTGGGAATGTCCACACACCACTGCACCAATAGTGAGCTCGGGAGAGTGGGAACTGTATCTGATTCACCGGTGGCCTTCCAGAGCACTAAAATACACAACTGACACCTAAGAGATGGTTGATAACATGGATAGCAAGACATACACATTATTAAGAGAACTGCACTGTATAAGGGAACTGCAATTTGAAGACGTAAAATACGAGACTTTTAACAAAACAGAAAATCTTTGGGAAATTAACTTGGGCAAAATGTTCTTAGATGTAACACCAAAAGCACAGTTCATAAAAGCAAAAAAAAACAAACAAACAATAAATTGGATATTAGCAAAATTTTTAAAAATTTTGTCCTCTAAATGATCCTGTTAAAAGTTCAAAAAGACAGGATACATGTTGGAAAAAAATATATACACAAGCCACATATCTGACAAAGGACTCATATATGGACTATATGAACAATTCTCAAAGCTCAATAGCAAAGCTCAATAGCAAAAAAAAAAAAAACACTTAGAACACGGGCAAGACAGGAGCAGACATTTCACCATAAAGGACACACAGATCACACAGATGACAAATAAGCACATGATGGTCCAACACCATCAGGCACTAGAGAATGCAAATCAAAACCATGATGAGACTAGACCATTTACTGGGACACTAAAATAATAAACAAACGGTGGTGTGGACGCAGAAAAACTGCACCTCTCACACATTGCTGGTGGGAATGTGAAATAGTAGAGCCACGCTGGAAAAGTTTGATGATTTCTTTAAAAAAGAAAAAAATAAACATATGCTTACCGTCCAAAACTCAGCAATCACAATCCAAGGCATTTGTCTTAGAGAAATGAAAACTCTGTCCTCATCAAAACCTGTACATGTATGTTCACAGCAACCTCAACTGTAAGAGCCAAAAACTGAAAACAAGCTAGGTGTCTTTTAGTGGGTAAATGCTTAAACAAACTGGTATATCAACACCAAAGAATACTACTCAGCAATAAAAAAGGAATGAACTAGTGATGATGCAATGGTTTGGGTGGATCTCAAGGGTGTTATGCTGAGTGAAAATGCTAACCTCAAAAGACCACATACCGCATAAAGCTATGTATGTAACATTCTCAAAATTACAGATGGCGAAGGGGTTGAGCAGTTACGAAGGTTAAGAGATGGGGCGGGGTTAAGGGAGGCGTGACTACAAAGGTGTGGTGCAAAGAGCTCGGAGGTGATAGAACAGCTCCATATCTTGACTGTGGAAGTAGCTACAGAAATCCACACAGACGAACGAGTCTACACGCCACCCCCACCCCCCCCACAAAATGTCCGTATGTAAAACTGGTGAAGTGTGAATATTGTCTGGATTGTACCAACGTTTATTTACTGGTTCCACTGCTATGCTCTGGTTACGTGAGATGTTACCACTGGGGGAAACTGGGTGAAGTGAACACAGGACCTCTCTACGATTTTTGCAACTTCCCATAAAGCAACAATCATTTCAAAACTAAACGTTAAACAAGGGAATTACAGGCATTTCACTTAAAACAAACAAAAAAAGAAGTATACATAGCTGCACGACTGGCCAGTGAGGTCCCAAATACAGATTTAAATACACAGAGTAGGACCCCTGGCTTGATTTTTTTTTTTAAGTTAAACCCAATTCTCCAGAGGCATAAAGGGGATACATTTCCTAATATGTTGGAGCTACTCCCCCATCCCCCAATAAAGGGAGGAAAGATGCCTGATGTATGAGCCACTTTGGGAATCCAGGAGTCTGGTCCTAACAGCCTGGCATGAACAGACCCTAAAATTTCACAAGGATGGAGGCCAAGGGCCCACAAGTCAGAGGAGAACTGAAAGTCGTGCCAACACACAAGCCCAGGCGAGGCTCTCTTTCAGAAAATGCCCTGTGCGGATCTGCCCACGATGGCCAAGATTTAAATTCTGCCTTCCTTCCGAGACAAGACAAACCAACAAAATAAACTTTTTTAAAAAATTGCTAAGCAAACAAATAAAAACCTCAGCAACCCCAGACTATTTCCAACAAAACTTATAATTAAATATGTCCTCTTCCATGACCTCCAAGCTACCCCTTGCTTTTCAAGTATGCCACTGCCTAGTTAATTCTGGGACATAAGAACCTACCAAAATTAGCGAAAAACTAGGAGGAGAAAAATTATTCAAAACACTAGAGAATCTACTGATCTAAGCTTCCATATCCATTTAAAATGCAGACAGATTCTTGGAAGTGGTGAGGGGTTGTGGGGGGTGGGGCGGGACAGGAGAATGCTACTTTGTGAGAATTTTGCTTATCAGGACTATTAACAGGTCTTACAAAGTTACTTCCTTTTTCATTTACTGGCCTGGAAAATCAGATTTTTACACTTTTCACTAGCAATCCCCTCCTTTCCTAAGTCATTCATTATTATTTTTTCTTTGAAAAGCTTTATGTCACACAATACTTTATCATTTTCAAAGCATTTTCACAAATTACTAAGAAACACAGCACTGGTACCCATGGGCTGTACTTTTCCACAAAACTCACCAGCCAGACTGCCATCTAATTTCAATTAGTTCAGCCATGTTTCCCCCAGGCACTGGGTCCACACTTCTCCACAGGGGTAGACATCAAAAAAAAAAAAAAAAAAAAAGCAGAGTTCTCTACACATAAGCCTTCCAGACAAACCAGTCAAGGGCAGACACTCTTAAGTTTAATCAGCAGAGTGCCTTCCCATAAAATCATTCACATTTCTGCATTCCTGTGCTTTTCTTAAGGACAGTACTTTAAAATTTCATTTAAACTCAAAGTCCTCCATTAGTTTCCATGAAAAGATGCATTTTTAAGTGCTTTGATCTCCACATGTCCTTCTGTACATTAGTATTCTTCACCCTCCACCATCTGCACAGAAGCAAAACACCAGGACTTGTGCACATTTTAAAAAGAAGGGAGAGGGAAGTGGAGTTAAAAATACCTTCTCAGGACTTCCCTGGTGCTAGAGTGGCTAAGACTCCCTGATCTCAAAACCTGGGACCTGCGTTACATCCCTGGCCAGGGAACTATATCCCAGTGCCACAACTAAGACTGCCTCCCCGCCTAAGTCAAAATAATTTTTTTTAAGAGCGCCTTTTCTCATCCTATCCTACTTATAGAGTTCACAAGGGTTTCTTCATTTATCTTGAAAAAATGTATCTCACAAAAGCAAAGTATATCCATCCAAAAACTAAGCATCCACCCACACCTCACCAGGGAGTAGAGGCAGGTGGCTCTAAAGCTTTCTCCTCTATGCCCTACTCCTTTTTATTCTGATCAAATCAGTGGTTTCCAATCCTCTGCTCCCCTGTAGAACAGCTCAAAATGTGTGAAGTACTATGACCACACTGCTTCCATAAAAAAGCATTATAGTAGATGCACTATGACGATCTGAGCCTGGTCCTGGGAGATAAACATCACACTGGTCTAGATGCTTCAAGAACTTGCAATCTAGAGAGACTCCAACCCCTACCATGGGTTAGATATCCAAGGAGAGCTGCGGAGTCCAGGAGAGGTGGGCAGTCAGGGGAAATCTTAAGTCAGTCTGGCAGGGACACACTGGCCAGTTCTGGAAGCAGAGAGAGGAATGACTGTTCAACATTTCAAGTCCAGACTTTTCACTTCCCGAAAAGGAAGGACATTTTTTTGAATAGGAGCTATGAATAAGCCCTCTATTCTCGTTGTATTTGCTTATAGCAAGTACCCTTATTGTTTGGGGGTGGTCCAAAGCATCTTTGGGGATCATAAAGGGGCCCTCCTGACTCCCTACCTCCAGTGCCTGCTCTGTGTGTGTGTGTGTGTGTGTGTTTAGTTGTCGAGTCAGTGACTCCTTCTGACCCTTTGGACTGTAGCCCCGCAAGCTCCTCTGCCCATGAGGTTTTTCAGGCCAGAATACTAGAGTGGGTTGCCATTTCCTTCTCCAGGGTATCTTCTCAACCCAGGGATGGAACAAAAACTCGATCCTCCTAACACGCCTTGGAAGAAGGAAGAGGGCAACCAGGACAGGGCAAAGGAACTGAGGGACCGAGAGCAAAAAGTGTTCTGTCCCAACCGCCAAGTCTCCGAGGCCGGCCCATCACCAGGACCACGTCTACTGAAGCCCCAGTCCAGGTGATCCACACACCAACCGGGCATTTTCCAAAGCCACGTGCCACCTGGGGACAGTAAACCAACACCGAAGTCAAAGATGCAAAAACCCTTGGAACCAAAATGTAAAGTCTTTACAGCCATCAATCAAGATACTGGAGGGCAGGGCGTGGCGAGGAGCCGGAGCAGCGGGCCGCCAGCCGGGTTCTCAGCCCGAGCTCCTAAGGGGGAATCCTGGAAAGGTCGCCGCGGCGGGGGCCCTGGAGGTGGGTGTGCGCCAGCAGCTCGTCGGTTCGGCCGCCCGGTCCTCCAGCTCGGCTGCCCACGGGGCACGTCCGGCCCCTGGCCCAGCGCGGGGGCCCGGCTCTGCCCAGCTGTCATCAACCAAAGTGCCAATCTCCTTCCTGCCACGGAAGTCCCATTCCAAGAAAGGCCAGTGCCACTTGGAAAGTTTAATGTTTCCCCCACCCCGAAAACAGATGCTTTTGAAGCAACAGTAACAGCAAGGGAGAGAAAGGGATCTAACTCCCCAGTTTCGGCCAAAGAAACTTGTCCACGGAGAACAAAGAAGGGGCAATCGGAGAAGGCGATCCGAGGCTGGGGCGTCCCTTCGCCGGCCCCACCCGCCAGGGCCGAGAGTTTGGGGCCGTAAGAAGGTCCCGCGTGTCGGGCGGGCGGGCGTGCGCGCCTTTGTCTCGCGCGCCGGGAAGCGACCGCCGGACACCCGTTCCCTCGGCCGTCGGGGACCGCGCGCGGGCGGGTCGCGCGGAGCGCGGCCATATGGCAGCGCCCCTCCGTTAAGGGCCCGCCCCACAGCTCGGGCGCCCCTGCACCCCGGGTCCCGGGCCGCGACGGCCAGACGACTCCCAGTATGGGGCCTGCAGAGTGGCGCGGAAACGGAGTTGTTTTTTTTTTTTTTTAAGTAATCTGGGTAAGGGAGATCAAGATTCCGGTGGCGGACACTCTCGGTCCCCGGGGCCGGAAAAAAGGCTGCCCAAGTCGCTCTGGAGCCGGGCCGACCTCAGCCCGGAGCCCCCCGGGAAAGGAGCTCTCCCCCACCCGCCTCCCCCGGCCCGGAGTGGTTGGGGACGGAGAGCATCGATCGGCTGGGTCCTCGGCGCTGGAAACTCGGGGGCGCCCCTCCCTGCACCCCGAGCGGGGACTGGTTACCTCTCACCGCAGACTCACAAGTTCCCCGGCGCAACTTTGTCCTCCACATGAGGCGATCATGGCCAGCTCAGCTCCGTGATTGGGGACGGCGGCCGCCAGGCAGCGAGCTGGGCACGGCGTGGGGGCAGCCTGCGGAAGCGGCGCCCGGCGATCGCCCCCATTCACACGGGAAGCGGAGACCAGCCCGGGGCTTCCCCTCCAGCCCCAAACCTCAGCGCCGCCTCTGGGTCCTAGAGCGCCCCGCGCCCGCGCCGCCGCCCGGGGAGGGTGGTCCGGGCTGGTCCGCGTAACCCTACACTCCACCCCCGCCGGGCGCCCGGCCGCTGGGCCCTAGAGCCCGCCTGCACCCGCTCGCCGCCCCTCCCCAGGCCCCGGAGACCGCCTGCTGCCACCGCCCAGGGCTCCAGCTCAAGTGTCCGCCCCAGAGTGAGGAGGGCGACGGCCTCTCTCGATTCGGTCTCCTTCCTGCGACTTTCTCTTCTTCCCCACCAGGCCAACTCCGGCCGAAATAGTCTTCCCGATCTGCCCTCAAAGTCCAGATGAGGTCTCTATAGGATTCTTTTTTTTTCTTTTTAAGAAGCATTTTCAGATGAAAAGTGGCCAGTTTTCTCTCTGCATTGCCCTGGTCTCCAGGGCTTCTATCACGTACTGGGATTGGGCGACCAGCCGCTGCGATGGGCTCCGTTGACAAGCAGAAGGGTCAAAACAGATTCTACAACCCGAGAGCCTGCAACCGGTGGTCATAACCCCTCTAGGAATGGAGGCAAAGAAAGGAACTCTGGGAAAAGGTTGCTGATTCTGCCTCAAGTCTTAAGTCAGGCTATACTGAGTATAATACTCCTCAACCGCTCCTGCATATCCAATTAATGCATCTCTGGAGCCTTGATCTGGGGACCCGAAACTCACCCACATCTTGTAACATTCTCCCTAGTTTCCAGGAGCTGGCTCTGCTGCTCAGCGGAGGAGAGTCAGGGCATTCCAAACCTCTCACCTTGTGCTCCTCTCTAGACCAGGGTTCTTTCAGGGATTCCTGCCTGGACTGAGGCAATGAGCTAACCAGCCCACCAGCAGTTTTACTTCTCCACTCAATCCTAGCGGGTTGTGTGCCCTTCTGATTCCAGTCTATTCTCCTAATACATCCCTAACGGTTCGGGAACCCCTGCTCTCAAGATTTGTTGTTGTTCAGTCACGAAGTCCTGACACTTTGCGACCCCAATGGACTGCAGCACGCCAGGCTTCCCTGTCCATCACCAACTCCCGGAGCTTGCTCAAACTCATGTCCATCGAGTCAGTGATGCCATCCAACCATCTCATCCTCTGTTGTCCCCTTCTCCTCTCACCTTCTATCTTTCCCAGCATCAGGGTCTTTTCCAATGAGTCAGTTCTTCACATCAGGCGGCCAAAGTATTGGAGATTCAGCTTCAGCATCAGTCCTTCCAATGAATATTCAGGACTGATTTCCTTTAGGATTGACTGGCTTGATCTCCTTGCAGTCCAAGGGACTCTCAGGAGTCTTTTCCAACACCACAGTTCAAAAGCATCAAGGTGCAATAATATATAACAATTATTTACCAAATACCTATCACATTTAGAGTTTGATACCCTAGTACTTGACAACACAAAAAAGAAGCAGCAGCTAACCAGCCCTTCAAGGATTTATTTATTTAAAATAACAAAATATGCCACCACAGAGCAGGAAAGCACTGAAGATACTTGGAAAAACTGAGAGGACTGAGTTACATGCAGGAGAAAGGAGAGCCTTGAAGGGTTCTGGAGCTCAGAGCCACTGGCATTGTAGGGATTTAACATCGGCTGGGGCTTCTTCAAATCAAGCTTCCTTGGTGGTTGAGATGGTAAAGAGTCTGCCTGCAATGCAAGAGACTGGGTTCCATCCCTGGGTCAAGAAGATCCTCTGGAGAAGGGACTGGCAACCCACTCCAGTACTCTCGCCTGGAGAATCCCATGGACAGAGGAGCCTGGTGGGCTACAGTCCACGGGATCACAAAGAGTCAGTCGTGACTAAGTGAGTAACATAGGCTGAGGAAGAATGATGCATAGAAAGAGGAGGGAAAGTAGGAAGGAAACTAAAATGTATTAATTGCGCGTGATTCTATATCACGATATCCTGAGAGACAGCAGAATTTAATAGTTAAAAGTATCCACTGGAATGAAACCTAGATGGATTGGTGAGTCACAGTTCCACCACTCTGTCTGCGGACACTTGGGCAAGTCACCTAACTTTGCTAAATCTCAGTTTCTTCTTTTGCAAGATGAGGGAAACAGCATCAAACCTCACGCGGTGGTTGTAGGAACTGAATAAAGTAGTAAATATAAAATAGCACAATGCACATAAGTGCTCAACACACATTTGCTATTATTTCAAGCAACACTCCAATAGCCCTGGAGATAGGAAGCCCATCTGGGAAATAGCTGCAGAAAACAATGACACGTGAGGTTGGGCAAAGGAGGTAGAAAAGAGAGATACCAAATCTTTGAAGATACCAAATAAAGGGAAGATAACCAAATCTTTGAAGCAACATTTTATCTCTTTTCATTGACTGGACAGCTATCCTGGGAGAAAGAACAAAGTAATCAAGTTAACTCGGATTTTGTGGCTGGGTCATAGAAAGAATGGATCATTCTTGGAAGATTTATAAATGAGTTAATCCAACGGATGGACCAAGGATGGAAGAAGAAGAAGAACTGAGAGGGAAAACTGGTTTGAGAAAGATGTTGAAGGGCTTCCTGTCCTCTGAGCAAGAGAAAATAAGGCACAAGGGCCTTAGCTGAGAAGTCAAGAACAGAATTATAGAGAAAAAGAGATGAAACTGTGAAGATCAGTTTACTTGGACAATGCCCATAACAGAAAATTCAGGGAAGAAGGAGGCAGAAGAGGCAGGAGCTGGGGAAGAACATGGGTCTCCCACGTTGTAGGCAGACACTTTCCCATCTGAGCCACCAGGGAAGTCCAGTAGAAGAGCTAGGAAGGTTTAAAGGCATGTAATCCCAGGGACGGGGGAGCCTGGTGGGCTGCCGTCTATGGGGTCGCACAGAGTCGGACACAACTGAAGCAACTTAGAAGCAGCAGCAGCAGCAAGACAGAGGGGGTTTTAAGAAGATGCTATCAAATACTACAGACTCTTAGGCTTCTGAAGAAGTGACAGGCACAGTATGTGGGCTCAAGAATCTGCTGATCCAATCAAGCAGACAACACGTAGAATTTTCAAATTGATCCCGAGTGATGATTAATTTGGCAGGCAATTTTTTCCCCTCCAAACATTTTCATTTTCTCAACCATTAATAATCACTATATCAAATACAGAAAATGAACAGTCTTCTACATCAAATATATGTGACTATTTTTCAGGCGCTAAGACCTGAGAAAAACACTTTGGATTTGACCAGTAAGAGGTCATCAATAACATTTTACATATATTTGGTTTCAGATTCCAACTATGATTGGGACCAAATAGAAACAAGGTATGTTTACACTAAAAACTGAATGCAGCTCTACGGGCAGAAAAGCAGTCAACCAGTCAGCATCTGTGGTTTTGGATCTACGTACTCTACATTGCTTTCAAACTGTGGTGCTGGAGAAGGCTCTTGAGAGTTTCTTGGACTGCAAGATCAAACCAGTCCATCCTAAACGAAATCAGCCCTGAACATTCATGGGAAGGATTGAGGCTGAAGCTGAAGTTCCAGTACGTTGGCCACCTGATGTGAAGAGCTGACTCATTAGAAAAGACCCTGACGCTGGGAAAGACTGAGGGCAGGATGAGAAGGGGACGACAGAGGATGAGATGGCTGGATGGCATCA
Organism: Oryx dammah; assembly: GCF_014754425.2. NCBI lineage: Eukaryota > Metazoa > Chordata > Mammalia > Artiodactyla > Bovidae > Oryx > Oryx dammah. Next base: position 15,027,029 of record NW_024070201.1, read on the forward strand.
CTGACTCAATGGACGTGAGTCTGAGCAGACTCCAGGAGACAGTGAAGGACACGGAAGCCTGGCGTGCCACAGTCCCTGGGGTCGCAAAGGGTTGGACATGACTGAGCAGCTGAACAACAAAACAAGCAGGGCCAGGCTCTGTGCTGTCATCCTACGCAGGCATTTGGTTCATTGAGTGAATGATGGATATGAGGCCGGTTTGTCTGGATGTTTCAGCCTCACACCCACGGTGACACACTGGTCTCTTCTTGCCTCATGGCTTTCTCCTCTGAGCACACTACCTAATATTCATTAAACACATGTGCGTGTGTGCTAAGTATATTCAGTCATGTCTGACTCTTTGTGACCCCTTGGACTGTAGTCCGCCAGGCTCCTCTGTCCAGGGGAACCTCCAGGCGAGAACACTGGAGTGGGTTGCCAGGCCCTACTCCGGGGGATCCTCCCTACCCAGGGATTGAACCTGAGTCTCTCATGTCTCCTGCATTGGCAGGCAGGTTCTTTACCAGTAGCACCACCTGGGAAGCCCGTTAAACACATAATCTGATCTATATAAAACACAAGAAGCAGAGGGTGGATACCATCATGTACAGGGAAAATGCACCTACATTAGAAAGCTCATAAGGAAGAGGAGAGGCGTTAGCTGCAAACAAACCCAAGATCCTGGCTGAGATATTCAGTAGCTCAGAATATAAAGCACCTGGCATGTCACAGGTATTTATTAAATGATAATCATTGTTATTTGCTATTCTTACTACAGAAACTTTCAGAATATTGAAAGCTCATACTGTTTTGGCTGAATGGTTGTTTCAGTGTTTCTCAACCTTGGCACATGTGACATTTGGGGTTGAGATTTTTTTGTGATGAGGACTGCCTTCTGCATTGTTAGGTGCTTAGCAGCACCCCTGCCTCTACCCATGTGACGCCAGTAGCAACCTTCCCACCCCACGTTGTGGCAACTAATAACGTCTCATTGTCATTGTTCAGTCGCTCAGTCGCGTCCAACTCTTTGCGACTCCATGGACTGCAGCGCGCCAGGCTTCCCTGTCCTTCACTATCTCCTGGAGTTTGCTCAAACTCATCTCCATTGAATTAGTGATGCCATCCAACTATCTCATCCTCTGTCGTCCCCTTCTTCTCCTGCCCTCAATCTTTCCAGCACCAGGGTCTTTTCCAATGAGTCAGCTCTTCACATCAGGTAGCCAAAGTATTGGAGCTTCAGTTTCAGAATCAGTCCTTCCAATGACTATTTAAGGTTGATTTCCTTTAGGATGGACTGGTTTGATCTCCTTGCCATCCAAGTTTAACTCTCAAAAGTCTTCTTCAGCATCACAGTTCAAAAGCATTAATTTTTTGGTGCTCAGCTTTCTTTATGGTCCAACTCTCACATCCATCCAAACTATTGCTTTAACCAGATGGACCTTTGTTGGCAAAGTAATATGTTTGCTTTGTAATATGCTGTCAAGGCTTGTCATAGCTTCTCTTCCAAAGAGCAAGCGTCTTTTAATTTCATGGCTGCAGTCACCATCTGCAGTGATTTTGGAGCCCAAGAAAATAAAGTCTGTCACTGTTTCCATTGTGTCTCCATCAATTTGCTATAAGGTGATGGGACTCTGATGCCATGATCTTTGGCAATTTTTGAATGTTGAGCTTTAAGCCAGCTTTTTCACTGTCCTCTTTCACCTTCATCAGGAGACTGTTTAATTCTTCTTCACTTTTTGCCATAAAGATAATGTCATCTGTGTATCTGGTAATGTCATCTGGTTATTGATATTTCTCCTGGAAACTTTGATTCCAGCTTGTGCTTCATCCAGCCCTGCATTTCGCATGATGTACTCTGCATATAAGTTAAATAAGCAGGTGACAATATACAGCCTTGAGGTACTCCTTTCCCAATTTGGAATCAGTCTGTTGTTTCATGCCTAGTTCTAACTGTTGCTTCTTGGCCCGCATGCAGATTTCTCAAGAGGCAGGTCAGGTGGTCTGCTTTTCCCAACTTTTTAAGAATTTTCCACAGTTTGTTGTGATCCACATAGTCAAAAGCTTTAGTGTGGTCAATGAAGCAGAAGTATATGTTTTTCTAGAATTCTCTAGCTTTTTCTATCATCCAATGGACCACCAGGCTCCTCTGTCCCTGCGATTTCCAAGCAAGAATAATGGAATTTCCTTCTCCAAGGAATACTGGCTCCAGACTTGCCAAATGTCTCCTGTGGGCAAAACTGCCCCTGGTTGAGAATGTCTGAATTAGCTGAGTAGTTAATTTTGCCCAGCTTACAAGCTCCCAAGCTTCTAAGTATATTGATCATTCCACTGAGTTGTTGGGTGAATCCAGTTGCATTACTAATATGAGCCAGCCTCGGTTTTGTTCATTCTACAGTTTATGTCATATTATGACAATTTCTTTCTCTTTCTCTCTTCATGAACAAAAAACTAGTTAGGTATTATTCTGTTTCCAAAGATGGTATAGAGAGTGTCTTTTTTCCCTAAAAACTGGAATCATACTGAGTTTCTAAAACAACAGCAACAATCACTATTAAAAACAAGGACAGTTATAACTGGAGATAACTTTGATCAGAATGTTTACACTTAAGATTGCTTACAGTTACCATTCTGAAAAGTATGCTGGTGTGTTTTATTCCAAAAACATGTCCTCTCTGTTCGCAGCTAGAAAGAACAGCGAGAATGGCCCCTCCACGGCCTATCCAGCAGTTCTAGTTCTTCTCTTTCTCAGTTCAGTTCAGTTCACTTGCTCAGTCGTGTCCGACTCTTTGCAACCCCATGAATCGCAGCACACCAGCCCTCTGTGTCCATCACCAACTCCTGGAGTTCACTCAGACTCACATCCATTGAGTTGGTGATGCCATCCAGCCATCTCATCCTCGGTCGTCCCCTTCTCCTCCTGCCCCCAATCCCTCCCAGCATCAGAGTCTTTTCCAATGAGTCAACTCTTCACATCAGGTGGCCAAAGTACTGGAGTTTCAGCTTTAGCATCATTCCTTCCAAAGAAATCCCAGGGCTGATCTCCTTCAGAAAGGACTGGTTGGATCTCCTTGCAGTCCAAGGGACTCTCAAGAGTCTTCTCCAACACCACAGTTCAAAAGCATCAATTCTTCGGCACTCAGCCTTCTTCACAGTCCAACTCTCACATCCATACATGACCACAGGAAAAACCATAGCCTTGACTAGACGGACCTTAGTTGGCAAAGTAATGTCTCTGCTTTTCAATATGCTATCTAGGTTGCTCATAACTTTTCTTCCAAGGAGTAAGCGTCTTTTAATTTCATGGCTGCAGTCACCATCTGCAGTGATTTTGGAGCTCCAAAAAATAAAGTCTGACACTGTTTCCACTGTTTCCCCATCTATTTCCCATGAAGTGATGGGACCGGATGCCATGATCTTCATTTTCTGAATGTTGAGCTTTAAGCCAACTTTTTCACTCTCCTCTTTCACTTTCGTCAAGCGGCTTTTTAGTTCCTCTTCACTTTCTGCCATAAGGGTGGTGTCATCTGCATATCTGAGGTTATTGATATTTCTCCTGGCAATCTTGATTCCAGCTTGTGTTTCTTCCAGTCCAGTGTTTCTCATGAAAGCCTTTGACTGTGTGGATCACAATAAACTGTGGAAAATTCTGAGAGAGATGGGAATACCAGACCACCTGACCTGCCTCTTGAGAAATCTGTATGCAGGTCAGGAAGCAACGGTTAGAACTGGACATGGAACAACAGACTGGTTCCAAATAGGAAAAGGAGTATGTCAAGGCTGTATATGGTCACCCTGCTTATTTAACTTCTCTTTCTAGAATATGTATTAAAGACAAGAACATCTTCCAGTACACCTTGTACCTTAAATGCCAAAGACAAAGAAATGGGGAAGCTCTCACCATCCCCAAGGACTCCAGCCATTCTGTATGGTTCAATTCAAGAGAAAAAAGTTCTTTTATAGCATAATCTCAGAGTGGGGGTTTTTGTGGTTGTTCAGTTGCTCAGTCATGTCCGACCCTTTGTGACCCCATGAACTGCAGCACACCAGGCTTCCCTGTCCCTCACTATCTCCTGGAGTTTGCTCAGATTCATGCCCACTGAGTCGTTGATGCCATCGGACCATCTCAATCTCTGTTGCCCCCTTCTCCTCCTGCCTTCAATCTTTCCCAGCAGTGGGGGTGAGGAGTTAAAATTCACATCTTATACGTGATCCATCCGGAAATCAAAAATTACTTATTGTGCGTCAGTGACAGAGCCAGTATTATGCTAAGCAGAACATAATCTTCAGGAAAGTCCAAGGTCAGGAGGGGCAAAATTAGAAATAACTAGAAAAAAAATTAAGTCTTAAACAGAAAGACTACGTGAACGAATTAACAGAAAGCATAACAGGGTTTGAAAGGAGGCAGAACCATGTGAGAGCTGCAGTGGTTCATTTATTCATTCATTTACTCAAAAAATATTATCAATTACATTGAATAAGCCACACCCTCCTTTAGGTGTGCAAATAGCCTACCACAGGCCCTGCTCATTAAAATGTATATAGATCTATAACTACAAACTGGTCTACCTGTGATGAAGAAAAGGAACAGGGTTCAATAACAAAGGTTAGTGATGGACAGGGTAGCTACTGACAGGGAGTGGAAAGGAAGGCTTCTCCACGGTGACAAAGAAGAGGATGAAGAACAGTCCAGTTGAGCAAATAGCCTGAGCAGGGATGTTAAAGCAAAAAGGAACTTAAAGGAGGCAAAGCAAGGGGTGCCTGTAGGGACCCAGGCCAGAGCACCCCAGGATGAGTTCCCTAGGAAGGTTACGTGTGTGTTAGTTGTTCAGTCGTGCCAGATCTTTGCGACCCCATGGACTGTAGTCTGCCAGGTGTCTCTGTCCATGGGATTTCCCAGGCAAGAGTACTGGAATTGATTGCCATTTCCTTCTCCATTAGGAAGTGAAAGCCACTCAGTCATGTCCGACTCTTTGAGACCCCATGGACAGACAGTCCATGGAATTCTACAGGCCAGAATACCGAAGTGGGTAGCCATTCCCTTTTCCAGGGGATCTTCCTAACTCAGGTTCAAACTCAGGTCTCCCACATGGCAGGCAGATTCCTAACCAGCTGAGCCATGAGAGATGCTCAAGAATACTGGAATGGGTAGCCTATCCCTTCTCCAGGGAATCTTCCAAACCCAGGAGTCAAACCAGGGTCTCCTGCACTGCAGGCAGATTCTTTACCAACTGAGCTACTAGCCTATGGGAATGGTCCCTTTCCAATCATCCTTCCCTGGTGGCTCACATAGTGGAGAATCTGCCTGCAATGCAGGAGACCCTGGTTCAGTCCCTGGAGATGGAAATGGGAACCCACTCCAGTATTCTTGCCTGGAGAATTCCATGGACAGAGGAGCCTGGCAGACTACAATCCATAGGGTTGCAAAGAGTTGGACACGACTGAGAGATTAACACTTTCACTTTAGGATGTAATACTTTATGAGTCTCCAGCAACATGAGTTTCAAATTAAGTGGAAGAGAGAAAAGGAACAGCAGAAAATGACCAGTTTGGCTCATCTCACACGCTAGCAAAGTAATGCTCAAAATTCTCCAAGCCAGGCTTCAACAGTATGTGAACCGTGAACTTCCAGATGTTCAAGCTGGATTTAGAAAAGGCAGAGGAACCAGAGATCAAATTGACAACATCCACTGGATCGTTGAAAAAGCAAGAGAATTTCAGAAAAGCATCAACTTCTGCTTTATTGACTATGTCATAGCCTTTGACTGTGTGGATCACAGTAAACTGTGGAGAATTCTTCAAGAGATGGGAATACCAGACCACCTGACCTGCCTCTTAAGAAATTTGTATGCAGGTCAAGAAGCAACAGTTAGAACTGGACATGGAACAATGGACTGGTTCCAAATCAGGAAAGGAGTATGTGAAGGCTGTTTGTTGTCACCCTGCTTATTTAACTTATATGCAGAGTACATCATGAGAAACGCTGGGATGGAAGAAGCACAAGCTGGAATCAAGACTGCCAGGAGAAATATCAATAACCATATGCAGATAAAACCACCCTTATGGCAGAAAGCAAAGAAGAACTAAAGAGCCTGTTGATGAAAGTGAAAGAGGAGAGTGAAAAAGTTGGCTTAAAACTCAACATTCAGAAAACTAAGATCATGGCATCCGGTCCCACCACTTCATGACAAATAGATGGGGAAACAGTGGAAACAGTGACAGACTTTATTTCTGTGGGCTCCAAAATCACTGCAGATGGTAACTGCAGCCATGAAATTAAGAGACGCTTGCACCTTGGAAGAAAAGTTATAAGCAACCTAGATAGCATATTAAAAAGCAGAGACATTACTTTGCCAACAAAGGTCCATCTAGTCAAAGCTATGGTTTTTCCAGTAGTCGTGTATGGATGTGAGAGTTGGACTACAAAGAAAGCTGAGCACTGAAGAACTGATGCTTTTGATCTGTGGTATTGGAAAAGACTCTTGAGAGTCCCTTGGACTGCAAGATCCAATCAGTCCATCCTAAAGGAAATCAGTCCTGAATATTCATTGGAAGGACTGATGCTGAAGCTGAAATTTCAATACTTTGGCCACCTGATGTGAAGAACAGACTCATTTTAAAAGACCCTGATGCTGGGAAAGATTGAAGGCAGGAGAAGAAGGGGATGACAGAAGATGAGATGGTTGGATGGCATCACGGACTTGACGGACATGAGTCTGAGTAAGCTCCAGGAGATGGTGATGGACCGGGAGGCCTGGTGTGCTGCAGTCCATGGGGTCGCAAAGACACGACTGAGTGACTGAACTGAACTGAATTGTAAAAAGTTTAAGATGGGAACAACCTGAACATGAACTCCACATTGGTCACCTAACCACACGAAAGGTGCAGCCTCTCTAGAGCCTTCAAGTGAGTCCTGCTGAAAACAGAGGAAGACTCAGGATGCTCAGTGCCTACAGGACAGAGGTTCTTCAACTTTAGCTGCATGAAAGTCACCAGAAGAGCTTGCTGAAACAGACTGCTGTGCCCCACCATGGAGCTTCTGATTCTTTCGGTCAGAGTAGGGGCCAAGGATTGCACTTCTAACAAGCTCCCAGATGCTGCTGATGCTGCTGGTCTGGACCACACTTTGAGAACTCCAGGTTTAGAATATTTGAGGACCTACATTTCAATGCACTCAGAATCCCAACCTAAATGAGGGAACAGGTAAGTGATACTGTAGGAAGAGATGGATCAAAACTCAGTCTTCTCTCTGGAGCAAGCAAGTACGGAAGAGCATCTCCTGTGTCCCAGGTGATGTCGTGTGTTACGTGTTACCTTGTTTCATTGGTACATGACACACTGCATGGGAGGCATCATTATCTGTGTTTTACACCTGAGGGAAAGAGGCTGGGCCAGGTTATGGGAATCTTCCAAGGTCACATGGCTCTAAAGTGACAGGGCCAGGTTTCAAACCTGTTCTTCCGAGCAGAGCTCTTGATCTTGCCGCTACACTTTGTAGCCTCCCAAGCACACGTCCCCTCCTCCAAGCTCCCCTGGAGAGGAGAGATGCTTCCCTGGCTCCACACCCACCACGCCACTGCAAAGCACTCTGGGGCCTACCCCGTGCAGTCAGTGATGGATACAGACAGCTGTCTCCTGGGCTGCCCCAGTGGCTCAGATGGTAAAGCATCTGCATGCAGTGTGGGAGACCCGGGTTTGATCTCTGCATTGGGAAGATCCCCCGGAGAAGAGACTGGCAACCCCCTCCAGTATTCTTGCCTGGAGAATCCAATGGACAGAGGAGCCTGGCGGGCTACAGTCCGCAAAGATTTGGCAAAGATTTGGACATGACTGAGAGACTAACACTTTCTTTCTCTTGTCTCTTGAGGGCTGCTAGGGACCTGAACTTGTTAAGTTCTTCTCTTTCCTTAGGAGAAGGAATAAGCTCTATTAAGTCCCCACAGATGCACTGCCCAAAGTATATTACAGGGCTTCCCAGGTGGTGCTAATGGTAAAGAATCTGCCTGACAATGCAGGAGATGTCAGAGACATGGGTTTGATCCCTGGGTTGGAAAGATCCCCTGGAGCAGGAAATGGTAACCCATCCCAGTATTTTTGCCTGGAGAATCCTATGGACAGAGGAGCCTGGTGGACTACTTACTGTCCAAGGGGTTGCAGAGAGTCACACACGACTGAGCTCGTACTGGGTAGGGGGAAGCATGTTACATACATTATCTCTTTCTAAACTAGCAGAAGTGGTTTTCAGCCTGTGGGGTGCAGGTAAGTATTTTAAAACACAGGCTGAGGACTGAGACGGTTCTGGGCTTAACTTTCCTTCTGTCACTTATTAGTTATATGACTGGCCAAATTAACTGACTAAAGATCAGGTTTTCTTCTTTTGAGAAAGTAGTAATTACAACAGTATTTGCCTCAAAGGGTTGTGAGAAATTCATGAGTCAGTTTAGTGAAAAGCTGCCAGCTCTTAGCATGCAGCAAAAACTCCATAATTATTAGCAATGATTGCTAACCTATTACCCATTTTTTTTTTCAAAATATAGCCATTTTAGAGGACTTTTAATTATTGATGTGCCAGACAGTGCCAGACACACAGCTTCTTCTTGACAGTTTTTTTTTCTTTTGGCCATGCTGTGTGGCATGCAGGATCTTAGTTCTCTGATCAGGGGTCAAACCTGTGCCCCCTGCAACAGAAGCACAGTGTCTTAACCACTGGACCGCCTGGAAAGTCCCTTTTGACATGTCTTGAGTTTAAGAACATTTGGTTGGTGGATCTAGGAAATATGAATGACGGTATCTTGATTTGAGCCTCTCCCACATCCCAACTAGGAAACACATCTCCAGAGACTCTTAACAGACAAAACAGGAAAAATGTGAGTGATTTTTTGATTAGGCATTTTGGGTACATAAAAAAATTAAATAAGCACCCCCAATGGGTACTGATTAATGGAGTGATATTAACTTGAGTGGCCTTCTCTGGAGGCTCTGTGGTAAAGAATCCGCCTGCCAATGCAGAAGGTATAAGAGACTTGGATTCTACCCTGGGTCAAGAAGATCCCCTGGAGGAGGAAATGGTAACCCACTCCACTATTCTTGCCTGGAAAATCCCATGGACAGAGAAGCTTGGTGGGCTACAGTCCATGGGCTCGAAAAAGAGTCAGACACAACTGAGCAACTAAACAACAGCAACAAATTAATTTGGGTGGGGGTTTGAGGTCAAGGGTTCTGATGATCCCACTATGACAAATATCGGTCAAGTCATATGTGAGGTCAGGCTCAGTTCTTAATGACAAGTTAAAACCAGAATCTTCTCTTAGAAAGCACCGGCAGAGGTTGAGCAGGATGGGAAGGGATGGCAAACCAGAGCATGTTAAAAAAGAGACCCACAGCCACTGTGGAAAACCGTATGCAGGTTCTTTTAAAAACTAAAGTTACCATATAATCTAGCAATCGCACTCCTGGGCATATATCCAGAGAAAACCCTAATTCAAAAAGATATAGACACCCCAATGTTCATAGCAGCACTGTTTACAATAGCCAAGAAATGGAAGCAACCTAGGTATCTATCAACAGCTGAATGGATAAACAAGATGTGGTACATATATACGATGGAATATTACTCAGCCACAAAAAGAGTGAAATAATGCCATTTCACAGCAACACGGGTAGACAGACCTAGAGATTATGTACTAAGTGAAGTCAGACAGAGAAGGACAAATATTACATGATGTCACTTAAATGTGGAATCTACAAAATAATACATATGAATCTATACACAAGACAGAAAAAGACTCACAAACAGAAGAAATACATGGTAAACAAAGGGGAAGGAGGGAACCATAAATTGGGAGGATGGGATTAACAAATGCACACTACCGCACGTAAAATAGAGAAGCAAAGATTTACTGTATAGTGCAAGGAACTATATTCATTATCCTGTAATAAACTATAATGGAAAAAATAGAAAAAATATACATATATATGTATAACTGAGTCATTTCGCTGTATACCTGAAACTAGCACAATATGGTAAATCAATTAAATCTAATTTTAAAATTAGAGGTAGTAAGGAGGCGATTAAGATACAATTTGATAGCCATCTTTGAATATCTCAAGAGCTTTCAGAAAAAGGAACAGATTTACTCTATGTTTGCTATAAAACCTCTAGAAAATTCTTTTTCAAACTCTAGTAGGCAACCCATTACTGGAAATCAATTGAACAGGTTAATCAACATTTTAAATAAATAAAATAGAACAAAATGGAAAATATCAGACGCAGTCAATCTAATAAGAGGTAATGGCTATTCCACAAAACTTCTGTTTTAGTTATATTTATATTCAAATTTGTGTGAGTCTAATATAAAATGTATCCTTATGTTGGGCCACAGGGGGGAAAAAAAAGTGTGAAAGCTCTAGAAGGGAAAACGTGGACAAGTGGGTGCAAGAAACAAGAAATCAGGTTTCAGTTTTTTTCAAAGAAGCTAAAACTTCTTTGATTATAATAATCAGTTCAGTTCAGTCGCTCAGTCGTGTCTGACTCTTTGCGACCCCACAGACTGCAGCATGCCAGGCCTCCCTGTCCATCACCAACTCCGGGAGCCTACTCAAACTCATGTCCGTTGAGTTGGTGATGCCATCCAACCATCTCATTCTCTGTCATTACCTGCCTACATGGGTGACGTCTCTAAACTTGCTTTAGAGGGTCCCTCAGTCTCTCATTTGGCAAACAGTCTGGAATGTCAAGTTGACAGTCACAAAAATAATGATGATTATAATGGAAAAACCAGTGAAATTCAAAAGAACATGGTTTAACAGCTTTGTCCCCCAGAACCCTACCACTCCAAATTTGAGGGCCAAACAAGTGAGACAAACATAGGACCTCCCTGGTGGTCCAATGGTTAAGACTCCACCCTCCCAATGCAGGGGGCCTGGGTTCGATCCTGGTCAGGGAACTAGGTCCCACATGCCCCACCTAAGAGTTCGCATGCCACAACTAAAAGATCCAGCACGCTACAAAGACAGAAGCTCCCGTGTGCTGCAACCAAGACCAGACTCAGCCAAATAAATAAATAAAAATATTTTAAAAGGAAGAGAATTATCTTTTATATATATATAAAAGAGTGGGACAAACAGACCCCACAGGATGTGCACAGAATTGGAGGAAGGGGTTAATGAGGTTACACTCTCACTTTGTAGAGTTTCCATGTCAAACTGGGCTTGTATTAGGGAGAAAATCCTGCCTCATTCAGAACTCAATTTCAGGGAGCCCCGAGGAGGAGTTGACTTTAGCTGCCGCCAGCTGTTCTAACACAGACATAACCTGTTCATGCCCTATATCTTTCCTCTTGAGCTCATGCTGTGAAGGGTGGCTCTCCTCCAGGAAGCTTGCCTGGTTCATCTTCCCTGGGGTCCCACGCCTCCTTGAATACTTCCCTTATAGCACTCATCATCATAAAAAGTAACTGAAAACACTCATGGAGTGCCAACTGTTAATATGTGCTAAGCACATAGTTTGCATAGGTCATCTCATTTAATCCCTTCCCTCTACCCTGTGAAGGGCTTCCCTGATGGCTCAGCAGGCTGCAGTGGAGGAGAGACTGGAGACACTAGTTCAATCCCTGGGTCTGGAAGATCCCCTAGAGGAGGAAATGGCAACCCACTCCAGGATTCTTGCCTGGGAAATCCATGGACAGAGGAGTCTGACAGGCTACAGTCCAAAGGGTCATAAAGAGTTGGACACGACTGAGTGAATAAGTGCATCTCTACCCTATGAAGTATTTGCCTTCCCATACCAAAGATGGGTAAACTGAGGCCTAGAAAGGTCAGATAACTTGCACAAGGTCACACAGTCAGTAGGTGCCCACTGGCCTAGAGAAGCCAGAGCTCCTAAATTGTAAATTTTTTCTGTCTATTGAGCTTTCTCCTCGAGTTAGGTTATCAGGGCTCTGAGGGAAGGATTAGGCCTTATTCACGCTCATGTCTCCAAGCCTGCTGTGTCTGGTAAGCTGTAGGCAGTATTATAAATGGGTCAGCCCATAATATTATAGTCAAACAGGCCCTTGGACAGCAAAGAGATCAAATCAATCAATCTAAAGAAAATCAATATTCATTGGACAGAATGATGCTGAAGCTGAAGCTCCAATACTTTGGCCACCCGATGTGAAGAGCTGACTCACTGATAAAGACCCTGATGCTGGGAAAGATTGAGGACGGGAGGAGAAGGGGATGACAGAGGATGAGGTGGTTGGATGGCATCACCGACTCGATGGACATGAGTTTGAGTAAGCTCCAGGAGATGGTGATGGACAGGGAAGCCTAGCGTGCTGCAGTTCATGGGGTCGCAAAGAGTGTGACATGATTAGTAACTTAACAAGAAGAAGCCTGGATGCAAATCATGGTTCTGCCAAGAATCTGCCACTGAGTACCTGCCACTAGAATCAAGAGTCCGGGTTCTAGTAATTGGCTCCAGAGTTGAGGACAGAGGTTAGGAATTCCAGCAAGAGAGGACAGAACTGGCTCAAGCCCTGGCTCCCTGACTCCCCAGATGTGACTTGGCAAATTACTGAGCTTGTGTAAACTCTCACTCTCCATCTGTCAAGTCAGGGAAATCTCCTACCTCAGCACCTACCTCACAGGATTGTTTTGAGATGCCTGACATAAAGTTCTTAGTGAGAAACCTAATACGTGAAAGGGACTCCACAAAAACTAGCTCTTTGTAAATTTAATTAATTAATTAATTTGGCTGCACTGTGTCTTAGCTGTGGGATGTGAGATCTTTGTTGCTGCATACAGGGTCTTTCATTGCAGGGTGCAGGCTCTTTATCTGTGGTCTTTGGGCTTCGTAGTTGAGGTACGTGAGCTTAGTTGCCCCAAGGCATATGGGATCTTAGTTCCCCCAACCAGGGATCGAACCCATGTTCCTTGCACAGGAAGGAGGAGATGGTCAACCACTGGACCGTCAGGGAAGTCCCAACTCTTTTTATTATTAATATACTGCATTTTATAAAGCCATTTGAACTGGAATAAATAAGTTTTAGTTAACTATTGGCATAAGTATTGCAAGTTTGAGACACAGCTTTTATTCAGGAGATCAGAACTTGGGGAAAATGTGTAAATAATTTTGGGGAGATTTCTTGTATAATTATTTATTTATTTGGCTGTGCCAGGTCTCAGCTGTGACCTGCAGGATCTTGATTCTTCATTGCAGTGTGCTATATCTTTTAGTTGTAGCTTGTGGGATCTGGTTCTCTGACCAGGGATTGAACCCAGGGCCCCTGCTCTGGGAGCAGGAAGTCCCAGGTACTGGACCACCAGGGAAGTCCTGGGGGAAACTGCTCTTAAAGAATTCCTCCAAGAAGAATTTGGGCTTTCTTGTATTTACACAACACTGAAAGAGTTCCCAGAAAAAGAGGAGAAAAAAAATCCATGAGAAGGTTGGGGATGAGGAATCAGGGCTACCATTTCCAGTTACATAAGCTGTTCACTGCACAAGAGTGCCTGGCTGAGGGTGTGTATGAAACAGAGGTGTGGAGCCAGAATCTAGCTTGCCTTCTACTCATGAAACTGGGGACACAGTCTCTGCTTTTCATCCACTTGGAGAGCATGCTTTTTTCTATTTTGCCCTGAGGCACTCTTTGGGCCTGTCTTGGCTCTAGCTTTATACCTTTGTGATTGATTCAGTTTGTTCTTTTCCTTCAGTGTTGCTTCCCTGGTGGCTCAGCTGGTAAAGAATCTGCCTGCAATGCAAGAGACCTGGGCTCCATCCCTGGGTTGGGAAGATCCCCTGGAGGAGGGCATGGCAACCCACTCCAGTATTCTTGCCTAGAGAATTCCATGGACAGAGGAGCCTGGTGGATTATACTCCAAGGGATCCCAAAGAGTCGGACACAGTTGAGCGACTAAGCACCAGTACAGATGACAGAACAGGGGAGAAGAAACAGAATGGAGCTCCGGGAAGGAAAGCATACTTGAAAGTGACGAGGGAAGTGAAGGAAGGCAGAAACAAAGGAAAGCAGTGGAATAAGGGTGACGTTTAGTAAATGCTGGCCATCTGTGGGGCACTGTTCCATGTGCCTTAGCTGTGCTGACTCACTGGGTCCTGGTTACACTGCTACACGACAAGGAGAACCACTGGAGGAGGAGGCGGCAGGTGTGCACGTGAGGTTAACCCCCACGTGCATCTGCCCAGGACAGACGCTGCTGGCTACGCTCCTTAGTCTATGAAAATGTTCAGAATCTGGAATCTCTCTTTTGAGTCTATGGTGGAAATGGCTTTTAGAGCCAAAAGGAAAATAGTTTTTTAAAGGAAATAAATCTGAGTTCTCAGGTGGGTGGCTGGCCCACCAGCAGGGCTACATAATGGACTTCTATTTTTGATCAACAGTCGGTCCTTTGGCAGACAGAAGCAAAGGACCCCTGACAGGTTACAAGTCCCAGCTTGTAACATGGTCCCAGAGTTCGACCATGAACTTTCCATATGGTTCATCCCAGACCAGGTTCTGACACACAAGCCCCTTCTCTATTTTCTTAAGAACCTGTGAGAGCATGCTAGGTCGCTGCAGTCATATCTGACTTTGCAACCCTATGGTCTGTAGCCCACCAGGCTCCTCTGTCCATGGGATTCTTCGGGCAGGAATACTGGAGTAGGTTGTCATATCCTTCTCCAGGGGATCTTCCCGACCCAGGGATCGAACCCCCATCTCCTGAGGCTCCTGCATTGCAAGCAGATTCTTTACCGCTGAGCCACCTGGAAGAAGCTGACGTTCCGTAAGATATTTACTGTTAAACAGTGACCTGAAGGCAGCTCCAGTGTCCAGTCTTCCTGGTGGTCTTTAAAAGAAACCCCTCGAGGGTGTGGTAGGGAACCCTCCTACACTGTTGGTGCTATGGAAAGCAGTATGGAGCTTGCTTAAAAAACTAAAAACAGAGCTTAACTTAAAATCCAGCAATCCCACTCCTGGGCATACACCCAGAGAAACTGCGATTAGAAAAGATACACGCACCCCAATGTTCACTGTAGCACTACTTACAATAGCCAAGACCTAAGACCTTAGGAAGTAACCTAAACGGCCATCAACAGATAAAGAAGATGTGGTATATATATACAGTGGAATATTACTCAGCCTTAAAAAAGAATGAAATGATGCCATTTGGGGCAACATGGGTGGATCTAGAGATTACCATACTAAGTGAAGTAAGTCAGACAAAGACCAAAATTGCTTATGTGTGGAATCTAAAAAAATTAGTACCAATGAAGTTATTTATAAAACAGAAATAGACGCACAGACATGGAAAACAAATTTGTGGCTACCAAAGGGGAAAGGGGGAAAAGGGATAAATTAGAAGTTTGGGATTATACACACTATTGTACATAAGATAGGTAACCAACAAGGGTCTACTGTATAGCACAGGGAATTCAATATCTTGTAATAACCTATAAGGGGAAAGAATTTGAAAAATTATAGATAGATAGATAGATATAGAGAGAGCTGAATCACCAACACAGCATTGTAAGTCACCTATATTTCAATAAAAATATTTGTAAATAGATACAATAAAATTTTCTAGGGCCCCCTCCAAAAAAATAACCCTTCTGAAAAGAGGGTGAAAATAAACCTTGCTACCAGGTGGTCAGTAATCTTGCCTACTCTGGATTTGGGGCTACAAAGGTGATGGCGGGATGAGAATTGAGCAGAGACACATACATATACATACATAGATTTGATGTTAAAACAAAAACACATGTGACATGATGATGAATGCCCACATCCAGCTATTCTGTAAGGAAAGTGTTTCAACTGACAGCCCAAGACAGCAAAACCACCCCTGAACATCTGTTTCCCCCATTTTGCCAAAGAGCATTCTTTTTTAATCCTTTTTTAATAATTTGACCTGTTCCATTTTTCTGGCAGAGGGCCCTGGCAAGGCAAGCACTGGCTTTTCTGTCTGTATTCCAACTTCAGATGGGAAAAGGAAGGAGGCAGCAAGAGGGGGAAGGGAGAGGAAAAGACAGAGGGGAACTGAGGCAGACACCGGGGAGAGGGTATACAGGGATCCAGACGCGGGGAGAAAGGAGAAAAGGGGAGGGACACCCAGGAGAGAGAGAGCCGAGGAGTCCCAGCAGGCCACTTTAATATGCCCACCCTGGGGGGTGGGGGGGCACGACTGATTTGAAAGAAACCCAAACCAACAGGACATATTCCAGAAAGATCATCCAGTACAAATGTGACCCAGAAACCCGTAATCACAGCATTCTCGACCAGATCAAGCTGGTTATTTAACACTTTTTAGACTCGGAAAGTCTTTAACAATTGATGAAATATCATCATTTCTAAGTTTTATGTTTAACATTCAGGAATAAATGGACACAGTCCTATGTTTTTCTAGTAAAACATCTCTTTGGCAAGGAAAATGTCCTTTCCATTCTGTGTGTGTGTGTGTGTGTCTGTGTGTGTGACTTTTATCCCACTATTCCATACCTCTTTTGCCATTTTAGCCTAGATAGACACCCATTTCGGCTTCCCAGGTGGCGCTAGTGGTAAAGAACCTGTCTGCCAGTGCAGGAGATGTTAAGAGACGCTGGTTCGATCCCTGGGTCAGGAAGATCCCCTGGAGAAGGGCATGGCAACCCACTTCACTATTCTTGCCTGGAGAATCCCATGGACAGAGGAGCCTGGCAGGTTACAGTCCATGGGGTCACAGTCAGACATGACTGGAGCGACTTAGCACAGCACAGCACAGATAACCATTTACCCCCCCCCACCACCAGAAGTGATTCTCATTTTCTCCTGTCTACTCCATTCTCTCTCCCAAGGAAAACACCCCGAAATAAGACCTCACCTCCTGCGCAGTGAGCAGTATCACTTCGCCGACAAACACCAGGGGAACTGGGATGAGTTTTACACCCAGGCCGGGGTCCACCTGCCCTCAGTTATGCTTTCAGACATTCTTCTCCAGGCTGCCCCTGCCCTGCCCCGAACTGCCCGGCCGCCAAGCTCTGGTTTCCTTAGAAATGGCATTGGCACCATCCGGAAATGGTAAGAGTTTCCTGTCCCAGCGGCTCCGCGCTGCTGAAACACGGATAGGAGAGCGGGAACTGGATGATGGAAGCTAGGAAGAGTTTTTCTGATTGCCGTTTCAGATCCCATTATGGAAAATTCCTTTAGAATATATTAATCATTATTTGGTGGTCTAAAGAAAAAAAAGAAAATATATATATATACACATACACATATGGCTTTGCGCACCTACTATTCATTCATTTATTCAACAAGAATGTATTGGACAGGCTTCTACTGTGTAATCAAGCCCTGTGCTAGTTACTTTTACATCATTTATAGAAACCAAATCCTCCTGCATGCATGCTCCGTTGTGTCTGATTCTGCAATGCTCTGAACTATAGCCCGCCAGGCCCCTTCTGTACATGGAACTTTCCAGGCAAGAATACTGGAGTGGGTTGCCATTTCCTTCTTCAGTCCCCCTGGGAGGAGGGCAACTTCTATATTCTCCTCTCCAAGAAACAGAGACTTGCTTGTGGAGCCAGAGATTCTATTTCGAGTGGAGGTTTTCCCTCTAACTAGCTGAGGGACGCTGGGCAGATAACTTAATCCCTCTGAGCCTCTGTTTCCTCCTCCATGAGGTGAAGATAATTCCTTCTGCCTCACTGAGTTCTGCATTTGAAACAAACTGATAAACTCAAGGAGATCAATCATGCAAGAGGCTGAGTGCCCAGATTTCGGAAACTGTAACAATGGTGAGCCACTCTGTAATTGTTTTGCTGGAGCCAGGAGACCAGACCACGCCTTGCGGTAGGGTGAGGTTTCCTGTGAAGAGAATTGAATTTTCCACAGTCAATCATCCTGAGAAAAGTTAAACTGGAGTGAAAACTCCCTCCCTCTCAGAAGCCACAGCCGCGGGGAGGAGGAAGGCAGGACAGACGGGCTTCGAAGGCTGCAGAGATCTGGGGCAGATCCAGGGGTGGAGTGAACGGCCCTGGCCGTTTAAAGACCAGCTCAGAGCCAGGCACGTGGCCAACCTAATCGCAGCCCCTAGGTGAGTGGGGGCTTGTGGAGTGACTAGAAAGCCCTGGGCCAACTCTGCAGCATTTGGAGAGGGGTGCCCTCGGCCCTTTGGCCAGCCCAAGGCAGGCCACTGGGAAACAAGTTAGGCTCCAGGCAGGCGAACGCCAAGCCCTGGGTCCTGTCTTGAATAGAGGCAGCAGCAGTGATGGCTGTGTCGTGGGGTCACTGGTTCCTGCAGAAAGAGGTTGTGAGCAGTTACCAAGGTGTCCACTGGCCTCAATAAGGTGTATCTGGATTCCAGCTCCCTTGGCAAAAGACTGGAACAATCAGAACTGACTCTCTGGATGTGAACAAGCACCCCTGAGAATTACTGGGCTTAAAATTAGAGGGTAGCCTTAGAAAAAGACATGATTTGTTAGTAATGTGTGCTTAGCCGCTCAGTCGTGTCCAACTCTCTGCAACCCTTTGGACTAGACTGCCAGGCTCTTCTGTCCATGGGATTCTCCAGGCAAGAATACTGGAGTGGGTAGCCATTCCCTTCTCCAGGGGATCTTCCTGACCCAGAGATTGAACCCAGGTCTCCTGCACTACAGGCAGGAGCCATCAGGGAAGCCCAATTTGTTAGTAATATGCACAGGAAAATCCTTGGAAATTGTTATTGGGCTATCAATGTGGTTGGTATGATTTAAACTCCAAGCTGGGAAGCTGGGTAGACTGTTTACACCCCTACAGAGCCCAGCACAGGGTAAGTGAATAATAATAAAGGTCTGGGACCTTTCTCCTTATTTCTCCCCACATGATGAGAAGGAAGAAACTTTGGTTGCAGGAACAGATCTGCAACCTCTTGCTGCATCCTCTTAACACAGGGTGCAGAAGAGGAGATGAGTGGCCATATTATTTAATTTATGTCAAAAACCAGGTCTTTCAGAAGGCTTGACCATGCCTGTAGGGATCAGGGCATTCATCCAGGGACATGAAACATAGTAAACATTTAATGATGGTTACGACATTCAGAAGACTCTTGAGTCCCTTGGACTGCAAAGGAGATCAAACCAATCAATATTAAAGGAAATCAACCCTGAATATTCATCAGAACGACTGATTCTCAAGCTGAAGCACTGATACTTTGGCCACCTGATGCAAAGAGGCAACTCACTGGAAAAGACCCTGATTCTGGGCAAGACTGAGGGCAGGAGGAGAAGGGGCGACAGAGGGTGAGATGGTTGGATGGCATCACTGACTTGATGGACATGAGTTTGATCAAGCTCCGGGAGATAGTGAAGGACAGGGAAGCCTTGTATGCTGCAGTCCCTGGGTTCCCAAATAGTTAGACACAACTGAGTGACTGAACAAGGACGACGACGACATTCAAGTGTTCCTTCTAAAACCCATTTGCTCCTCACCACTATGATCTGAGGCTGGTACTATTATTAGCCCTATCATATCAGAGAGAGTCCCAACAGGAAATGGGTGGTATACTCTAAAAAAAGCAATTGAAGGGCCTGCTGATGAGATTGTGATGGGTAGGAAGAAGGGAAAACAGGCGACGGGGGAGCAGCCTGGGGCGAGCCAGATTGGGTGTGGCTGCCACCCCTCATTCAGAAGGGGAGGTTCCAGAACCCAGCAGGATCCAACGCTGCAGGAGAGCAAGCGGTGGCCTAGACTGATCCAGCCATGTCATTCCACAGCCCCATGGGAAGGGACTAAGTACCTTGACATCCCTTGGTTTCCACCCTCCCACATCCTGGTGGTACCTTTCACTGGCCAAAAAGGAAGCCAGGGGTGTCCATCCAGAAAGGTAAGTTTCCCAGGGCACTGAGCAGGGTGGTGAAGGATGGTAAGTGGGTATGGAAGAGCATCAGAAGAGAGCTGACACATGAGTTTATAGATTAGGAAACAGACATATAGATGACATAACCTGCCCAATGTAACAGAGCAAATAAGAGGTGGGATCAAACTGAAGCCCACACAGTATGACTCTGAATTCATGCTCTCAACCATGACATGCACCCTAGAACTGACTGAAAAGATTACTCGTTATCCAGCACCTTTTCCCCCTTGCATCCGGCTCAGTCATCCTTCCACTAATAGACTCCACTTACTCCCACCCAGATTTTCCAGCCTTCTTGGAGCAAGGTATGGCCATCTGACTAGAGTTCAGGCCAAAGGAATGCAAATGAAACAATGTGAGCAGCTTTTAGATAACACCCTCCACTTTTCTTCTCTCTTTCCTATAGACGGGGATGTGGGATATGATGGTGTGATCTGAAGCAGCCACCTTAGCCCACAGCAGGGAAATTCCATTTGAGGTTATCAGAGCATGGCGAAGCCACTATATCAGCGCTGAACTGCTTATGCTCCAAGTGAAAGACAATTTAACTTGTTTCTTGTTTCACTCACTGTTATTTTAGCCTTGGTTGTAGCAGCCGAACCAGTAACTTATACAATACAAAGACCAGGATGTAGCTCAGTCACTGTGGTTAAAGCAGTAGGAGACGTGACCGGTAGAGGTGGTTAGTGATCACCAACGCAAGTGCGCTCCTCTTCTTTCTGGCTGTTGCTGCTGCTGCTAAGTCGCTTCAGTCATGTCTGACTCTGTGCGACCCCATAGACGGCAGCCCAACAGGCTCCCCCTGTTACTAGACTACATTTCCCAGCCTCTTTCCATCTGCGTGAGGCTATGGGACTAGCTCCCACCTCTGGAATTGGAGGGAAGGTAAGTGTGTTACCCCCAGGCTGAGACAACCATCAGTGAGCGTACATTTGTCCCACTCACCTTATTTACTTGTCTGCCAAAAGTATGTAAAGCATCCAGTGAAGGAACCCGATGTTCTAGAGTAGGATGGATGAAAACAGGAAAGGAGCCTGGGGTTCTCCGTGACCACATGGATCAGAGCCCTCCGACAACTCAACACTTGACTATAATACAAGCAATAAACACCACCTCTATGGTGTTAAGTCACTGACATTTGAGCTTGTTTGTTACAGCAGCAGTTCGTCTGTCTATTCTGACTATTTTCATACTTCCCAGTTGCTGCACTCTGACAGACGTGAGTACTAGTATCCAGCAGTGCAGTCTTAGCCCCTGTTTTAGGAGGGCAAGGGGTGGGCTGGCAAACATTTACTGTTTTAAAGAAGTTACCCAACTGTTACCAATTATTGTAATAAAGCCCCTACATCCTGCTTGAATAAGGAAGGCAAGAATAGTACAAGAAAACCCTTTCTCATGGTACACTGGCCCTGGGGGCACTGGCCCTGGTCTCTCAAGAATGCTATTTCCATGAACATTCCTTTGGGGACTCAGGAAAGTTCACAGAGTCTGAGCAAAAAAGAGCATCAACTGAACACACAGGCATTTCAGAGGGTCAAGAAACCCCAAAGGCCAGCAAGTTAGGGAAAGTTAAGGAAACAGCGACCCATCCATGTCCATGTCCTTTTCAGTGGTAAGGGAGTGGACTCTCTTCCATTCTTCCTAAAGTCCAAATTTTCTAAAGTAAGCATGTGCTACTTTTATATTAAAAAGTGGTTTTAAAATTTTCCATTTTTAAGGAACAAAATAAACTGATGAAGCCTAAGGCATGAACAGATGAGAGAGATACAGGTCAAAGGATACAAGTGCCCCAAGGCTTTGGTATGACAAACAGACAGTTCAGTCTTAGGAATATACAACTATGAAAAGACAAAGCATCAGAGGTGACCCTCATTCACTCATTCAATAAGCATTTCCTGTACCAGGTACTGGGCTGGCTGCTAGGTCTGCAAAGAATGAAGTGGCCACAACCGCAGACAGCCACAACCGACAACCCTGGCTACACGCCAGAATCACTTGGGATTCAGGTTTTAAAACATACAGTGATAAAATACGGATGCTTGGGTCCACACTCCAGGGATTCTAATGTAATTGGTCAGGGTTACGACTTGGTCTTAGGACTCTTAATAGCTCCCCTGATTCTAATGAGCAGGGTGGAGAATCCCTAGGAGCATGTGACACACGAACCAAGTGTTGAAGGAAGGGTAGGAACCAGCCAGGAGAGGAAGAGAGAAGGGGCGGTATTATGCAGCCAGAGCTGCCTTTAGACTGTCCCGTCGTTCAATGTAAACAGAGGTTATGGTGAGCGGGGATGATGCAAATCGTGGGCGTTACCCCATGGCTAACTGAATGTCTATCTTCCAGGTAGTAGGAAGTTGATAAAGGTTACTAGACAGAAGCAGACATGATCACACCTGGTTTCATTCCAACTCTCCATGCATTCTCTCTTACCCTCTCTGATGGCCATCATTTCTACCTACACATGGGGCTATATAAGGGCTATGGAGAGACGATGCGATTTTGCCTCTAGAAAATGGTACCATCACAGGAGAGAGGGCATATTTCTGGACTCTCCATAAGAAGACACCTTCAACACAGCATTCTATTTTCACTGCCTTTTCAAAAATTCCTTTTTGTTTTGTAGGGGGAAACAAAAGTTTATTTTACTCACAGGCCCAAGAAACGGGAAGTGTGACACACTTCTGGGGGGCACAAGAGATGCCTCAGGGTGGTCAGAGGGCAGAAAGTAGGAGTGCAGGGGAACAAAAACCTCTTTTTGGTTACTTAAATTCATTACGGGATCTTGCTGCAACACAGAATAAATGCCCCAGAGCGCTAGTCATAGCTTATTTGGAGACTGATATGAAAATTTGGAGTTGAAAAAAACTACCTATCGCATCACAAGAAAGTAGTGGGACTGTCACTGAAGACCCTCAATGGAACACCATTCCACATGCAGCTCCAAAACAAACCACTAAATAATTCAAATAACCTGATCACCATTTCTGAGCATCTGTTTGAAGAATAAGCACATTACAGAGGAATTTCTAGAAATAAAAATGGTTTAAGTTAATAGGTTGGGACAATTGGTGAGAGCTAGTCCATACTTCATGCATTGGAAATGTGTCTTTTAACTGAATAATAATAATAAATTAACAGCCATAGCACTTCCTGAATATCTGCACGTACAACATGTGGGGCTAGGACTTTACACACACCATTGACCATAGTCATGCAAGGTCTGCAATTAGGTTGAAAGATAACCGAGGCTCAGAGCAGTTTTGTCATCTGCCCAAGGTCACAGGTAAGTGCAGTGATAGAATTCAAACTAAGTCTTCATGGCCTCCCTCCATCTCTTCTTCAGGTCCCTAAGATCCTGGCCAAGGGGTGAATCTGTGTTCTTTTGTGCTTCAGAAAGAATGGCTGCTTCACAAGCTCATCAACTGTTGTAGGGTAATCTTTCCTGCTGTGTGTCTAAGGAAAGCACCAAAAAGTATCACGATTCTTTCCAAGGAAAAAAATGCCAGCTCCCTCTTCGACCTGAATAGCATGGAAACGACGCAGCCTCATCCAGTGAGCTGCTCTGTCACGAAGAGGAAATCCATCTGGAGACACAATGCACCCAAGCAGCATGGCACCCAGTGTAAATAATAAACATCCAACAGCCACATGCCTCCTTTGGCTTAACATTTCAGGAGGCTGGAATTGGGTGATGCCTTAGAGGCTGCTTGGCACAACCCCTGCTTTTCAAAGATGAGAAAACAGACTGGTTAACAGATCTACGAAAGCAGGCACGGGCTCCCCAGGTGGCTCAGTGGTAAAGACTCTCCCCATCAACACAGGAGATGCAGAAGACACGGGTTCAATCCCTGAGTCGGAAAGATCTCCTGGAGTAGGAAATGGCACCTGACTCCAGTATCCTTGCCTGGAGAATCCCATGGACAGAGGAACCTGGCGGGCTGCAGTCCATGAGATTGCAAGAGTCGGACATGACTAAACACAAGCCTAAGGAAGGCATAGCAGCCAGAAACTTGGTCTCAAACTCTGACTCTGTATTTTATATTATTTTATATTCTCAATCCTCTTGCATCCCAAAGCCCAGGAGGGAACCCCAGGATTCCTCTCACCTCCTCATGAAAAACTGGGCTTTCCCCACAGAGAAGCTGAAGGGGGAAAAAATGCTGTTTTCTGAATTTCTACTGCTGATTTGAAGGGCTCCCCCTACTGATCAGCTGGGCCGTCCAGGCTGTGTTAGTCCCAAAGGGAGAGATGGAAACAAAAGAGGATCAATCACCTGGGCCTTTCAGGTATATAAATCATTCTGCGAATGCAAACAATTACGTGTTTATACAGGTGGTTTCTCGGAGGAAGGAATGCTCATTCTGCCATGGCTGACACTTATCTATAATTTAAGAGAACCAAACAGCTTCTGTCCCACGTAAAGCACCAATGCTGGTGTCATTTACACACAATTAGACACGTATAGAGCAGATCACCAAGAATCTGCCCTCTTCAAAAACTGCTTCATGCAGAGCTATGGTTTAGATGTTATTTCCATTTCATAAAAAGGCTCACCACAGTGTCCCTTCAGAAGCTAGTTTTGTTCATGCATTTAATTTGTGATTCCATTTCCAGAGATGTGACTGCTTCATAACTTGTCAGAAACACATTTTCTGAATAAAACAAGGTCTTCTTCCCTGCCTCAGAATGCCTCCCTTGATCCAGACCTATTTTGGGGGCCTGGCTCCTAGAAATGGATGAAAGTCCTTGCTGCGGTGGAATTTAATTAACTTCAGCCAGCGTGGGTCTTGCCGAGGACACACAGACAAGGAGGAAAGGATGATCAGACACATGGTACCCAAGGCTCAGAGCCTCACTGTGGATAAACATTCTTAAACAGCTGTCATTTCATGGAAGGAAGGCGAGATGTTCAAGCTGGTGATAAAAGAACAGCAGAGACAGACTTGACAGCCCAGATTGTTAGCGGCTTAAGGAAACCGAGAATGAGAAAGAAAACCAAAACCAAAAACCATCAACCACTAAGCTACCAAATGAGGCTGGGTGGCAGGAATACTCGGAGGTATCCCAACAATGCAAATGTCTTTCTCTTCACGGGAGGAAGTCTGTCTCTGACAAGTGTGTCCTGGCTCACTCACCACAAATCTACACTTAGAATGACCGGTGGAAGAGGATGAAATTCCCAGACACCTGGAGGAAAAACAGACGTCAAGGACGATCGCAGCTCCCAGGTCTTGAAATTTAATTACCAGAACGTTTTTGGCTCTGGACTTCATTAAATTCAGGTTAGGGACTAGCCACACGATGTCCTTCTTGTGGCATTTACCCGCTAGCTGCATCTTTCCAGGCAGGATGAGACCGCCTGCTTGCAGGGGCCCGCTGATCAGGAAGTTTGCTGTGGCGCGCTCCCGGGAGCATCACCAAAGACCAGAATACACACACACACACATGCACGCACACACACACACACACACACACACTGCACAGCCGACTCACACACACACCCCCTCCCCCGCCACCTCCAAAGCACACGCTCCAGGAAAAGGCCAGTTCTCACCGCAAAAGGAACGTGCAGCAGGGCAAGAGTCCCCCAGCCAGCCCTTTCTCTCCGCCCCTCGGGCTTGGACTCCAAATTCGCGATTCCCAGGCTGGGTTCTAACAAGAAAAGGCAAAAGGGGCAGACTTACCGAACTCCTCCGGGCTGTAGGGCGCGGGAGAGGCTTCCACAAACTCGTTGTCTGGAGGAAGAAGAAAAGCAGAAAACAAAAATAGAATCTCAACCATTCAGGGCTAATCGATTAAAAATCAGTTACCGCGCAGATCCCTTAGAAAAGCGCGCGTTTCTCTCTCCCAGCGACGGGAATCCGTGAACCCGGGGCCTCACGGAGTTCCAGATGCCAGATCCACTGGGGGGAAGAAATCGTTAAAGAAACTTGGCGGGGAGCATTTCGGCCCAGGAACCAAGCGTCTTCTGGGCGCACGCAGGTGTGCGCCAACTTTCCGTAGGTGCGAGCCCATGGATCCCCAGGCCGGGCGCGCCAGGCAGCGACCTCCCCCTCTGCCCTCAGCCTGCGGGGCGCATCGCGGCGTCCCCCGGGTCTAGTGTTGACGCCCGGCGCCCAGGAGCCCCAAAGTTTCCTGGCGGGTCCGGGAGGCCCGAGAGCGCGCAACGGCGGCGGCGGCGAGCTCCCTGCGCCCACCCGATGGAGCGCCCGTGCGCATCCCCGCTACCCGTTGCTAGGAGACCGCGGCCTTCACGCTTGGCAGTGGCGCGCGCGCTGCCTCCCGACTCCCGGTGGGAGGGCATCTCCCCCACCCCCACCCTCTCTGACCATTTAAGACAAAAGAGCGCGTAACCAGTTGTAAAACGATTTCTGCAGCATTTTTGTATTATGTCTGTCCTGTTCCCATGCTTGAGAAATCGGTTGTTTTTTTTTTTTTTTTTGCTTTGCTTCTCCTGGGGAAAGGCAGGAGTTTCAGAGCTTGAATATTCCCTGCAGCAAGGAAGGGTTTCCAACGCCCCCAACCCTCTCCTTTGAACCTGAATTTTGACTCCACTCCAAGCAATATTTCTTCCTCTTAAGAGACTAGCAGGGAAGATAATATGCCTTCATTTCACAGATAGGGAAACTGAGGCTCAGAAGTTAAGTAACTTATATATGACTGCGCACCGTTGTTATACTGTGTGTGTGTGTGTGTGTGTGCGTGTGTGTGTGTTTGAGCGCACGCGCGCGCGCGTACACGTATCAGGAAAGAGCAGAGCCATATTCCTTCTAATATAAAAAGAGTTGCGCAGTTTCGCGTAGAGAATGTAGAAACAAAAGTTTAGGTCTGAAACTTTGAGTTGTAGGTCCTAAAGAAATTGATGTCAGGTTGCGGGACTCTCCCTCCCTGGGTCAGTGGCCTGAATAACTTGTACAGATGGATTATGTGTTTTCTATCGGGACTGACTGACACCTCACTCAGGAGGGCCCTGGGCTATGGGAAAGTGCTCTAGAGATGCTGGGAGGAGGCAGAGGAAGGAAGGCGCAGACATAGAAAACGGCTGTCTATTCTCCATCCCCGGCCTTGGACACTGATAGTTGGAGAGTTAACAGTCTGGGCAACGTCCCAGGGACCTTGTACAGTCTCAGACTGATCAGATCGCCAGCTGCAGCAGCCCAAGGGCCCATGGACCTGTGCTGAGGTGCTCTCATTCTGTAAACCTCAGTCATCTCAGAGTGTTCTACAGTCAGTCTACAATTTACCGTGGAGAACAGAAAGAAGGCACCCTGGCCCCAGTGCCCACAGAGGAATGGCCGGGGACCAGGCTGAGACTGTCCTCCTTCCACACCAGGGTAACCGTTCTTCTTCTTCTTCCTTTTCTGTTGGCTGCGCTGAGAGTGGCTTGAGGGATATCTCAGTTCCCTGACCAAGGACTGAACCAGGGCCACAGCAGTGAAAGCCCAGAATCCTAACCACTAGGCCAAGGAACTCCCCAAAGCAACCATTCTTGGACTGCCTAGCCTATTTCTCTATCCTCTTCTGTTTTCCCCACTCCTGACAGTCTGAGCTCTGAAATTCAAGAAGTGAATGTGCTTAGGTGAATGTTTGCCACATCAAGACATCCCCTCCCATCTCCTGAAAACCTCCATTTATTCTCAGGAATGTATTTCCCTGATGGCTCAGTTGATAAAGAATCCACCTGCAATGCAGGAGACCCCAGTTCGATTCCTGGGTTGGGAAGATCCCTTGGAGAAAGGAATGGCTACCCACTCCAGTATTCTCGCCTGGAGAATTCCATGAACTGGAATTCAACTTTCAACTACTCACTCTAATGGAAACCTGGCTCTCCTTGAAAATAACAGAGCACGTTGTCCATGACCTTTATACTCACTGCAGCCGTCTACAGACCTCTGTGATATTCTACCTCATTTCTTGAAGGTGTTGGCATCTGGATCACTGTCACTTTCCCCAATACCGTTCCCATGATAATTTTTATTTCCAGATCTACCAGTGGATTCTTCTCATACTCTGGTCTCTCAGCTCTTCAACATCCTCTCCCTTCCTGCACCTCCAGCTATCCCAGCTTCCTGCCCTCCTAGTAACACCATCTGTAATCTCAACACCAAGCATTCCACTCTCCTATCACCATCACTCAGCCTTCCAAGCTTTCCAGCTTATTCTTCCTGTTATCCTCACCCAATGTCTCCTTGACCCCAACCGCTGCTGTAATTGCTGATCCTGTGACCTTTTTTGTGTCCCTTACTCTCCCTCTTGACATTCTTTTCTCTTTTAACCAGCCTAGTTTCTAGGTTTACTATTATCATTTCTCTTATATATGTCTTCAAATCCACCTCTCTCTATGTCTACTAAGTCTTTGGCAAAACTATACCCCTGATAAAATCTATTTCTTCATCTTCTCTCTGCCAGCACCCAGTGAAACATGATCAGAGAAGCATAGCATCATGCTGACTGGTCTTATTTTCAATGTGTGACCACTAGCCTCAAGTGGACATTAGTGCAGCCCAGCAATCCCTCTGCGTTTGCCTGATTTACTTCTCTCCGGCTCTCCTGTTACTATGAATGAACCATCCATTCTCCAGCTAAGGCCAACTCCTCTGTTGTGTATCAGATCCTCCGTGCCCTCTCATATGGATTTCTGCCCCCTCTCTTCTCTAAGTTGATGTTCTCCTCTGTTCTGGATCATTCCCATCAGTATACAAATATCCTACTATCTTTCTATCTTTAAAAAATTTTTTCCAACTCTACCTCTCTCTTCCAATTACCGATCTCAAGTCTCAGAGACAATTTACCACAAAATTCATCAAAGAATTGTTTACACTCATTGTTTCCACCATCTTCCTTTAATCTTAAAGGCAAACAGGCTTATAGCTCATCACTCTTCCAGAGTAGCTCTTGTCAAGGTCAAGACTGATGCCATGAGGAGGTGAGCTCAGATGGCGTGTTTGCAGGACTAGTCGCCTCCAATTCCCTGTCGGATCAGGAGGCAACTAGCCTTTGCGTTCCAAGAGAGACAGTCTACAGAGGGCTTTGGTCTGGTTGACCCCTAACCAGACCTTGGCTCTAATACCAGATTCACTATTAACTAGTAGTTTAATTTCTGCTAACCTTAGTTTTCTATAAAAATGGAGATAATTACACCTAACTCATAAGGTTGTAGCAAGAATGCAATAAACTACAGCATTTAGAGTAGAATAGAGACTGTCACACTGAAAATCAAGTACATGTTAATTATTATTAGATGGTATGCTCTTTCACAACTGAGGAAAATGAGGCTCTTTTCTCTTCTTTAATGACTTTGAGTTACTGAAAGGAATCACTAACCACAGATTATGCTTCCAATTAAAAGCAATGTACATGGTCCCATCTCTTAGTTTGCTTTCTAAGAGTTTCCTTGAAAGTCGGTTATGTGGAATTAGGATCAGCCATTCCCCATAGGAAGAGCATTACAAATATTCTACCAGGTGATTAGGTTCTGGAGCCTGTCAGATTGTTCTAACTCACAATGGACTCCCTTTCAATTTGTTCCCTATAAATGGATGACTCATAAGCTAAGAACTTCTTGCAGCCCTTCAGTTATGTAAATTTCCTAATCAGCTGAAAGTTAATGAAAAAATATTTTTCTTGTTTTAATATTTGTTGTTGACAATTTTTCTAAAATATATGATTCCAATTTTCTATCTTAGGAAGCAAAGCAGAGCAAACAATAACATTTCCTGTTAGTTAAACAATATTTATGGGGAAGTACCATGCTTCTCTGGTGGTTCAAATGGTAAAGAATCCGCCTGCAATGCAGGAGACCTAGATTCCATCTCTGGGTCAGGAAGATCCCCTGGTGAAGGGAATGGCAACCCACTCCAATATTCTTGCCTGGAGAATTCCCATGGACAGAGGAGCCTGGCAGGCTACCATCCATGGGGTTGCAAAGAGTCAGATACAACTGAGCAACTAAGCATACACACCATGCTGCCAGGATGGTAGGCAATGCATCTGCGAGGCAAGGCAGATACAATAGTGGTCAGAATAGGTTCCTGTCCTCATGTTGCTCACCTTCCAATAGGTTCAGAAGACCTTCCTAACCTTAGGCAATATCTCAAACTGGATTCTTATAGACCTCTCATAAAGAAATGGTTCTGCAAATAAGTTAATCAGTTCCATTTTTCTAGATTCATCATACAATATTTGATTTTCTGATAAAAAATTTTTGATTTTTTGATTTTACTCCACATGACAGGTACTATTCAATTTGCAAGACAGAAATAGAGATGCAGATGTTGAGAAAGATCAAGTGGACATCGCGGGGGAAGGGGAGGGTGGAGCAAACTGGGAGAATAGCGTTGACATATACACTATCATGTGTAAATAGACAGCTCGGGGGAAGCTGCTGCATAACAAAGGGAGCTCAGATCGGTGCTCTGTGCTGACCTAGAGGGATGGGATGGAGGGAAGAGGCTCAAGAGGGAGGGGATATATGTATACATATAGCTGAGTCACTTTGTTGTACAGCAGAAACTAACACAACATTGTAAAGCAATTATGTGAAGTGAAGGTGAAAGGCTCTCAGTTGCGTCTGACTCTTTGCAACCCCATGGACTATAGAGTCCATGGAATTGTCCAGGCCAGAAAACTGGAGTGGGTAGCCATTCCTTTTTCCAGAGAATCTTCCCAATTCGGGGATCGAACTCAGGTCTCCCACGTTGCAGGTGGATTCTTTACCAGCTGAGCCACAAGGGAAGCCCAAAGCAATTATACTCCAATACAAAAAGAAATTGTTCTGCTGGGAAGTTATAAAAGAGAGTACACAATATTATAGGTTGGAATCTCAGTTCTGTCAAATTATTAGGGGAGAAATCACAGGGTTGTTATTAGATCTCCCAGAGCTTCAGTTTCCTGACGATAATACTTAATACCGTATTGCCAGGAGAAGCTGAGCAGGTTAAGTGTGAAACAGACCAAGCATAGTGCTGGACACCGTGGATGCTGAGGAAGAAATGTTCCTTTCTCTCCCACACAGAAGGCTTGGGCATGCTGGAGTCCCTTTTTCTGACTCTTCTACTGGGGCTTCCCTTGTAGTTCAGTCGGTAAAGAATCCGCCTGCAAGGCAGGAGACCCGGCTTTGATTCCTGGGTTGGGATGATCCCCTGGAGAAGGAAATTGCAACCCACTCCAGTATTCTTGCCTGGGAAACCCCATGGACAGATGATCCTGGCGGGCTACAGACCATGGGGTCTCAAGAGTCAGACATGACTTAGCAACTCAACCACCACAGGAGAGTGGGCTTCCTGCTGCTATGGCCTCTAAAGACAGGGACGTAATCTCTGATCTTATTTCTAGGGCAGCATCTATTAGAAAGTGGGACATATGGAGAGAAAGCAGCAAGAAGGAAATATTTCTGGGGCTCAGGGTGAATTATTTCTGGGACTCAGGTTTTCCACAGAAGCACAGTACAACGAGGGGCTGATGGCTAGTCTCCACTCTTACTATTATCCTCTACATGAGCTGAGCAGAATTTTGAGAGCTAACCTGGGAAACCAACCCCTAGCTTTAATATTTCTTTGTATATATAAAGTTAAGAATACATCAAACTTTAAATGTTTTAAATGAATTTTATTATATAAGCAAATAATATGTATTCAAAGGGAAAGAAAAAGATATTTATTCCCCATGGGTATAAACTGCGAAAATGGAAGTCCTCCTTTCTCAGTTTCTATCCACAAACTGAAATACCATCCACAGCTTCTTGTGTGTTCATCGAGATTGCTTTTTAGGCACATTCAAACATGTTTATGAATTATTGAAACAAGTTAGGTACCCTATGATGGCTTCTAAATGAAAGACAGTGCATCTCTAAATGAGATCTTGGTCCAACCCCAATCATAAACTGAGGTATGACTATTTTCTGTTTAGTAGTAGGGCAAGAAAGTATATGAACAAATCTTTGGAAAAAAGTCTTATCAACTGTTATGTACAGAACAGTAAAATCTTGAACAGTATGTAGGCATTTAAAGGATTCTACTTCAGTTATCCTGGAAACTCACTAAGCAGAGCTCTCATCCCTCCACCCAGGAGCTGTGCTCACGTGGCAACATAGAACATAATGCTAAAATCAAAGGAATTCTTTGATCCATTTTTCTAGAGCTAAAAGCACTGGAAAATGCTTTTGGAGGTGTTTTTAGCAAAGCAGCCATCACTAATATCCTGCATGGTGGGCAGGACGGCAGCTGTGTACCAGCCCCTGCCCCCAGGAGGCTGGGGATGCCATCAATCCCTGACTGGCCTCTGCTGCAACGGGGCCAGGGCCTGCCTTGCTGCAACGCTGCTTGGAGCAGAGGCCACAGGGAGGGCCAGCCTAGATGGGCTGCTTTGATACCACAGGCCCCTTGGTCAATGGAGAAAAAGAGGAGACGGGCCTCATACAAGAGGTGACTTCTTCCCCCAAGAGGTGGATGAGAGGTCTAAATGCCACCCTAGCAAGGACTTCCCTGGTGGTTCAGTGGTTAAGATGCCACACTTCCAATACAGGAAATGCAAGTTTGATCCCTGGTCGGGAAATTAAGATCCCACATGCCCTGTGATGCCGCCAAAAACTTAAAAACAAAAAGTTAAAAAGAAAAAAAAAATGCCACACAGGGAAAAGGTTATTTTTCGGCCAAGGTATGCTCTCAATTCCCTTTGCAAGAAAAAGCTGCATGGATTCTGTAGTAAGTTAGGATGGTAGCCACAGGCTAGGATCTGTGCACAGCCTTCCAGATCCCTACCCCTGGGAGGTCACTGATTTCAAGCATGAAAGACAAGGAGGAGAGAGCTAAACCTTCCTTCTGCCTCCCTCTTCTCCCCGGTGTTGCCCTTTGCTCATCTTCTCTGTGGGTAGCCTTCTGTCTCCTGGAGGCTCTCTGCTAGTTAATGGCAGAAGGGAGTGGAGATGCGAAGCTTGCCCCTCCTCCCCTCCCCACCCTGGGGAGTGAGGGCGAGACTGATTTAGGAGAGAAGAGATAGGCTGTGGCTGCCCGGGCCGGTCTGACTCTCTGCTGTTATCCTGTCTCTGTGTGCATCCTCTTAGGACAAGCAGACAGACAGAGGACAGCAGGGACACATATGCGCCCACCCATAGGGCTTCATCAAAGAAAATTTTCATTTAATTGGTCTCAGCATTAGCTCCAGGGCTGAAATGGCCCAAAGGACATCTCTCTTCTCCTAGGGTTTAATATTCTTTTCTTTAAGCACAACCCCACTTTTTTTTAAAAAAATAATCCTTGATGAAAGGCAGAAAGAAAACAGAGTTGCTTCGTTCCCTTTAAATGAAAATCAAGCCTCAGAGAATGCTTTAAGTGTTTGATATTGTCCAGAAGAAGAAAATGGCCCTAACGGAAGAATTGTGGGTGTGTGCGTGCTAAGTTGCTTCAGTCGTGTCCGACTCTGCCACCCTATGGACTGTAATCCGCCAGGCTCCTCTGTCCATGGGATTCTCTGGGCAAGAATGCTGGAGTGGGTTGCCATGCCGTCCTCCAGGGACTCTTCCCCACCCAGGGATCAAACCCATGTCTCACGTCTCCTGCATGGGTAGGCGGGGCTGTTTTTTTTTTTTAACCACTAGTGCCACCTATATGTCACTATATGTCACTTGAAAAGAAAAAAAAATCATTATTCTTACAGAAACAGTGCAAGCCAAGAGATGATATGGTACTAAGTCTGACAGGAAGACAAGGATTCATTTTTGGTAAAAATGGTAACTGTGTTCTCTGAACAATTCAAATACCAATGCAGTAGATGCTACTAACAACAGCAAAGTGTTTTATGAAGTGTATGAGCTGGGATCCATCCAGCCCACCTCCCACCCCTAGGTAACACCCCCTTGTTACCAACTATGGAATAGAGGTGAAGATTTAAAAGACTCTTCACTCAGCATCATATCAAAGGAAATGAACTCTGGCTGAGCCAAGAAGAGACTAGAAGGTATATGTGGCCATGACTCAGAGCAAACCATTCCAAAAATACACACAGAAAAAGGTCCCTGCAGAGGAAAATCATACACTTCCAGCTTGCATTCAGCTGGATCTATTGAGTGAAATCAGACAAAATACTTTGTGTTAAGACGAAAGGTAAAAACATTTGGTGTCATGGAAATCTATAACTAAACCATTATAAGAGAGGTCCATAGAATGGATGTGAGTTTCTGCTGACATGCAGAGATCGTCCTCGTCTCCCATTTTGGACTGAGGCCTTAGAGGGAATCACTTCTTTCAGACATTGCAAATAGAGTCTACCTGGTGCACAAGAGCCTCTCTTTGTTTCACATGAAAATGGTTTTTCCAACAAACTATGGTCTTAGCAATGTCGGTGCTGAAAAGGGAAGCAGAAGCCTGAGTTCTCGCCTTAGTTTTGCCACTAAATCTTTGACAAGTCTCCAGACCCGCCTAGATCTCCTCTGTAAAAAAAAAAAAGAAAAAACTGACGTTTATGAAACTTGTTAAAACAGGTGCCAATAGGAGACCAGGGATGACAGATTATGTTGTATCAATCTTTTTACCAGCCTGTATGCAGGATTAACAGACACAAAGCTCAACTATACCCAATTTTATTTTATAAAATAAAAAAAAATTTTTTTTTAAAGAAATAGGACTTCCTTCGTGGCCCAGCAGTTAGGAATCCAGCTGCCAATGCAGGAGGCATGAGTTCAATCCCTGATCTGGGAAGATTCCACATGCTGCGGGACAGCTAAGCCCACGTACCCAAGCCACCACAGTGAGAAGCCCTCACCCTGCCATTAGAAAGTAGCCCCACTCACCCAAACTAGAGAAAGCATGCAAAATCTTCCTGGACACGTTTTGTGGAGTGCTGCCTTCAGGTTGTCTAAGTCAGAGCAGTGCTTATTGGAATTAATCATTTCAGGGGGTTCCTGAATCATTTGAGGGGGGTCCATCCTTCATCCAGGAAGACGCCGCGTGCTGCAGGGCAACTAAGCTGGTGGGCCACAGCTACCGAGCCCACGTGCCCTAGAGCTCTTGCTCTGCAACAAGAGAAGCCAGAGCAATGAGAAGGTCACAGACTGCTGCTGGAGAGTAGTCCCTGCTTACTGCAGCTACAGGAAGCCCGCACACAGCAACAAAGATTGAACACGGCAAAAGTAAGCAAATAATCATTTTTTTTTTTTTTAAGAAATAGACACAAAAGATCAAACTTCCTAGACACGTGGCGCTGCCCCCTTGAAACTGACAGGGAAGTGAACTGGATGGAGCAGAGCCCTGGAGAACAAAGACCTAAGTGTGACTGTGAGCTCTACTGTCATTTGCTGGGCAAGCTGGACTTCATCTTTGTGTCTTCACACGCCTCAATTTCCTTATCCGCAAAATGGGGTTAATAGTAACTGCTCGAAGAGACTTCAGTGAGGATATGAACAAAATGAAATAATGTCTACAGCCGTGCTTGGCACCCAGACCACACTCGGAAAAATGTCCTTCCTTCCTGCAGGAGCGAAGTCCGCCCCTTCCTGTTTTTATAACCAGAATGGGGAAACAGCGCCAATGAGTTTCTAGACACACCTGGCTCCGGCCGCCAGTTTATGTTCCCCACACTTCCTGCCTCTTCCCTGATGATAAGTTTAAGCAGGTTGGGTCCCCTGGGAATAGTGAATGACAGCAGGGTTCCCAAACAGCTGAGTGAACACATGTATAACAGGAAGATGTGTTTTATGGATTCACTGTGAAGGTCTGAGGAAGCCTCCCCTCCTGTGCCAAATCCCCACATGTCTGATGGGGCAGCTGGCAAATCAGAGGAGCCTGCAGCACAGCGGTCAGAACCCTTCTGTTTTGTGTGTCAGGCTCTGCATTTGATTTCATTTGGAAAATGTGTTCCAGGCCTTTAAAATAAATTTGCGTAACCACTGGCCCAGGCCCTTGAGGGGATTTTAAGAATGTAGGCATTGGGAGTGGCAGAGGGACTTTCCTGGAGAAATTCTGTATCTCCCCCAGACATCCTGGGCTCTTCCCAGCCAGCTTTCCAGGAGGTTGACCCACTCTCATGGTAGCTGAGATGCCCAGATGTTGCGTGGAACTGGCCTTGCCTCCAGGCTGATGACTCATCAGGATAACTGAACCTCCCTGGCAGATAACACGGTTCTCAAATGACTCCGTGAAGCCAGGAATAAGATCTCAAGGCCTGGACACTTTCAGGACTTTCTCTGGTAGCTTGCTAGAAATGTAAACCCCACTAGCCCACAGTGAGCCTCTGAGATGGAGCAGCTGGGACCAGCCAGTGTTGGGAGATGGGGGACGTGGGGTAAGGGGTGGAGGGAGGATGGTCCAAAGCAGGTGGATCAAAGCCTTGGCAATGTATTAGCTGAGGTGGCCATTGGTGGCTAATCCACACATTGCGACAGTACTGTTGGTTTTCGGGCCTTGTTAAGAGCTAGTTTTCTTTTCTACTGTGACAACAAAATAAGCAACAACAACAACAACAAAAAAGTCTGTAACTTTTTTGAAGGCCCCCAGACCTTTTAATTGAGAAGGCAGAGTACCTAGTTTTGGAGGGTGAATCATCAGGCAATAAGTTGGCATGGCTAAGTGTTAGGCAGACCTCCGTTCAAATCCCCACATTGCCCGTGACCTTGAGCAAGTTTCCCAGCATCTTCAGGCTCAATTTTTTTCATTCATAAAAGGAGAATAAGGTTGTTGTGAGAGTGAATAGTGATGGTCTTTATCTATACTAAAAAAAGGTGTAGTGTCACGTCTGGTGTAAGGTATCTATCTAATGAGGGATTACAAATATTCTTTTGTAATTCATCCAGTTCTGACTTAAGTCTGGCACACAAGTCTCCCACTGTGCAAGTTTGTTTGTTTCTGAGTGTGAATTTCCTCACCTCATTTCACCATTTCACCATTTCACCATATTTCCATTTTGCCACCCTACCTAGTCCTCTCAGGACCTGCATCCTTTCCCTGAACCCTGACCTAGGCCTCTGGTGGTGGTGGTGGTTTAGTTGTTAAGTCATGTCCAACTCTTGAGATCCCATGGACTGTAGCCTACCAGGTTCCTCTATTGATAGGATTTTCCAGGCAAGAGTACTTAGGTGGATTGCCATTTCCTTCTCCAAGAGATCTTCCCAATCCAGGGATAGAACGCTGGTCTCCTGCACTGCAGGTAGATTCTTTACTGACTGAGCTACCAAGGAAGCCCAGCTTAATCCAGCCTGAGAATCACCCTAATCCAGCCACTCTCAAGAACTTTCACATTTCAGCATACTGCTTCCTTGTGGGAGTGCTTCACCCACACAGGACAACACTGCCAAACTCTGTCTTAGACACCTCCAACATCACAGACTGACTGTCTGAATTGGGGCCAGATAACATGGTATCTGCTGCCCATCTGAGCCAAGCTTTTCCATCAGCTCCAGAGGCTCATCACTTACCCAAAGTGCCTCTCCATCAGGCAGATCTAGACACTGGCCTGGGTCCACTTCCTACAAGCCAGCTGTATCTCCAAAGGCTGTAAATACATGATGTGGTGAACTCAAGGAGATATGTGGTAATGCTTGGAACTGCTCACAGTAGAATTTCCAGCCACCCCTTTGTCACAGTGACCCCTGAGGCTTCTTTCTGCTCTAAACTTCTATGATGGATGATGCAGACAAACCATACTTACTTAATTCTTTCTTATGCCATCCAGCTTTGATGAACAAGCCTGGGCTCACCGAGCAAAATGCTCTAGGTGTGCCAAAAGCAAGGTGAAGTGAGGCCAGAAGCAGTTGTGCAATGCATTGGGCTGCCACAGTCCAAAAACATTCTCAGAGACCACAGAAATATGCAGAGGACCTGGTCTCAGCCATCATTCATTCATACATCCATTCATTCATCAAGCCACCCAGCCAGCCAGTCACCAAATATGTATCAAATATTTGCCAGGCTGCTTGTGAAAGGGAGGCAAAGGCAAATAAAATAAGACATCTGCCCCCGAGAGGCTCACAGGTCATCTAGGATGCAGACAGTGACAATACAACATAGCAACTCTGTAACATGGCAGCTCGTTCAGAGTAGGATGGGGGTGGACGGGTAAAGAGATTCCAGAAGAGATGACTGAAGCTGGAGCTTCAGAGATGAGCAGGACCTGGCCAGGTAGAACGCACATACTAATGACAGTCTTTGCAGAGGCTCACAGGTGTGTGAGGGCGTGGGGTACTCAAGGATGCAGGGGGGAGGTAGATACGGTGATGAGGAAGGGCTTCGTGTTTAGTGAGGAGCAGCAGGAGATGAGTCTAGAGAGGCAGGCAGAGGGCAGGCTGTGTGTGGAGCTGAGGAGGTCCAATTTTGTGCCCTGGGCTGTGAGGAGACATGGCTTAAGAACCTCTAAAAAGTGGCTCAGGTGGCAATGTGACAGGGCGTAGGAGTGAACAGAGATTGGTTTTTGTCTGGACTGCATCCAAGTGTCTTCTCTCAGAACCTCAACCTTCCCTCTGGGAAAACTCCCATTGTGTACAGTCATCTTGATTGGAAAATGTACCCTGATGAAGTGCAAAAACTAAGTAAGTGTTTATTGCTATCTAAGTTACCCCATTTTAGAGATGGGGCACAGTAGGGAGTGTAGTCTGGCGATCTCTGTGTCTATCTTAATCTCGTTCTTATATTCCCACTTGGGACGTATAGTCCCGTTCTTGGGACGTAGTAGCTGCTCATTATTAATTGAGTGAATGAAAAAATAACAGCAAATGAGAGGCATATCATTTCTAAAAAGATCGTGTGAATGCATTAACTCCAGTGGCCTCTGTGTTCTCGATCAGCTCCTACCAAAGTGGATCCCCATTAGATCTGGGGGACGGGCAATGGGGCAGACCTTGGTCCTGACAGGGGACCACTTCCCTGTGTCAGGGGTATGGTTTTGACACCTGTATGCTCCATGCCACGACAGTAACAACATCCCAAACTTAACACTGAGTTGCGTTAATCAGATGCTAGGATGTGGACACAGAAGGAAGGTGAGCCAATCTACGCCAGTTATACGGGTTGCATTATCCCCAGTTTTAATCTTTGCATGGCTGTGGAGAAGAGATGAGAGGGAAGAGATGGGAGACAGGCAAGAAAATAGCGCCTGGATGTTAGGTGCTCAAAGCTATGTGACCGGCTTCCCACCCAGCTAGGATAAGGGCTCAGTCAATGACAGCTTACATTACTTAACGGTGCTCATCACAAGCCTCCAAGTAGGCTTGCTTACTCTCGTTAAGGCTGAGGAAACCATAGTTTCTTAAGGCCCCATAGTGTATAAAGAGAAAATTCCATATCTGAACCTGGGTCTGTCTGACTCCAAAGTCCATGCCTTCGCCTCTCCACCCAGCTGGTTTTGAAAAGGCAGATAGCACTGGGCACGTACTATGTACAGCTGGGTTGACCCAGTGGGTGCATGAGTTGAAGAGGACCGCGTGTATCTGGGACAGCAAAAGTAGCCATACCCCCTCTGGTGTTGGCAAAATGATGAACTCCAGCGTGAGACAGCCAGGTTCCTTCCTCCAAAGGCCATTTTTCACTAAGGTCCATGCTTCCCGCGAGTCTCTTGTATGTGCAGCTCTCTCATCAAACGGAATCTCCTGAAATAATGAGCACGAAGAAATGGAGATAATTGACTACTGATACTCTGCTGAGGCGGGAACATGTTCTTGACGGGAAGCAGTCAATTTCTAGTTTATCATGTTTCTTTAGCATGTGAAGATTGTTGTCAAGATTCAGGCATTCACAATAGCCAAGACAATCCCACTTCTGGGCATCTATCCAGAAGAAAACTCTTAATTCTAAAAGATATACATACTCCTATGTTCATAGCAGCTCTATTTACAATACCCAAGACATGGAAGCAACCTATCCATTGACAAATGAATTGATAGAGAAGAAATGGTACATATATACAATGGAATATTACTCAAGCATAAAAGAGAATGAAAAATGCCATTTGCAGCAACAGGGATGCAACTAGAGATTCTCATACTAAGTGAAGTATGTCAGGGAGAGAAAGACAAACGCTATATGACATCACATATATGAGCAATCTAAAATATGACACAATTGAAGGCATCGATGAAGCTGAAACAGACATAGAGAACAGACCTGTAGCTGCCAACAGGGAAGGAGGGTCGTGAGGGATGGACTGAGAGTGGAGCTAGAAGAGTGGAGCTGTTACGTACAGAACAAAACAGATAAACAACAAGGTCTTAATGCATAACACAGGGAACTATATTCAGTGCCCTGGGATAAACCATAGTGGAAAATAATATAAAAAAAAATATATATGTGTGTGTGTGTGTGTATGTAACTGAGTCACTTTGCAGTACAGCAAGAATTCACACGACATTGTAAATCAACTATGTGTGTGTGTGCACGTGCATGTGTGTGTGTGTGTGTGTTAGTTGCTCAGTCATGTCTGACGTTTTGTGACCCCATGGACTGTAGCCTGCCAGGCTCCTCTGTCTAGGGGATTTTCCAGGCAAGAACACTGGGATGGGTTGCCATTCCCTTCTCCTGGGGATCTTCCCAACCCAGAGATTGAACCCAGGTCTCCTGCATTGCAGGCAGATTCTTTACCATCTGAGCCACCTGTACTTCAATAAAACATAAAAATTAAAAGATTCAGGCATAGTTTGAGTGTGAGATCTTCAACAAGTCTAATCGAGTCAAAAAACCATGGTTCCCCTTTTCATTCAATTAGCATGTTTGTGGAACCACAATCACATTCAAGGCTTTGAGCAAGAAACTTACTGTATTTAGTTCTGCATGTTTTATAGAATCCTAGAACTTCAGGGTAGGATAACAGTTTCATTAAAAAAAACTAAGTATATACTTCTATATGTGACTGAAAAACAGACTGGAAAATCTGAACTAAACTTTGGAGGTAAATCCCATCATATTGGAAATATGAGTACTTCTCATTTTCTTTGTAATCTTCTGCATTTTCCATAAGAGACATGCATTACTTTTATAATCTGAAAAAATATATAATAAATATTATTTTGAAAGAAAATCCCAGGGCTGAGAAGGACCATGCATTTTCCACTTTCTCTTGAAAACCATGATAGAAAGTCCATGTCATGAGGGCTCTAGTTTTCATAAAAAGAACACTTCACTGGCTGTCTCCAAGAAGTCCAGCCTGGGAATCCCTTCCAGTAAACTGTATCTGGGAAGATTACAACTCACAGCCAAACTTCTCCCTACATTACAAAGAGACTTTATAATGCTCTGCATTGCAGGTCCTCAAAGAACACGACTGAATAATTGAAGGTGACTGATGGACCTAATCTGTGAATGCAGCCAATGAGACATTCTCCAGGGCAGAAACCCTGTCAGCCTCATTAGGATGGGCCCTGGTGATCACCAGCTGCAATCAGAGCAGCTGGCTTCCTTTGGTCTCAAGAATGCTGCTCAGAGTTGCCCTGCAGCTTCCTGCACTGCCAGTCTGTCTGTGGACAAGGCAGACTGATGTGATGGGTTTTGGCTGTCTGCCTAGAGAAGGGTGGTACTCTTGGAGAGTTGCAACAAACATCCACAAATCTCTAGTTGAATACCAGGAGGCACCAAAGATTGTACTGCACTTAATTGGGTCCTGGCTCACTAGGGGTTTGTGTTCAATCCAAGCACCCCAAAATTTTAGAGGGGAATTCTAGACCTGAATGGGTGTAGCATAATTCTAGAAGACAACACTGGATTTGTCATTAGATTCAGATTTTAATGCTAATGTTGGTACTAACTGGGTGACTTTGGGAAAACCCATTTATACTCTTGAGGTTTAATTTCCTCAACTTCAAATGAAGGAATTAGGACTAGATGATGTCAAAGGTTTGTGAAGTCTATAATACTATGCTTTTACATACAAAGGTCACCTATCCAATCACATTAGTAGGCTGAGAAAGCTGTGTTATTTGTCCACTAGCAAATTTGAGACTTCAGCCTCAGCATGTGAGAGGTGGCTGATGAGACTAGAGATAGTCTGCCTTTGGAACAAGATGGGTGCTCTGTGCAAAACTAAACACATGTTTGGAACAGAAATTCAATCCTGGGCCATGATCATACCAGTTTCTTGTTCAATCACTAACTTATGTCCAACTCTTTGCAATCTCATGGACTGCAGCATGCAGGCTCCCCTGTCCTTCACTATCTCCCGGAGTTTGCTCAGACTCATGTCCATTGAGTTGGTGATGCCATCCAACCATCTCATCTTCTGTCACCCCCTTCTCCTTTTGCCTTTAATCTGTCCCAGCATCAGGGTCTCTTCTAATCAGTAGGCTCTTCACATCAGTACTGGTGCTTCAGCTTCAGCCTCAGTCCTTCCAACGAATATTCAGGACTGATTTCCTTTAGGATCTATTGGTTTGATCTCCTTGTAGTCCAAAGGACTCTCAAGAGTCTTCTCCAGTACCAGTTTGAAAGCATCAATTCTTTGGCACTAGGCTTTCTTTATGGTCCAACTCTCACAACCATTCAAGACTACTGGAAAAACCATAGCTTTGACTATATGTACCTTTGTCAGTAAACTGATGTTTCTGCTTTAATACACTGTCTAGTTTTGTTGTAGTTTTCTTTCCAAGGAGAAAGTAGTTTTTAATTTCATGGCTGCAGATCATACAGGTATCATCATTTAATCAAATAAACTAAATATTCAAAGTCTTATATCTTTACCAATTGTAAAATAACATTAATAATAATATTACATCCTTTAAAAGCAACATGTATTTATCATATACTGTTCATTCAAAATCATTTTGTTAATCTTGAGAAGTGAGTTGGAGATTATAATAACTTTGTTTGACAAAGATGGAATTTTACTGAATCATTGGAGAACAGTTTTCAAAGTAGATTCTTTCTCTCTCTTGGTCCAATGGCCTAGACACCCACTTCCCTTCTCCAGGGGATCTTCCTAACCCAGGGATTGAACCTGGATCTCCCACATTGCAGACAGATTCTTCATCATCATCTGAGCCACCAAGAAGAGGTGGGGGGGAAGAAATCCACTGGACCCCAGGAAAGAGATTTGTAAGGTGCTATCTTCTGGATGAGGGAGGTTATTTTATTAATCTGAACTACATAGGTTCATGCTGAGTGTTTTATTAACTTCAACTTGAAAGCCCTGCTGGTTTCTCTGATGCTTGAATTTCACACCTCAACTTGGGAAAGTCAAGCACAAAATGTAAAATGAAATTGCATCAGACACAAGTATTTCAAGGAAGACTGATCAGTCACATCTGTTCCTGAAATTCTAACACTATCACATCGGTCACAGGAAGCCCCAGAGTTGTTCGCAAAACTCTGGAGGCTAGTGGATATTTTCCTAGCTTCTAGCCATATAAGACAACTTATTCAGAGTTTTCTATAAAATGTTTATTCTGTAGCCAAGTCAAAATTCTATTAAGGACCAAGTCCATGTAAAAGAAACTAAAAGGCAAAAAAAAAAAAAAAATTAATGCAAGCATAGGAATAAGAAGTGAAGAAAGTTTTCTGTGAAACAGCTCATGGCAGCTCAAACAATACTGCATACGATAAGGCGGAGTAGAGGGCATGAATGGGAAAGTACTGGGAACTTACACTTGTAATTCTGATTTTGAGAAGCTCTTTTTTTTCCCAAGAGATATCTGTACTCCCATGTTCACTGACGCATTATTCACAATAGCCAAGATATGGAAACAACCTATGTGTCTTGTCAGTGGACGAATAGATGTGGAAGATACATACAATTAAATAGTATTCAGCTGGGGCTTCCTTGGTGGCTCAGTGGTAAAGAATCCACCTGCATTGCAGGAGACCCAGGTTCAATTCCTGGGTCAGGTAGATCCTGTGGAGGAGACCATGGCAACCCACTCCAGTATTCTTGCCTGGAGAATCCCCATGGACAGAGGAGCCTGGCGGGTGACAGTCCATAGGATTGTACAGAGTCGGACACGGCTGCAGAGACTTAGTGTGCACACACACACACACATTATTCAGCCATAAGAAAGAAGGGAATCTTGCCATTTGCAACAACATGGATGGACCTGGAGGGCATTGTGCTGGTGAAATAAGCCAGACTGAGAAAGACAAATAGTTCATGGTATCATGAACATGTAAAATCTAAAGAAAAGAAAGAACTCATAGAAACAGAGAGTATAAAAAACAGTTGCCAAGGGCAGGGTGGCAGGGGAAATAGGAAAAGGTTGGTATAAAAGGAAGAACTTTCAATTTAAGGTGAACAAGTTCTAAGGATCTAATTGTATAACACTGTGACTATAACTGATAACACTATTGTATAATTGAATTTTTTAAAAGACTTGAGTTTAATGTTCTCACTGAGAGAAAAGATAAATATGTGTGAGTTGATGGATGTGTTTACTAGACGGGAGAATCATATATCACACACACACATATATATATATATCTCAAATCATCATGATGTACACTTTAAATGTCTTCCAATATTATTTGTCAATTATATCTCAATACATCTAAAAAATTAAAATAATAAGTAGCAAAAAATGGGGAGAGAGAAAGAACTGAGCAGAGTTGGACACTGGGATCTATGGAATACTGGAGTACTTTGAGCTTAATATTGATATTTAATAAATACTGGATGATTCAGTTCAGTTCAGTCCCTCAGTCGTGTCCAACTCTTGCGACTCCATGGAATGCCGCATGACGGGCTTCCCTGTCCATAATCAACTCCCGGGGTTTACTCAAAGTCATGTCCATTGAGTCAGTGATCCCATCCAACC
The DNA here is from genome assembly GCF_014754425.2 of Oryx dammah. Classification (NCBI taxonomy): domain Eukaryota; kingdom Metazoa; phylum Chordata; class Mammalia; order Artiodactyla; family Bovidae; genus Oryx; species Oryx dammah. Next base: position 15,071,559 of record NW_024070201.1, read on the forward strand.
ATCTCATCCTCTGTCATCCCCTTCTCCTCCTGCCTTCAATTTTTCCCAGCATCAGGATCTTTTCCAATGAGTCAGTTCTTCACATCAGGTGGCCAAAGTATTGGAGTTTCAGCTTCAGCATCAGTTCTTTCAATGAATATTCAGGACTGATTTCCTTTAGGATTGACTGATTAGATTTCCTTGCAGTCTAAGGGACTCTCAAGAGTCTTCCAACACCACAGTTCAAAAGCATTGAATGAATGAATAAATGATAATGGCCAGTGTGGTTAAGGACCCTAGTCAGATACTATATCCTATTAAGCTCCCAAAGGCAACCTATCTACCCTAAGAGAGGGTGTGAAGCCAAATGGATCTTTGGATTTGAGTTTAGGGCTCAGGTTCTCCAACCACCAGAATTCTTTTGGGAGCTGCCTCTAGAGCAAGCCACCTCCCCAGCTGCCTGAGGGATCTTAATTCCCAAGCAGGGATTGAACCTGGGTACTGGCAATGAAAGCACCAAATCTTAATCACTGGACAACCAGGGAATTCCCTGGTCGTCCTTGATTAGTTGATTGCATCTCACATCCAATCAATCACCAAACTTTGTCCAGTCTAACATCTAAATATCTCAAGAATGGAATTGCTGCCCTCTGCTTTCACTGCCTCAGCCTTACTTCAGCCACCATCCCCTCTTACTGAGACACTGTGGTGACTTCAGTGGGTCCCTGGTCTTTCTTTCCTCCAACCTTTCTCCACACTTTGCTGTAATATTTTTAGAACACAGATTTGATCATGTCCCTCCTTGATCAAAATACTCTAATGATTCATTATTCCCAGGAGAAAGTCTGGACCACTTAACATGGCATATAAGGGCCAACTATTGCAAAGTATTTGCAATCCCTGAATTAGCTCCCTTCTTGGATTTTTGGATATTCAGCTATTCCCAGAGCTGAAGCAAGAGTGCTCTTCCTTCCTCACCTTGCAATTTATCCTTCACATTTCATCTTGTATTTGGTTCCTTGTCCCCTAGAATGCCCTATGCTTGCTTCATTACAGTGTGTATCACACTGCACTGCAATTATCTGTTAATATGTATGTAGAGTTTAGTTCAAGTTTATGTACATAAGAGCAGAGATTCTATTTGTATCCCTAGCATTGATACAGGGGTTTCACAAGCACCAATTATTTGTTTGTTGAATGAATGAATATATAACTGAATGGTGGTGTTTGGCGCAAGCATGCCTCATTTTTAATATAAATTTATTTATTTTAATTGGAGGCTAATTACTTTACAATATTGTATTGGTTTTGCAATACATCAACATGAATCCACCACAGGTATACACGTGTTCCCCATCCTGAACCCCTCTTCCACCTCCCTCCCCGTACCATCCCTCTGAGCCATCCCAGTTCACCAGCCCCATGAAACGAATCGCCAGTCCAGGTTTGATGCATGATACTGCATGCCTCATTTTAACATGTCCCTTTAGCAAGGATTCCCTTTGCAACCTCATCTACCTCCTCTGCTTCTCTGGTAATTTCTCCACCTAAAAATCACACCCTATCTGCCTCTGCTTCCTGGCTTTATTCTTACCTTCTCATCTGGTCTAACTGGCTGAGATTCTCCCACTTCAGTGTACATACCTGCTCCTCCACCCAGCTTGCCTCTGCCCATTGTACACCTACCTGCTTCCCTTCCCAAGACTGGATGAAACTACACTTCTGATCATCCATGAGACTCCTGCCCACTGAATGCAGCCAAGTCACACCTAGACCTCTAACCAATACCTCCAGGGTCTTTTCTAGTGGTGGAGGGTTTAATCTAGAAATACAAATTCATAAAAACCCTGTCCCTACTTTGATTCTGCCTTAGCTAGCATAACAGAGCTCCATTTTGTAGAGAAGTGATGAAATAATTAGAAGTGCCATGTTTGGAGATTCGTATGGCATATTCCATCATTCAGGCATGCAAGCAGCCATGGAACCCATGAAGAATTTGAACACCCTCCACTTGCTGATAACTTACACAATAAATCAAGATATATATATATATATATACACACACACACACACACACACACACACACACACATATATGTGTGTGTGTGTGTCTAGCTAGAGATATCAGTATATAAAATAAACTTGTTCATTCATTTGATAAATATTTACTTGATGTCTCCTATATACTAGTCATTGTGCTAAGTGGTTGGGATAGAAAAGGATAAATCTTGCCTTTCCTTCAGGAAGTTTTCAACCTTGAGGGGGAGACAAATATCTGGGCATATTACTACAGAACAATGTACTAAGTGCAAGCTTTGAGGCATGCACAGATAAATCAAGGATCTGCAAATAATAGAATCAGGAAGTTAGACAGCAGCTGAGGACCTTTAGTCTAACCCTTCCATTATGCACGACTCTCCAGTCTATGTCTTTGCAACCTGTACTTCAGTACCCAGTAAGGAGTTAATCTTCTCCCAGACAGACATTGTATTTGTGAACTCTTCTGTCAAGAAATCCATTTTAAAATTTTCAACAAAATATTGAGTCACCAAAAGTCCTCAGTGCTGCTAAGCCATTCTTGGACCTCCTGCCCCTCGTCCTGTTCTTCAGAGGTTGCTGAAGATGAGATACTCTTCCTGGAATATTAAGATTTTACCCCAGTTCTAATGCCCTCCAAGCTTTGCAGATCTGGGCCTTATTCTTCAGTGAGTCAGGAATCAGAAGGAATGCTCCATCTTAGGTTTGAACAGGGAGGGCTTTGAATGTAATCTGTCTGATTACATACAGAAAACAAACCAAACAACTAAATTGAAGCACAAGAGGGAAGAGGTCATGTGATGAGATCTTCCTTCTCAACTAGGAATTTCTAGCTAAGATCTCCATTACCTAGGGGCTAGGTGTCTTTGTCAAGATGGGATGCTATAACCAAGTACCCCAGACTGGATGGCTTATAAACAACAGAAATGTATTGCTTATAGTTCTTGAGGCTGGAAGTCTGGGATTAGGTTGCTAGCACAGTCAGGTTCTGGAGGAACTCTCTTCCATTATAGAATACTGACTTCTCATTGCATTCTCACATGGCAGGAGAGCTAGAGAGTTCTCTGGGGAGGGGGGGTCCTCTCATAAGGGCACTAATTCCATTCATGAAGGCTCCACCCTTATGACCTAATTACTTTCCAAAGGCCCCACCTCTTAAGACCACCACAGTGGGTGTTAGGACTTCAACATATGGATTTTGAGGGAACACAAACCCTCAGTCCATTGTACAATGTCTAGCCTGGTATTAGCTATCAGAAAACTCAATCATAGGCACCCTTGTGGACCACACTAAAATAGAGGACACTCTCCTCTTGGACTGCCCCAAGGGTTTGACTCTGATGAGTTTCAATTTATAAACTTTGACGGATATTTTCCTTTTGTTGTTGTTTTTCAGTTGCTAAGTTGTGTCTGACTCTTTATGACTCCATGGACTGCAGCACACCAGGCTTCCCTGTCCTTCACTATCTCCCGAAGGTTGTTCAAACTTATGTCCATTGAGTCGGTGATGCCATCCAACCATCTTATCCTCTGTTGCCTCCTTCTCCTCCTGTCCTCAATCTTTCCCAGCATCAGAATCTTTTCCAATGAGTCAGCTCTTTGCATCAGGTGGTCAAAGAACTGAAGCCCCAGTATCAGTCTTTCCAATGAATATTCAGGGTTGATTTCCTTTAGGTTTGATTTTAACTCCAAATAAAACAAACACATTAGAGTGTACATCTGGGCTCTTGATATTCCAATGATTAAATTTAGTAGCACATACAAGACTTTTGCTTGGTTGGAAGAGAAGAGAGAGTAGAACACTCTAAATATCCCCTGTGAAAGAAAATACCTCTTTGATGAATAAAGGACATGGAATCTAGAGGCATGAAGTCTTTCTCTGAAATGGGCTGATGTTTAGAGAGTTGACATGATTCTTCTGGGCTTCATTTGTGTTTCCACATAGTCTTACCAACTTTGTAGAATTGGAAACCATTCTTTCAAATTGGCTTAACCAACTGGGCAGAGTATTCATGAAATTCCTATGGAATTTACTGATGTTAATATTTTAAGTATTCTACTGAATAATTCATGCTATTACTCTCTAAGGAGCTGTGGCAACAAGCATATTTTTAGGAAACTTAATGAAGTTATAAGATGAAGAAGTCCTTTACAGAACACTCAGTGACTCAGGCTTTTCATTTCTAAAGTCAGTCCATTGAAACCAGAACTCAGAAGTTCCCTCCACCATGAAACTTTTCCAGGGAGAGTTATTTCCTTCTCCCTTTCCGCCTCTCCTAACTTTTAAAATTCCATTAAGACTACACTTTCCCGTTGGATAATACTCTCTTTGCAAGATGATTCCTGTCCTTGTTAGAAGGTAATCTTAGGATAAAGTCGTATCTTATCCACCTTTCCATGCCCACTGTTAGCACAATGGCTGGCCAGATTTAGGGTCAGGAAATTTTGCTGAATGAATGAAACTGACACACCTACAGCTGAGAAACGTGTATGAGTCTGTACCTGCAAACACTTCCCATAACTCACATTAAATCAGCCATCATAACACATGATTGCCACCATATTCTGCCATCCAAGCAGCATAATGCCTAGTATACTCTGAAGAGGAAAGAAAAAGGAGAATAAATATTTCCAGAAAACTGGGTTCTTGCCTGGCTGGGGAATTGTTACTCAACTAAGTAGCCCCAGAAGAATCATTTCATCTTGGAGCTCAGTTTTTCCAGTGTGTGAAATAGGGCTTATAAAGCCCATTATAATTTTTTAATCAAAGTTCGTGAGAATTGTATGTCAACTAGAGAATCATCAAAACAGTACAGAGATGCACATCACTGTTATCCTTCAGCAAATTTGCTTATACATGTCACGTGCTATGAGGCATTAATTCCAATTTTGAGTTCCTAACTTGGGAGGTGACACAGCATATGGAAGGCAGTGTTAAGTGTAATGGGTAAGAGCAAGGACTTTGGGACAGATGTGGATTTAAATCCCAGGGCCACAATTTCCCAGTGATAGGTAAGCAAGGACTGTAATGTCATTAAATATAACTTTTCCCATTTGTCCTAGGGGATCACAGCATAGGCTTTGTGGGATTGTTGTCAGGGTTAAATGAAAACTATCTGTAATGTGACCAGTATAGATCCTGGCCAGTAATAAAACTCAATAAATAACAGTAGTTGTTTTTATTAAGATCATTATTAATTTTTGAAGTTGATACATCTCCAAAAGTGACTTAGTTCCACCCACAAACTTCATCCCATGGGGAACAAAGCTAAAGGGTGACAAAGCATTAAGAAGCAGACATTTGTCCCTAGAGGAAAGGACATTTGTAAAAAGTGGGCAAAAATACAAAGGCAAGCTATTTGCTGTGTTCCCGTCCTGGAAAGGAAGGAGGGAATCGAGGCAAGAAAGAATAACAGAGGCCAAGAGGCAGAGTGAAGTTCTGTAAGGATTCTCCGAGGCAGAGCCATAGACAAGGCTGCCTGTCCGGGGGATGTTGGGAAACCAAAGGAGAGGATTGTGTTTCTCTTTGAGAAAAGCAAATGGGCCGCAGTCTATGAGACAAAGAGAAACAACCAGAGTAGGATGAACTGCCACAGCTCTAATTACGAACCAAGAATAAGATACAGACGCGGGCCCCATAGCAAAGACCTGTCGTTTATACACAGATCTTTACAGTCAAATCCGTGCAGGGGAAAACAGCAGAGTTACCATCTAATCTAGCTGTCCCTGTGTCCATAATGTGAGCCATATGTGTCATTTAAAATTTTCTAATAGACATAGTTTTTGAAAAAGTAATACAGATGAAATTAATTTTAATAATATATTTTCTTTAACCCACTATATCCAAAATAGTGTGTGGTTGGCCAAAAAGTTGGTCTGGATTTTTCCATAACATCTTAGGGAAAAAGAACTTTTTGGCTGACACAATATTTCTATATGCATTTAATAAAAAAAAAAATACTAATGAATATGTCAGATTTCTTTTTTTATACCAAAGCTTCAAAATCCAGTCAATTATAGCACATGCTGACTTGTACCAGCCACACCTCAAGTGCTCAGTAGCCATGTGTGGCCCAGAGCTAATCCCAGGGGAAAATGAATTCCATTCTCTTGACCTCCTAGGCTGCTGTTTAAGACCTTTTAAAAGCTCAGATTCATAGAGCAAGAAAAGACCTTTGGAGATGTACTATGGGCAAGGGCTATCTATTTATTCCTAACAGTTTTTCTTTAACATCTCTGCTTCAATTTAAATAGTTCACACCCCACTGAAAACCTCCTCTAATTGAACACTCGCTGATGACTGACTAAGTGCTTGGTACATGTGCTAAGTCACTTTAGGCATGTCCTACTGTTTGCTCCCCTATGGACTGTAGCCTGCCAGTCTCGCTGTCCATGGGATTCTCCAGGCAAGAATGCTGGAATGGGTTGCCATCTCCTCCTCCGGGGCATCTTCTTGACCTAGGGGTTGAACCTGCATCTCCTGTATCTCCTGCTTTACAAGCGGATTCTTTTACCACAGAGACACTGGGGAAGCTCAAATGCTTGGTCTGGGCAGGTCAATCATGGTGGATGTTCTGTCCACTCTCCCATTCTAAGGGAAACTGCCTGACCCACACTTTCTCCCTGCAATCCCAAGGCAGCTTTATGTACCCACCTCTTCTCGCTATACCCTCTCTGGCTCAGGTGACCAGGGATGAATAGGCATATGACTCCATGAACTGTTGGATTTATCTCTATAGTCACCTGGTGTGGAAAAGCTTGTCCAAGCAGAGACTGACCACTGAGGACTAGTTGGGCCAGTCAGCTCCTCTGTCAGGAATATGGAGGCAGAATCAGGCTTAGGGAGAAGCATCAGAGGAAGACACACACACAAGAAGCAGAAAGAGCTTCAGTAAAATTGTGTTTTCAGTGAGTTCTTCAGTTTCGTCAGGTTCCTCTCAGATCTACTTTCCACCTCAGGATTCCCAAGGCATTTCATTTTAACAAAGCACTTCTCCAGGTGAAAGAATTTTGAAAGCCTCCTATGGGAGAGTCTCCAAGTAACCCCAGTTCTAGTATCAACCACATTCTGGGCTCCTAAAGCATAGCTGTTTTGCTGTTTCTAGTTTAACGTGAGATTCCTGTATCTTTTACAGTTATGATTAGTTTATAAGACTCCCTCACGTGTGATGAAAAATCCGCCTACCAATGCAAGAGAGGCAAGAGATGCAAATTCTATCCCTAAGTTGACAAGATTCCCTGGAATAGGAAATGGCATTCCATTCCAGAATTCTTGTCTGGGAAATCTCATGGACAAAGAGTCAGACATGCCTGAGCACGCATGCATGCATGCATATGTGTGGAGGAATCCTTAATGAGTCTATACCTCTCAACAAAAAAGCCTACCACAGAGACGGATGCATCTATACACATTCAAGCAAAGATCTTTTCCATCACTCCCCTCCAGTCTTGTTTGCAGTCTGTCTCATGTCTACATTTAGCCTGACAGAGAAATGATAGATTACTTTGGGTTGCATTCTCAAATAATTATGCTCTGAGAAGACCTCATTTCAGTGACCTTCCAGGGACCCTTTTAAGCCTCACATCATCAACAGTAGTGATTCTCAACTATGACTGCACACCACAAACACCTGAGGTACTTCTAAAATCTATCGATGCCCACAGCCCTTCCCAGACCCATGAAACAAGAATCTCTGGGAGCAGGTCCCTTGACATCTGGATCTCTTAAAAGGTCTCCAAATAATTCTAATGTGCGGCCACAATTGAGAAAGACTGATATACAGGATATGCCCTTGTATAGGTTTGGGTTTATGGCAAATCAAATCAAGTATTGTCTTAATTATAAAAGAAATGCATATTTGTTTTCTAAAGAACACATTAAAAGTGGAGAACGGTCCAAAGTGGGAAAGTCTCTTTCATCAATAGAATCCCCAACAATCTCACTCCCTGGAAATAACTATTTTAGCTTCATACGTGCCCTTCCAAAAATTGTCTGTGCCAATGCAAATATATGGGGTTTCCCAGGTGGCTCAGTGGGTAAAGAATCTGCCTGCAGTGCAGAAGACACAGGAGATGCAGGTGTGACCCCTGGGTCAGGAAGATCCCTTGGAGAAGGAAATGGCAACCTGCTCCAGTATTCTTCTCTGGGAAATTCCACAGACAAAGGACCCTGGTGAGCTATAGTCCATGGGGTTGCAAAGAGTCAGACATGACTGAGTGACTGAGCACAGCACAGCATGTAAATATAGGTATGGATATATGTATATCAGTTCAGTTCAGTCGCTCAGTCGTGTCCAACTCTTTGCGACCCCATGAATCGCAGCACGCCAGGCCTCCCTGTCCATCACCAACTCCCGGAGTTCACTCAAACTCATGTCCATTGAGTCAGTGATGCCATCCCGCCATCTCATCCTCTGTCGTCCCCTTCTCCTCCTGCCCGCAATCCCTCCCAGCATCAGAGTCTTTTCCAGTGAGTCAACTCTTCTCATGAGGTGGCCAAAGTATTGGAGTTTCCGCTTTAGCATCAGTCCTTCCAATGAACACCCAGGACTGATTTCATCTAGGATGGACTGGTTGGATCTCCTTGCAGTCCAAGAGTCTTCTCCAGCAACACAGCTCAAAAGCATCAATTCTTCAGCTCTCAGCTTTCTTTATAGTCCAACTCTCACATCCATACATGACCACTGGAAAAATCATAGCCTTGACTAGATGGACCTTTGTTGGCAAAGTAATATCTCTGCTTTTCAATATGCTATCTAGGTTGGTCATAACTTTCCTTCCAAGGAGTAAGCGTCTTTTATATATGTATATATGCACATGTATTTATATATAGAAACATAGGTATATCTGTGGAGAGAGGCATACATATAAACAAATATATGTGCACATATACATTTTTTTTTCCTATGGTTGGCTTTTTTTCATACTAATATATTTTAGTTATTAGCCTAGAAATTTGTGATTTAAAAAATAATAGCAGGGGACTTCCCTGGGGGTCCAGTGGTTAAGAATTCACCTTCCAACGCAGGGGATATGAGTTTGATCTGCAGCTGGGGAACTAAGATCCACATGCTACAGAGTAACTAAGCTCACATGCTGCAACTACTGGAACCCACATGCTCTGCAGCCCACGTGCTGCCAACTATTGAGCCCACACCACAGCTCGAGAGTCTGTATACCACGAGGAAAGGTCCCACATGATGCAAAGGAAACCCCAAGTGCTGCAACTGAAACCTGACACAGCCAAATAAATAAATAAGCTTCGCAGAGGACACTGGAGACACAAGAGATGCAGGTTTGATCCCTGGGTCGGGAAGATCCCCTGGAGGTGGAAATGGCAACCCACTCCAGAATTCTTGCTGGAAAATCCGAGGACAGAGAGGGTGGGCTATGGTCCATGGGGCCACAAAGAATCAGAGATGACTGAGCAACATCCTATTAGTTGATATATATAAAATAATGGCAGTGTTTGAGAAGTTATTTACTTTCCCAGATAATACAACAAATTATAAAACTAAAGTGATTAAAACAGTGGGATCTTATTCCTAGAATAAATAGTTTGTTTGAATAGAATAAAAAACTTAAAAAATAATGAAATTGATTTGGTATATGAAAAAATTGGTGTTTCGGATCAGTAGGGGAAATGATAGACTACTCAATAAATTGTATTGGGGTAATTGGCTCCTTTTTAAAAAGTGGACTCTCCAAGTGGTAGTCACTGGTAGATTCCCAGTTCTACTAGATTGAAATGCTACCTTGACAGGTTTATTGGATCTATTTCTGATTGCTTCGGTGCTTTTCCATAATCTCTCTAGTGTTGCACCAGTATTTTAATTATTATATGTTGTGACATTTAAAAATATCTAGTATGATTAGACTTCTGTCCTGACATTACTTTTCCCCCCAAATATTGCCTGGCTAGGGATTCATCACCTGCTCCACACTGACTAAGCAGCCCAGGAGGCACTTACAATAATAAAGTGAAAGTGAAAGTGTTAGATGCTCAGTCTTGTCTGACTCTTTGGGACCCCATGGACTGCAGACTCCTCTGTCCATGGACTTCTCCAGGCAAGAATACTGGAGTGGGTTGCCATGCCCTCCTCAAAGGGATCTTCCCGACCCAGGGATTGAACCTGTGTCTTCTGCATTAAAGGTGGATTCCTTACCACTTAGCCACCAGGGAAGCCCAGTAATAAAGCAAGAGCCCAAATAATACCAAAACAAAGTATCCCATATCAGTACTGAAGGAGCTCTGAAAACAAATTGTCATTGCAACTATAGCTCACAAAAGTTGGCCAGAACCTACACTCTAAGTCTAAATAGAGTGACTGCTACTAAAATAAAATATTTAGGTACTATCAAGAGTCTCCTAACATGTTATCCAAAATGTCCAAAATATAGTTGGAAATCACTCATACCAAGATCCAGGAAAAGCATAACTTGAATGAGAGAAGACAATCAAACAATGCCTACATTGAGGTGAATCAGATGTTGGAAATATCTGACAAGAATTTTAAAGCAGCTGTTATAAAAATACTTCAAGAATAATTACAAATTCTCTTGAAACAAATGAAACAATCTCAGCAAAGAAATGAAAGTTATGGTGGTTTAATCACTAAGTCATGTCTGACTCTTGCAACCCAATAGATGGTAGCCTGCCAAGCTTCTCTATCCATGGGATTCTCCAGGCAAGAATACTGGAGTGGGTTGCTATTTCCTTCTCCAGAGGATCCTCCCAAGCCAGGAATCAAACCCAGGTCTCCTGCATTTCAGGCAGATTCTTTAGCAGCTGAACTTCAAGGGAAGCCCCTTTAATAGGATGTTATGTAGTAGTAGACTGCATAGTATCCCACTGTATAGATAGACCATAATTTAATTAACCCATCTCCCACCATGAAAATTTAGGTTCTGTCTCAGTACTGTGATGAACATCTTTATACATATATAGTTGTGTATTTCCATGCTGAAGAATTTTTTTAAGTGTAAAAGTCAAGCCATTAAATATACAATAACAGAAATTAATAAACAGGAAGGAAGTAATAAAAATAACATCAGAAATAAACTGAAAACAGTAACACAATAGAGAAAATCAATAAAAACAAATATCTGATTGTTATGAGAAAAAAATCAAGATTAGTAAACCTCTAGCTAGACTGATAGATATGAAAAGAAAAAAGACAAATTACCAACATCAGGAATGAAATAGGAGATATTGCTACAAATCTGGTAGCCTTTAAAAGGATAATAAAGAAATAAATGGACAACTTTGCAGTTTTAAATCCAGAAAAGAAGTGGACTAATAGCTTGAAAACCATGAATAATGAAAATTCAAGTCAAGATGAAATGTCATCTAAATAGTTCTACAATTATTATAAAAATTGATTTTATAATTTAAAAGCTCACAAAAAAGAAACCTCTAGGTTCAAATTATTTCACTGGAGAATTTTATCAAGCATTTAAGGAAGAATTAACACCAATTTTATATAATCATGTCCAAAAAATATAGAGAAGGAATCACTTTGTAATTCATTTTATGAGACTAGTATTACCTTGATATCAAAAGCAGATAGTACAAAAAGGGAAAATACCAAATCAGTAACTCACAAACTGATATACAAAAATTGTCAACAAAGTATCAGTAAGTTGAATCCAGCAGTTTTTTCTTAAAAAGAATAATATGACCAGGTGGGGTTTTATTTCAGATATGCAAAGCTTCCTCAAATATCAAAATCATTCAAATGTAATCCCCTCTATCAACAGGCTAAAGATGAAAAATCATATGATCATATCAGTTAATGCAGAGAAAACATTTTAAAAAATTCAACATTCACTCATGATTAAAAAAAAAAAAAACCTTTCAACGAGCTAAAAATAGAAGAAAACTTTCCCTACTTGATCAAGAGCACTTAAAACAAAATCTAAAATTAACATTATTCTTAATTTTGAAAGAAAGGCTGAAGGCTTTTTCTTTACGATTGGGAACAACTAATAAACATGGAACAACAGACTGGTTCCAAATAGGAAAAGGAGTACGTCAAGGCTGTATATTGTCACCCTGCTTACTTAACTTATATGCAGAGTACATCATGAGAAATGCTGGACTGGAAGAAACACAAGCTGGAATCAAGATTGCCGGGAGAAATATCAACAACCTCAGATATGCAGATGACACCACCCTTATGGCAGAAAGTGAAGAGGAACTAAAAAGCCTCTTGATGAAAGTAAAAGAGGAGAGTGAAAAAGTTGGCTTAAAGCTCCACATTCAGAAAACGAAGATTTCCCATCACTCCATGGGAAATAGACGGGGAAACAGTGGAAACAGTGTCAGACTTTATTTTGGGGGGCTCCAAAATCACTGCAGATGGTGATTGCAGCCATGAAATTAAAAGACGCTTACTCCTTGGAAGAAAAGTTATGAGCAACCTAGATAGCATATTCAAAAGCAGAGACATTACTTTGCCGACTAAGGTCCATCTAGTCAAGGCTATGGTTTTTCCAGTAGTCATGTATGGATGTGAGAGTTGGACTGTGAAGAAGGCTGAGCACCGAAGAATTGATGCTTTTGAACTGTGGTGTTGGAGAAGACTCTTGAGAGTCCCTTGGACTGCAAGGAGATCCAACCAGTCCATTCTAAAGGAGATCAGCCCTGGGATTTCTTTGGAAGAAATGATGCTAAAGCTGAAACTCCAGTACTTTGGCCACCTCCTGCGAAGAGCTGACTCATTGGAAAAGACTCTGATGCTGGGAGGGACTGGGGGCAGGAGGAGAAGGGGACAACCGAGGATGAGATGGTTGGATGGCATCACTGACTCGATGGACGTGAATCTGAGTGAACTCCGGGAGTTGGTGATGGACAGGGAGGCCTGGCATGCTGCGATTCATGGGGTCACAAAGAGTTGGACACGACTGAGTGACTGAACTGACTGAACTGAATAAACAGAAATCTCTTGCCTTCCTATACTCTAACAATGAGAAAACAGAAATGAAGGAAACAATCCCATTTACCACTGCAACAAAAACAAAATAAATATAAATAAAAATACTTAGGAATAAATTTACCCAAAGAAACAAAAGACTTATATATAGAAAAGTATAAAGTACTGATGAAAGAAATCAAAGATGACACTCATAGAAAGAGAAATACACCATGTTTTTGGATTGGAAAAATCAATATAGTGAAAGACTATACACCCAAAGCAATCTATAGATTCAAAGCAATCCCTATCAAACTACAAATTGTATTTTTCACAGAACTAGAACAAATAATTTCACATTTTATATGGAAACACAGAAAACCTCTAATAGCCAAAGCAATCTTGAGAAAGAATGGAACTGGAGCAATCAACCTGCCTGACTTCAGACTATACTACAAAGCTACAGTCATCAAGACAGTGTGGTACTGGCACAAAGACAGAAATATAGACCAATGGAACAAAACAGAAAGCCTAGAGATAAATCCACACACCTATGGAGGCCTTATCTTTGACAAAGGAGGGAAAAATATATAATGGAGAAAAGATAATCTTTTTAACAAATGGTGCTGGGAAAACCAGTCAACCACCATGAAACAATAAAACTAGAACACTTTCTAACATTATATACAAAAATAAACTCAAAATGGATTAAAGATCTAAATGTAAGACCAGAAACTATAAAACTACTAGAGGAAAACATAGGCAAAACACTCTCTGACATAAATCACAGCAAGATCCTCTATGACCCACCTCCCAGAGTAACAGAAATAAAAGCAAAAATAAACAAATGGGACCTAATTAAATTTAAAAGTTTTTGCACAATGAAGGAAACTATAAGCAAGGTGAAAAGGCAGCCTTCAGAATGGGAGAAAATAGTAGCAAATGAAACAATTGACAAAGAATTAATCTCCAAAATATACAAGCAGCTCATGCAGCTCAATACCAGAAAAGTCAATGATGTAATCCAAAAATGGGCCAAAGAATTAAACAGACATTTCTCCAAAGAAGACATACAGATGGCTAACAAACACGTGAAAAGATGTTCAACATCACTCATTATCAGAGAAATGCAAATCAAAACCACAATGAGGTACTGATTCACGCCAGTCAGAATGGCTGCCATCAAAAAGTCTACAAACAATACATTCTGGAGACAGTATGGAGAAAAGGGAAACTTCTTACACTGTTGGTGGGAATGCAAACTAATACAGCCACTATGGAGAACAGTGTGGAGATTCCTTAAAAAAACTGGAAATAGAACTGCCTTATGACCCAGCAATCCCACTGCTGGTCATACACACTGAGGAAACAGAAGTGAAAGAGACACGTGTACCCCAGTGGTCATTGCAGCACCATTTGCAATAGCTAGGACATGGAAACAACCTGGATGTCCATAGGCAGATGAATGGATAAAGAAGTTGTGGTACTTATACACAATGGAATATCACTCAGCTAAATAAAAGAACACATATGAGTCAGTTCTAATGAGGTATACAAAACAGAAGCCTATTATACAGAATGAAGTAAGTCAGAAAGAGAAACACCAATACAGTATATTAACACATATATATGGAATTTAGAATGACAGTAACAATATACAAGATAGCAAAAGAGACACAGATGTAAAGAACAGACTTTTGGACTCTGTGGGAGAAGGCGAGGGTGGGACAATATGAGAGAATAGCACTGAAACATGTATATTACCATATGTAAAATAGATGACCAGTGCAAGCTCAATGCATGAAGCATAGCCCTCAAAGCTGGTACTCTGGGAAAATGCAGAGGGATAGGGTAGAGCGGGAGATGGGTGAAGGGTTCAGGATGGGGAGACACCTGTTCACCGTGGCTGATTCTTGTCAATGTATGGCAAAAACCACCACAATATTATAAAGTAATTAGCCTCCAGTTAAAATAAATAAATTAATTTAAAAATCACATTAGATAACTTACCTTAGTTAATACACATGTTGTACTAGGTAAAGGAAATCAGACTGTCTCAATTTTCTAGGAAGTTTGTCACTTTTCCTACAGATTAAAACATTTGATTAAAAAAAAAAATTGGGAACAAGGTAAGGGTGCCTGAATCACTACTCATACTCAGCATAGTACTGAAAGTTCTAGCCAGTGCAATAAGACAAGACAAGGAATCAAAATCATACAGACAGGAAAGGGGAAAGTAAAACAATCTCTATCTGTAGATGACACGATGATCTATGTAGAAAATCTCAAAGAATCTATTAATAAAAGAAAAAATATCCCAAAACTATTGAGTTCAGCATGATTGCAGGATTTAACACCAACACACAAAAATTAATTGTATTTTGAAGAGATATTGATCAAAGTATACATTCAGTTATAACATGAATAAACTCTAGAGACGGAGTGTACAGGGCTTCCCAGGTGGTACTATACAAATCTATCTCAAAATGGATTACAGGCTTAAATGTAAAACTATAGACATTTAGAAAAAACAGGAGAACATCTTTGAAAGCTAGGACTAGGCAAAAAGTTTTTATTCTTTCCTCTGAAAGAACAACCTACAAAAGAAAATATTGATATATTGGACTTTGTCAAAATTTAAAACATTTGCTCCTTGAAAGATCTTATTTAGAGGATGAAGTACAGATTTACCTAGTGGTAGACAATATTTGTAAACTACACATCTGGAAAGAAGATATTTACCAAGAATACATAAAGAACTCATGGAACTCAATAGTAAAAAAAAAAAAAAAACCCCAATACAAACTAAAGATCCAATTTAAAAATGGATAAAAGTCATTAATTTGACATCGTATTGAAAAGGATATATAGATGGCAAATAGTACATAAAAAATGTTAAACACTATTAGCCATTGGAGAAATGCAAATTAAAATCACAATGAGATATCACTATCCACCTATCAGAAAGTCTAAAGTAAAAAATAGTGATAACACCAGTGCTGACAAGGATGCAAAGAAGCTCCATGACGTCTACACTGCTAAGAGTAATACAAAACGTTACGGCCACCCTGGAAAATAGTTTGGCAGTTCACCCTAAAACTAGAAATGAACTTACCATAAGACTCAGATATTGTACTCTCAGGCATTTATCTCAGAGAAATGGCAATTTATGTTCATGCAGAAACATACACACAAGTGCTAATAATTTGTAGTTGCCCCAAACTGGAAACTATCCAGATAGCCTCCAATGGGTAAATGGATGACTAATTAAACAAATTGAACAATTCCACATGCTGAGGAATACTATTCAGCAGTGAAAAAAGAATCAACTATTGATACATGCAACAACTTGGATAGGTCTTAAGAAAATCTTGCTGAGTGGAAAAAGACTGTCTATACCATGTACTTACTGCATGATTCATTTATATAATGCTTCTGCAATAAAATTATCCAGATGAACAACAGATTAATGGTTTCAAAATGTTAGAGATGAGTGGAGTGGATGCAAAGGGATAGTGAAAGAGAGCCTTGTGGTGATGATAGGGTTTTATATCTGAATTGTTGTGATAGTTATACCATATAGTTATATGATATTAACATCATAAAATGGCACACAGTTATAAACATGCACACAAATGAATTCATGTATAACACAAAATTCTAATAAGGTTGATAGGTTGTACCAAGGTCAGTTACCTAATTTTGATATTGTTCCATAGTTATGCAAAATGTTAATATTGGCGAGACTGATTGAAGTGGGCACATGTCAGGAAGCATTTAACAGGAGGCTTCCTATGTGCTGTTTTGGATCTGTCAGGAATTCTTTGCTCCTTATTAATTCCTGAATACTCAGGAATTAAGAGGAGAGGCAAGCCTCTCCCAGGGGCTGAAGAATCCAGGCATTTCCTTCATAGGTTTCTCTATATAGTGATAAGAATCCTCTTCCATCTTATGAACCATACGGTAAAAGTGATTGTTTACAACCCTCTCTCTCTTTAATATGGATTGCCTATGTTTTGTAAGTCTGGAAGTTTAATCTTTATCTTTGCTGAGAATAACTACCATGTAAGACAGTATATATGCCCACACCTTATTGATTAACACACCCTTGCTCCATCAAAGCTCTGGTCCCCGTGTCTTTCTTTCCCTCGCTCTCTCTCTCCTCCTCTCTTTTTTAGGCTGATCCCCTGGAGAGCAGAGGCTCTCTGAGTTCACTTTCCTGCCCAGTCTTCTAAGACCCTCTCGAGAAGGTGCTCTGCACCTTCACCCCATCGAGAGGGCGCCTGAGTTCTTTGTGAACAGAGCAAGCCCCATGCAGGGGCTTTATTGGCTTTCTGTGTAAACCAAGGAATATCAGCTTCTTTCTCTCTTTACTTTCTTATCGTCGACTCCGGACCACCAGGTTCTGGTCCAATAAAGGACCACACAGTCATGAATCAATAAATATTTCACTAGAAAATTTTTTTAAAGAAGTACACAGATCACTTCAGTGATCAAGTGAATCACAACCTTGTCTAACTCAATGAAACTATGAGCCATGCCACGTAGTGTCACCCAAGACCAACAAGTCATGGTGGAGAGTTCTGACAGAATGTGGTCCACTGGAGAAGGGAATGGCAAACCACTTCAGTATTCTTGCCTTGAGAACCCCACGAATAGTATGAAAAGGCAAAAAGAAATGACACTGAAAGATGAACTCCCCAGGTTGGTAGGTGCCCAACATGCTCCTGGAGAAGAGTGGAGAAATAACTTCTGAAAGAATGAAGAGATGGAGCCAAAGCAAAAACAACGCCCAGCTGTGGATGTGACTGGTGATGGGAGTAAAGTATGATGCTGTAAAGAACAATATTACATAGGCTCTTGGAATGATAGGTCCATGAATCAAGATAAATTGGGAGTGGTCAAACAGGAGATGGCAAGAGTGAAAATTGACATTTCAGGAATCAATGAACTAAAATGGACTGGGATGGGCAAATTTAATTCAAATGACCATTGTATCTACTACTGTGGGCCAGAATCCCTTAGAAGAAATTGAGTAGCCCTCATAGGCAACAAGAGTCCTAAATGCAGTAATTGGATACAGTCTCAAAAACGACAGAATGATCTCTGTTTGTTTCCAAGGAAAGCCATTCACTATCACGGTGATCCAAGTCTATGCCCCAACCAGTAATGCTGAAGAAGCTGAACGGTTCTTTGAAGACCTGCAAGATCTTCTAGAACTAACACCCAAAAGAGATGTCATTTTCTTCATAAGGGACTGGAATGCAAAAGAAACACCTGGAGTAATAGGCAAATTTTGCTTTAGAATACAAAGTGAAGCAGGGCAAAGGTTAACAGAGTTTTGCCAAGAGAATGCACTGGTCATAGCAAATACCCTCTTCCAACAACACCAAAGACCACCCTACATATAGACATCACCAGGTAGTCAACACCAAAATCAGATTCTCTATACAGTCAGCAAAAACAAGACCAGGAGCTGACTGTGGCTCAGATCATGATCTCCTTATTGCCAAATTCAGACTTAAATTGAAGAAATTAGGGAAAACCACTAGACCATTCAGGTATGACCTAAATCAAATCCCTTAAAATTATACAATGGAAGTGGCAAATAGATTCAAGGGATTAGATCTGATACACAGAGGGCCTGAAGAACTGTGGACAGAGCTTCATAACATTGTACAAGAGGCAGTGATCAAGACCATCCCCAAGAAAAAGAAAAGCAAAAAGGCAAAATGGTTGTCTGAGGAGGCCCTACAAACAGCTGAGAAAAGAAGAGAAGCTAAAGGCAAAGGAGAAAGGGAAAGATATACCCATCTGAATGCAGACTTCCAAAGAATAACAAGGGGAAATAAGAAAACCTTTCTCAGTGATTAATGCAAAGAAATAGAGGAAAACAATGCAATGGGAAAGACTAGCGATCTCTTCAAGAAATTAGAGATACCAAGGGAACATTTCATGCAGAGATGGGCACAATAAAGGACAGAAATTGTATGGACCTAACAGAAGCATGTATGGACCTAGCTACCCCCACCTGAGGCCAGGGGCGGCGGCCGGGAGGAGCTGCCCCATGCCCAAGGCCAGGGGCGGCCAGGAGGAGCGACCCCACGTCCAAGGAGCAGTGACGCACGGGTGCCGGAGTGCCTAGAGGAGCTATTCCATGTTCAAGGTCAGGACGGGGGGCAGTGAGGAGATAACCCTCGTCCAAGGTAAGGAACAGTGGCTGTGCTTTGCTGGAGCACCTGTGAAGAGATGCACCATGTACAAGGTAAGAGAAACCCAAGTAAGACGGTATGTGTTGCAAGAGGACAGACACACTGAAACCATAATCACAGAAAACTAGTCAATCTAATCACACTAGGACCACAGCCTTGTCTAACTCAGTGAAACTAAGCCATGCCCTGTGGGGCCACCCAAGACGGGCAGCCATGGTGGAGATCTCTGACAGAATGTGGTCAATGGAGAAAGGAATGGCAAACCACTTCAGTATTCTTGCCTTGAGAACCCCATGAACAGTATGAAAAGGCAAAATGATAGGATACTGAAAGAGGAACTCCCCAGGTCAGTAGGTGCCCAATATGCTACTGGAGATCAGGGGAGAAAGAACTCCAGAAGAATTAAGGGATGGAGCCAAAGCAAAAACAATACCCAGTTGTGGATGTGACTGGTGATAGAAGCAAGGTCCGATGCTGTAAAGAGCAATATTGCATAGGAACCTGGAATGTCAGGTCCATGAATCAAGGCAAATTGGAAGTGGTCAAACAGGAGATGGCAAGAGTGAACGTCAACATTCTAGGAATCAGCGAACTGAAATTAACTGGAATGGGTGTATTTAACTCAGATGACCGTTATATCTACTACTGCAGGCAGGAAACCCTCAGAAGAAATGGAGTAGCCATCATGGTCAACAAAAGAGTCCGAAATGCAGTACTTGGATGCAATCTCAAAAACGACAGAATGATCTCTGTTCATTTCCAAGGCAAACCATTCAATATCACAGTAATCCAAGTCTATACCCCAACCAGTAACGTTGAAGAAGCTGAAGTTGAACAGTTCTATGAAGATCTACAAGACCTTTTAGAACTAAAACCCAAAAAAGATGTCCTTTTCATTATAGGGGACTGGAATGCAAAAGTAGGAAGTCAAGAAACACCTGGAGTAACAGGCAAATTTGGCCTTGGAATGCAGAATGAAGCAGGGCAAAGACTAATAGAGTTTTGCCAAGAAAATGCACTGGTCATAGCAAACACCCTCTTCCAACAACACAAGAGAAGACTCTACACATGGACATCACTAGATGGTCAACACCAAAATCAGATTGATTATATTCTTTGCAGCCAAAGATGGAGAAGCTCTATACAGTCAACAAAAACAGGACCAGGAGCTGACTGTGGCTCAGATCATGAACTCCTTATTGCCAAATTCAGACTTAAATTGAAGAAAGTAGGGAAAACCACTAGACCATTCAGGTATGACCTAAATCAAATCCCTTATGATTATACAGTAGAAGTGAGAAATAGATTTAAGGGACTAGATCTGATAGATAGAGTGCCTGATGAACTATGGACTGAGGTTCGTGACATTGTACAGGAGACAGGGATCAAGACCATCCCCACGGAAAAGAAAGGCAAAAAAGCAAAATGGCTATCTGGGGAGGCCTTACAAATAGCTGTGAAAAGAAGAGAAGCAAAAAGCAAAGGAGAAAAGGAAAGATACAAGCATCTGAATGCAGAGTTCCAAAGAATAGCAAGAAGAGATAAGAAAGCCTTCCTCAGCGATCAATGCAAAGAAATAGAGGAAAACAACAGAATGGGAAAGACTAGGGATCTGTTCAAGAAAATTAGAGATACTAAGGGAACATTTCATGCAAAGATGGGCTCAATAAAGGACAGAAATGGTATGGACCTAACAGAGGCAGAAGATATTAAGAAGAGGTGGCAAGAATACACAGAAGAACTGTACAAAAAAGATCTTCACGACCAAGATAATCACAATGGTGTGATCACTCATCTAGAGCCAGACATCCTGGAATGTGAAGTCAAGTGGGCCTTAGAAAGCATCACTACAAACAAAGCTAGTGGAGCTGTTAGAATTCCAGTAGAGCTATTTCAAATCCTGAAAGATGATGCTGTGAAAGTGCTGCACTCAATATGCCAGCAAATTTGGAAAACTCAGCAGTGGCCACAGGACTGGAAAAGGTCAGTTTTCATTCCAATCCCAAAGAAAGGCAATGCCAAAAAAATGCTCAAACTACTGCACAATTGCACTCATCTCACATGCTAGTAAAGTAATGCTCAAAATTCTCCAAGCCAGGCTTCAGCAATATGTGAACTGTGAACTTCCAGATGTTCAAGTTGGTTTTAGAAAAGGCAGAGGAACCAGAGATCAAATTGCCAGCATCTGCTGGCTTGTGTAAAAAGCAAGAGAGTTTCAGAAAAATATCTATTTCTGCTTTATTGACTATGCCAAAGCCTTTGACTGTGTGGATCACAATAAACTGTGGAAAATTCTGAAAGAGATGGGAATACCAGACCACCTGACCTGCCTCTTGAGAAATCTGTATGCAGGTCAGGAAGCAACAGTTAGAACTGGACATGGAACAACAGACTGGTTCTAAATAGGAAAAGGAGTACGTCAAGGCTGTATATTGTCACCCTGCTTATTTAACTTATATGCAGAGTACATCATGAGAAACACTGGGCTGGAGGAAGCACAAGCTGGAATCAAGATTGCCGGGAGAAATATCAATAACCTCACATATGCAGATGATACCACCCTTATGGCAGAAAGTGAAGAGGAATTAAAAAGCCTCTTGATGAAAGTGAAAAAGGAGAGTGAAAAAATTGGCTTAAAGCTCAACATTCAGAAAACGAAGATCATGGCATCTGGTCCCATCACTTCATGGGAAATAGATGGGGAAACAGTGGAAACAGTGTCAGACTTTATTTTGGGGGGCTCCAAAAACACTGCAGATGGTGATTGCAGCCATGAAATTAAAAGACGCTTACTCCTTGGAAGAAAAGTTATGACCAACCTAGATAGTATATTCAAAAGCAGAGACATTACTTTGCCAACAATGGTCTGTCTAGTGAGGGCTATGGTTTTTCCTGTGGTCATGTATGAATGTGAGAGTTGGACTATGAAGAAAGCTGAGTGCCAAAGAATTGATGCTTTTGAACTGTGGTGTTAGAGAAGACTCTTGAGAGTCCCTTGGACTGCAAGGAGATCCAACCAGTCCATTCTGAAGGAGATCAGCCCTGGGATTTCTTTGGAGGGAATGATGCTAAAGCTGAAACTCCAATACTTTGGCCACCTCATGAGAAGAGTTGGCTCATTGGAAGACTCTGCTGCTGGGAGGGATTGGGGGCAGGAGAAGAAGGGGACAACAGAGGATGAGATGGCTGGATGGCATCACCGACTCGATGGACGTGAGTCTGAGTGAACTCCGGGAGTTAGTGATGGACAGGGAGGCCTGGCGTGCTGCGATTCCTGGGGTTGCAAAGAGTTGGACACGACTGAGCAACTGAAATGAACTGAACTGAACTGAACTGACAGAACAGAAGCAGAAGATATTAAGAAGAGGTGGCAAGAATATATAGAAGAGCTATACAAAATAGATCTTCATGACACAGATAACCACGATGGTGTGATCACTCACCTAGAGCCAGACATCCTGGAATGCGAAGTCAAATGGGCCTTCAGAAGCATCACTACAAACAAAGCTAGTGGAGGTGATGGAATTCCAGCTGAGCTATTTCAAATCCTAAAAATATGATGCTGTGAAATTGCTGCACTCAACATGTCAGCAAATTTGGAAAATCCAGCAGTGTCCATAGAACTGAAAAAGGTCAGTTTTCTTTCCAATCTCAAAGAAAGGCAATGCCAAAGAATGTTCAAACTACTGCACAAATGCACTCATCTCACACGCTAGTAAAGTAATGCTCGAAATTCTCCAAGCCAGCCTTCAACAGTATGTGAACCATTAACTTCCAGATGTTCAAGCTGTATTTAGTAACGGCAGAAGAATTCGAGATCAAATTGCCAACATCTGTTGAATCTTCAAAAAAGCAAGAGAATTCCAGAAAAACATCTACTTCTGCTTCACTGACTATGCCAAATCCTTTGTGTAAATCACAACAAACTGTGGAAAATTCTTCAAGAGATGGGAATATCAGACCACCTTACCTGCCTCCTGAGAAATCTGTATGTAAGTCAAGAAGCAACAGTTAGAACTGGACATGGAACAACAGATTAGTTCCAAATTGGGAAAGCAGTATGTCAAGGCTGTATATTGTCATCCTGCTTATTTAACTTATATGCAGAGTCAGTCAGTCAGTTCAGTCGCTCAGTCGTGTCCAACTCTTTGCGACCCCATGAATCGCAGCACGCCAGGCCTCCCTGTCCATCACCAACTCCTGGAGTTCACTCAGACTCACGTCCATCGAGTCAGTGATGCCATCCAGCCATCTCATCCTCTGTCTTCCCCTTCTCCTCCTGCCCCCAATCCCTCCCATCATCAGAGTCTTTTCCAGTGAGCCATCTCTGCTCATGAGGTGGCCAAAGTATTGGAGTTTCAGCTTCAACATCAGTCCTTCCAATGAATACCCAGGACTGATCTCCTTTAGGATGGACTGGTTGGATCTCCTTGCAGTCCAAGGGACTCTCAAGAGTCTTCTCTAACACCACAGTTCAAAAGCATCAATTCTTCGGCACTCAGCTTTCTTTATAGCCCAACTCTCACACCCAGACATGACTACTGGAAAAATCATAGCCTTGACTAGATGGACCTTTGTTGGCAAAGTAATGTCTCTGCTTTTTAATATGCTATCTAGGCTGGTCATAACTTTCATATGCAGAAGTACATCATGTGAAATGCCAGGCTGGATGAAGTATAAGCTGGAATCAAGATTGCTGGGAGAAATATCAATAACCTCAGATATGCAGATGACACCACCCTTATGGCAGAAAGCAAAGTGGAACTGAAGAGCCTCTTGATGAAAGTGAAAGAGGAGAGTGAAAAAGATGACTTAAAACTCAATATTCAAAAAACTAAGATAATGGCATCTGGTCCCATCAATTCATGGCAAATAGATGGGGAAACAATGGAAACAGTGACAGACTTTATTTTCTTGGGCTCCAAAATCACTGTTGATGGTGACTGCAGCCATGAAATTAAAAGAGGCTTGCTCCTTGGAAGAAAAGCTTTGACCAAACTAAACAGCATATTAAAAAGCAGAGACATTACTTTGCCAACCAAGAGTCATCTAGTCAAAGCTATGGTTATTCCAGTAGTCACGTCTGGATGTGAGTGTTGGACTGTAAAGAAAACTGAGCACTGAAGAATTGATGCTTTTAAACTGTGATGTTGGAGAAGACTTTTGAGAGTCCCTTGGACTGTAAGGAGATCAAACCAGTCAATCCTAAAGGAAATCAGTCTTGAATATTCATTGGAGGGACTGATGCTGAAGCTGAAAGTCCAATACTTTGGCCACCTGATTCAAAGAACTGATTCCTTGGAAAAGACCTTGATGCTGGGAAAGATGGAAGGCAGGAGAAGGGAATGATAGAGGATGAGATGGTTGGATGGCATTGTTGACTCAATGGCCATGAGTTTGAGCAAGCTCTAGGAGTTGGTGATGCACAGGGAAGCCTGATGTGCTGCAGTCCATGTGGTCACAAAGATTCGAACATGACTGAGCAACTGAACTGAACTGAACACAGATAAATTTTTCTTTAAATAGTCAGAATTCTTGCATTATTCTTCATTAAAAAAGATCCACATAACTAGACCAATCCTAAATTCAACAAAACAAGTCTGCCTAATGTCAACTCATAGTTTAAGGTTTTCGTAAATCTTAGGGCTTACCTGGTGTCTCAGACGGTAAAGAATCTGCCTGCAATGCAGGAGAACTGGGTTTGATTCTTGGGTTGGTAAGATCCTCTGGAGAAGGGAATGACAACCCAGTCTACTAATCTTGCCTGGAGAATTCCATGGACAGAGAGGCCTGGTGGGCTACAGTTCACGGGGTCGCAAAGCATGGGATACGACTGAGCAACTAACACTTTCACTTTTTCATTTCATTCACAAAGTATAAATAAAGCAGGAGAACTTAACACTCACATTTGCTCTCAAGAATCATGTTATCCTTCACCCTGATTTCCCTACCAAAGTGATGGCATCTGCAAAATGGTCTTGACATTTCTGTAGCGCCTTGGGCTCAGGATTCCTGCAAAGTCACCCAAACTTATTAAATAGAATGCTTAGAATAATGAGTTAAAATGTATTGATTGTTGAACTGCTCAACTTCTACGCAGTAGAAGGTCAGAAGACGACTCATGGAAAAATAAGAAAATATGATTTTAGCTTATATTGCTTAAGATACAGGAGAAGTAACGCACAGTCATGTTTTTAAAGCCTTTGGAAATACATTCGGGAGAAAATAAGAAAAAACATTGGTGGTAGATTAAATAGTCAGAATATAGATAGTTGGTCTGTACTGAGTACTCATTGAACACTTCTCCTGGCCATCTGTGGTGTGGCTGGTTGACAGTCTCTGGTCTTGTGGGGAGCCTGTGGCTTTGGGACTTGTGACACCAGTAACCCATAGGACTCCAACACTATCACTGCTGATGGGTTGACTGCTGTTCATTCAGCACCATGTATTAAACATCATCTCAGTCAATCATCAGGAGAACTTTATGAGATGGTATTATTATCCAGCTTTTAAAAATGAAGAAACGGAAAAGACAGCCATAAAAAAGAACAAAGCAATGCCATTTGCAGCAACATGAATAGACTTAGAGATTATCATACTGAGTGAAGTAAGACAAAGACAAATATCATATGATATCACTTATATGCGGAAACTAAGAAAAGGACATGAACTTATTTACAGAAAAGAAATAGGATCACAGATGTAGAGAACAAATTTACGGTTACCAAAGGGGATGCTACTGCAGCTGCTGCTAAGTCTCTCCAGTCGTGTCCGACTCTGTGCGACCCCATAGACGGCAGCCCACCAGGCTCCCCCGTCCCTGGGATTCTCCAGGCAAGAACACTGGAGTGATTTTTCATTTCCTTCTCCAATGCATGAAAGTGAAAAGTGAAAGTGAAGTCGCTCAGTCGTGTCCAACTCTTCGTGACCCCATGGACTGCAGCCTACCAGGCTCCTCTGTCCATGGGATTTTCCAGGCAAGAGTACTGGAGTGGGTTGCCATTGCCTTCTCCGCCAAAGGGGATGAGGGAGGGATAATTCAGGAGTTTGGGATTAACATGTACACACTACTATATATATAATAAAACAGATAAGCAATAAGGTCTTACTGTATAGCACAGGGAGCTATATTCAGTATCTTATAATAACCTATAATGAAAAGATTCTGAAAAAGAAGATACATATATAGATATTGAAATAACTGAATCACTTTGCTGTACACTTGAATTTAACACAACATTATGAATCAACTACTGTACTTCAATAGAAAGAAAGAGACAGAAGAGAGATGTCTAGATCCTTTCCAAGGTCAGCCAAGTAGAAAATGTCAGAATCCAGATTGGAACCCAGGTCATGTGATTTCAGAACCCATGCTTTGACTACTCATCCCTGTGTCCAGACAAGAGTGTGTTTTTAAATCCTCCTCTTGGTTGCTCTTTTCTAAGGGTTTCACTTGCTTTCCCCCAGGGTTCTGGGCATTTTCTCAACTTCACATTTTTTCTGCCTGTTTCTCCCAGCAAATTCCAGGTGGAGGATGGAGCAGAGCTCAAAGAGCAAGTGAGGGAGCACTTCCAGCAGAGCTTTGCATGCATGGAGTTAGATGCAGAAATGATGGGGCAGATGGCAAGAGGAGAGAGAGAGACAGAGTTCTTTCACTGATTTGGCTATAAGGGTAAAACTAGGTAGTAAAGTAATTGAGTCTCTTTGGCAAGCTTTTAAAAAATAATATGCTAATTTTTTATTTTATTCATTTTATTTATTTTTGGCTTCCCTGGGTCTTCACTGTTACGTAGGGGTTTTCTCTAGTTTCAGCGAGCAAGGGTTACTCCTTAGTTGCAGTAAACGGTCTTCTCATTGCAGTGGTTTCCCTTGCTGCAGAGTACAGGCTCTAGGGCGCACGAGCTCAGTAGTTGTGGTGAATGGGCCTGGGTGTCCCATGGTATGGAATCTTCTCAAATCAAGGATTGAACCCATGTCCCCTACAGTGGCAGGTGGATTCTTAACCACTGGACCACCAGGGAAGTCCTCTCAGGCCTTTTTAATCAAAATGTTTTCTCCCTTAGTGATCTGAGGCCTGAGACTGTTGCTGCTGCCGCCAAGTCGCTTTAGTCGTGTCCGACTCTGTGTGACCCGAGAGACGGCAGCCCACCAGGCTCCCCTGTCCCTGGGATTCTCCAGGCAGAGGCCTGAGACTACACGTGGACAAAGAATTCTCTGGATAGACCCCTCTAGACCTCCAACACTCTTGGAGGCTTAATCTAGGCTGGCTTCTGCATAAGCAAGAATACATACCACCTTGTTCCAGATATTTTTGCTGTGTAACAAACACCTCTAAACTCAGAGGATATGAATTGTCACATCTCTCAGGATGCGGTGGGGTGAGTGGGCTGAGCTGACAGGCTGTCCCTCAGGGTCTCCTATACAATGTAGTCAGACAGTGGCTGAGTCTGGAGTCATCTGAGAGTTTTTTCCCTGTAACCTGAGTGTGGATGGCTGGAAAATCTGGAGCAGGTTGGGTTTCTCTCCATGGAGCCTCTCCATGTAGTTAGCTTGGGCTTTCTCACGGTGTAACGGCCTCAGAGTCACCAGCAGTCACATACTGGGGCTGGCTTTTACGAACTTGTAAGAATTGATTCTATGTATTTCTTTCCAACTCTTGCTTTCAGTGCTGTCACTCTGGTGGCTTGAAATCAGCCATGGTGGGATGGAATATTTATATCATGAAAACTGGTAAATAGGGCAAATTAGGGGGATTCCCCAACCCCCAGAGATCCAGGTTACCAGCACATGCTTTTATATGGTGGTTGGCTTCCCCTAGAGTATGCCAAGAAAGTCAAGAGGAGGCTGCAAAGCTTCTGAGAACCTATCTATGGATGCTCCCATAGTTCACTTTCTTTTTATCCTATTGATCATCAAGTCCCTAGGGCTAGACCTGATTCAAGAAGAGGAGAATTACCCATGTCCCAAATTGTATGATAGAGGAGCCAGCACAGAATAGGCATTCAACAAGTGTTTGATGAATGAATGAATGAGCAAAGACACTTAAACTCTAATCTGTATCTCCTTAAATCACCCTGAAAGTGTAAAGCCTTCTGGAAAGTTTTACATCAACATCAGAGAGGCCAGTGACCTTTAAGTCCCCAAAGAGCCTAAATCTAACACTGCTTGATATAGATCTATTTACACTCTGTCTGCCAGTATTCACAGACCTGTTTGCTCAAGCCCGTCCCACTTACGTGCTTAACTGGGACTGTACGCGTGACGATGGTAGATTGCTCGTTTTATTGATGTTTTCATCCTAGGTACGTTTGCTCTACCTCTCTAAGTAAATTGCAGATTCCTTGAGAGAGTTCATATGTATTTCTTTGCCATTCCTTCTCCCCACCTTACCCAAACTAGATAATCATACATACACATACACATGGCTACTTATAAGAGATATGATAATTAGAGGTTATAAACCTTAAAGGATAAGGAAAGAAGGAAAAGAATTAAAAGCTCTCAATGGCTGTATTTCATAACAGTTCTCATTTAACTCATATTCATCCAGTGAAGTAAGCATTATTATTTCCATTTCACAGTTGAGGAAAATGAGTCTCAAGAAAATTCAACCAGTTTGGTCAAATCCACACTAGGAAGCAGGGAGCTAGGATTCCAACCTAGACCTGCATGGGTCCAAGCCAGAGCTTTATGTGTTCTTTCCCATTGAAATATACACTCCCATCTCCCCCTACTTCTCTTTGCCCCCCACCTTGAAGTAGTCACAAAAGTCATAAAAATGTTAATGTTTTTAAACCCCAGATAGACTAATAGCTGTTTCAAGTTCTGCTCTTGTAAGAAACGTCCTTAAAAAGCTTGGGAGAGGACATCCCTGGTGGCACAATGGATAAGAATCTGCCTGCCAGTGCAGGGGACGTGGGTTTGATCCCTGATTCAGAAAGATTCCATATGCTGCAGAGCAACTGAGTCCACGTGTTACAACTACTGAGCCTGTAGGCCATGAATACTGAAGCTTGCGTGCCCTGCAACCACACACCACAACTACCGAGCCCACGTGTGCAACGACTGAGGCCTGAACACCTAGAGCCTGTGCTCTGCTGCAAGAGAAGCCGCAATAAGAAGCCTGGACGCTGCAACGAACAGTAGTCCCCGCTCACCGCAACCAGAGAAAGCCTTTGGGCAGCAACAAAGACCCAGTGCAACCAAAAGCGAAAATAAATTATTAATTAAAAAAACTCTAATGTTTACAAAGGAAAAAAACAGCTTGGGAGAGCAAGATGCTTAAAGTGTCTTACACTAGGAAGGGAGTGAGTCCAAGAGGTCAGCTAAGCAGCTGTTAACAATAGTTCAGGCAAAAAGCATTGATGGGATGGACGAAGGTAAGAGTGGTGGGATGGGAAGGTGTGAAAACTATTATGAAGACAGATCAATAGACTAGTGACGGTTTGGATCGTGCAGGCGCTGATCAGTCATTGTAGAATCGCCACGATGGCTGCTCTGGGAGAACGAGGCTGGAGAGAGGAAGCCGGGATGGGAGGTTTCCATATTCGTGGAGAAGATGATAGGGTTGAAAGTAGCCGTGGAAGAGGGAGAGAGGATGGATCTAGAAAGAACATGGAAGAAGAATCTACGGTACGTGCCTCCAAGCTAGACGTGGGAATGTGAGGGCGAAGGAGGGGTCAAGGGTGAAGTCCAGAAATCTGTCGCGGACAGCCAGGTGCTTTTCTCAGAGGTGGGGGACGCAGGGCTGGGGGGAGCGGGAGCAGCTTGCAGGCAAAGATGGATTCTGGATGTGCCAGGTTTGAGGTGAATGTGTAAGCTGGCACTGGCAGCCAGAATGCAATTACATTTAAAACAAAACAAGCCTCTCTTATCTCAGTGAGATTCTTTGTCTCCTTCAGAGGCTGTGGATGAAAGCACTGAAGCCTGTGTGACGCAGGGTTCTGCGTCAGGTCATAAAGCGACTCTGCAATTCCCAATGTTTTCACTTTATTGTGGTTCAGCTCTCTCTCAAAAACCATTTATCACCCAGTAGGGGCCTCTGTCAACACCAAGATGTCTTTATCGAGACTTCCAAAGTTCATAGGAGCAGTATGATTCGATCAGTGGCAGTGACTCACATAACTCATAGAAAGTGTGGCAGGGAGGTTTCAGTGGCCCCTGGAGCCACAAGTTGGCCATACACACACACATACACACACACACACCCCCCATAGGTTAAAACTCGCATGGAAAGGCTCTAAGACAATTTTGCACGCTTCTGCCCCACAAAAGAGCACTGGCATTGTTTACACAAGGCCCCTGCATGTCAGGACAGGGAGCCTGGGCCTTCGTGCCTGCTACAGAGGAAGAAGGGAAGCATTCAAGCGGGTGAATGAGCAGATGAAGACTCTCCAGGGAGCTACTGATTTTCCGCACATGAATTTTCATCATGAAACCCTCTACCCCAAATCCAAACACAGTTGTTAGGAAGGCAAATTGCATAGGGTCTCCCCGCTCAAGGAGACCACTTGTAGTTGCTTCCTCAGTGTATTCACTGTGCCAGTGTTAGGACACCCGAAACCAAGCCCCGGTTAAACTCCCATGCCCATTGCAGTGCGAGTTAAGTGGTCACCCAGCTCAGGGCCTGCCAGCCCACCAGGTGGGGACCAGCTGCCTGAGAACCAACTGCCCTCCTCATTCAGAATGTCCTTTGACCCGACTCCAACTTTACCCAGAGAGGCCCTAAAAAGTACTCTTAAATCAAGCTTTCTTGCATGGAAACCCTCTAAAAAGGAGCTTCCTTACCTGAGAGAAGGTCCCGGTGCCCGGTTGTGGGGGAAAAAAAAAAAAAAAAACCAAGTTCCAGCAGATGTGACAGGGACTTATAGAGCAGATCTGTTGCTTTTAAAAGAAGAAAGGTGACTTCATCCCCAGTGCCGTGGTGTTGAGAAGAGCAGTGAATGCTGCCTGGCTGAGCCAACTCTGCCTCACCAGCGATGACTCCATCCAAATTATGCAGCCACTGCCCAGACATGCTCAGCCTTCAGAAGGTGGATCGCTGGAATCTGACTTGCCCCGTCATTTTCAGAAAGTTTCAGAAAGTCCGGAAGCACCAATCGCCTTCCCTGGCACCAGGGGTCGGGAAACCACACAGTTATTTCCCCCCCGAGTCATATTATTATCTCCCAAGAATCCAACACTCCAGGGAAGGAAAACAGGTATTTAAACCTCCGAGAGGTAGCAATTCTTGGGAAAGAAGGGGAGAGAGAAGAAGGAAAATCTTTCAAGCAGGATGCGGGTGGAGGGCAGTAAGAGGCTGGAAACGATCACCGTGCTAAGAGGTTTGCAGAGCTGGTGGGTTTGTGAGCCTACAAATGTGACAAATAGGTGATGGCTTGGACTTTTCAGGAGGGAAAGTGTCTAGTTCAACAAAAGGAATGAGTCACTGTAAGAAAGGAAAGGTGATAGTCTTTTTTTTTTTTAAGACTGATGTGAACTTTGAATTATCACTGGAAAACTGAAGCTAAGGTAATTTGTTAATAATACAAATGGTGGTAACACTTGGTCTAGAAGACATGACCTCTGATTTCTCTTTTTTTTTCTTTTAAAATTTTATTTTGTGTTGTGATAGTTTGAGGTGAACAGTGAAGGGACTCAACCATACATATACATTTATCCATTATCCTTCAAACTACCCTCCCATCCAGGCTGCCACATACCATTGAGCAGAGTTCCATGTGCTATACAACAGGTCTTTGTTGGTTATCTATTTAAAATATAGCAGTGGTACATGAAAGAAATGGTTGTAATGGTAATGGTATGGGGGAAATGAACTTGAGTTTAAACTTGGGAAAAAGGTGACAGTCTTTTAAATGAAGGTAACATATTTTCATTTTCTTTTTATTGAATATGGTACCACTCAATCCATTTGGGATCATCTGTAACATTTATGTATTAGCTTATAACAAGCCCACATTCCACCAAGCTTTGGGAAAAGACATTTATTTAAGTCAGGAGTTGTCTGTTTTATATGTCAAAGGTAGGACTGAAGCAATGGGATTTGGAACATGGAATTCAAGGCCACATCAAGCTACCCAGTAAGCTGGGTGCCTCTGCCTGATGCCACGTCCTTGGGTTAAACTTTGGGCAGACCTTCTGGCTGTGATGCCAGGATGAGACATGGTAATGCCAGTGACCTCCGTTGGAAGTAGGGCAGAGCTTAGCCGCTGGCTGCCTTCCCTCTCACGTCTGTACTTTAGGAGAGTGTATGATGACTTTGGGTCACTACACACATGTCCAGTTTCTTGCTGAACTATTTTGAGGCTTTGGGGAATCTTCCTGTGTCAAGTTTCACTCCAGAGAGGATAAAACAAGAAAAAAAAAAGTTCTTTCTATTGAAATGAAGACATTCAGCTCCAACATTAGAAAGGAGTTTTTGAATTCAGAGATTTAAGCAATGTCAACATGGCCTTATAGAAGAAACTTGCAAATCTCTTAGTCGGGGTATAAACATTCAGAGTAGAAGAGGAGCAGTTTCATCAATGGTAAAGTCAAAAAAGGGCAGGAACTACTTTTATTTAGTTTATCACGGACTCCTCATATCCTTGCACAGAGAGTAGTACATAGTAAACGCCCAGTAGCCAGAGAGTAAATGGTGTCTGACAATCCCTTCTGTTCCAGATTTTTAGAACAGATCTGTTGAGGATCTTTTTTTCTTTTTAATTGAAGCATAATTGACATACGATAGCACAGTAGTTTTATATGTGTTCATCATAGTGTACATCATTGTGATTTGATATTTATATGCATTAAGAATTCTTAAAGTCCCTATCTGGTAAGCAAGGCAATTGCAGAGAGCATGAACCAGTGGGTCTTATGAAATGCAAGATGCGCTTTGTCCTTTGCTTTGTCTTAGTCCACAGGTTCATTGCCACAGTTAGAACAGAGCAAAGAAAGCCAATTTCTGGACCCAGGAGCCTCCCTTTTAACCCTATTTCCTTCTACATCAAGTAAACTCTGGTGTCTTTCCTCAGGCCCAGGACTCCATCTCACAGGCAATCGGCCAATTCTCCTCAGTTTTCTTTTGTTCTCAACATTCCAATATAGAATGTTCAAACTTACAGCTATGTTGAAAGAATTTTATAGTGAACACCCAAATACATACCACATAGTTTCTTCAACTGACATGTTACAGTATTTGCTTTATTATATATTAATTCTTTATACATTCAGCAGCTAATTAACTTTGTTACTAAATTTCAAAGAAAGTTCCAGACATTAATACATTCCCCCAAATACTTCAACGTTATTAATCAGAGTTCAAAATTTGTTTAGAATTCTTTTATCTCTTTTCAGATGAAAATCTTGTACTACGCAATGCAAAAACTGTCAGTATATCATTCGATGAGTTCCTATAAATGCACACACCTTTGCAGCCCAGACCCTATCAAGAAACAGAACACGGACCATCACCCTAGAACGTTTCTCATGTCCTTTTGCGGCAAACTTTAACCTTAACACTCCTAGAGAGATCCAACCTCCTCATATTCTCACCAGATATCAATTTTACCTATTCTAGTACTTCATATAAATAAAAGAAAATAATTTGTATTCTTTTGTGGAATTTGTGTTCACTCAGCATGTTTTGAGATTCACCTATCCATGTTGTTGGTTTCTTTTCTTTGATGAATAGTATTTTATTGTATGAATATGCCAAACTTTTCAAGTCTCCTGTTCATGGACACTGGGTCCTCAAGTTTATTATGACTTATTATGACTTTATTATGGGATTATTATGAAT
Organism: Oryx dammah; assembly: GCF_014754425.2. NCBI lineage: Eukaryota > Metazoa > Chordata > Mammalia > Artiodactyla > Bovidae > Oryx > Oryx dammah. The sequence continues at coordinate 15,105,482 of NW_024070201.1, forward strand.
AAAGCTAACATGAACATATTCTAACCAACTTTTTGTGGACATATATTCGTTTAGGTTTAGTTCAGTCGCTCAGTCATGTCCGACTCTTTGCGACCCCATGGACTGCAGCACGCCAGGCCTCCCTCTTTTGCCCCTGGGTAAATATCCAGGAATAGAATTGCTGGGTCTTAAAATTGTTATAGTCGCTCAATCGTGTCCAGCTCTTTGCAACCCCATGAACTGCAGCACACCAAGCTTCCCTGTTCTTCACCATCTCCTGGAGTTTTTTCAAACCCATGTCCATTAAGTTGGTGATGCCATCCAACCATCTCATCCTCTGTGGTCCCCTTCTCCTCCTATCTTCAATCTTTTCCAACATCAGAATCTTTTACAATGAGTCAGCTCTTTGCATCATGTGGCCAAAGTACTGGCTTCAGCTCCAGTCCTTCCAGTGAATATTCAGGGTTGATTTCCTTGCAGTCCAAGGGACTCTCAAGAGTCTTCTTCAACACCACAGTTTGAAAGGATCAATTCTTTGGGTCTTAAAATAGGTATGTATTTAATTTATATGAAACTGGAAGATCTTTCCCAATGTCTTGACCATTTTCCCCTCCTACCAACCATGTACAAGAGTTCTAGTTGCTTTGCATTCTTCTGACAACACTTGGTGTTGTCAGTTTAATTTTAGCTCTGTTGGTACATGTGGAATGGTACCTCACTGTGGCTCAATTTGTATGTCCTTTATGACTAAAAGGTTGAACACCTTTTCATGTGCCTGTTGGGCATTCATTTACCATCTTTTATGAAGTGTCTGTTCAAATCTTTTGGCCATTTAAAAACTGATTGTCATTTTATTATTGAGTTTTAGGAGCATTTTGTATATTCAGAATACCAGTTCTTTGTCTGACATGTTTTGCTGATATCATCTCCTGCCCTGTGGCTCGCCTATACATTTTATTAATGATGTTTCTTCTGATAAACAAAAACTTAATTTTGATTAAGTGCAGATTTTATTATTATTTTTTAGCTTTTGTCTCCCCCCCGACCCCAAGTCATGAAAATAATCTCCTATGTTTCTTCTAGAAGTCTTATAGCTCTGGCTTTTATGTTTAGATCCATAGTCAATCACAAATTGATTTTTGTGAATAGTATGATTTAGGGCAAGATTAATTTGTTTTCATAGGAATACGTAATCATTTCAACACCGTTTGTTCCTTTCCTAACAGAGTTGTTTTAACACCTTTGTCAAAAATAAAATAAATGTCTAAAAATGGACCTATTTCTGGACTCTATTCTGATTTACTCATCTGTTGATCCTTATGCCAGCACTGCACTCTCTTGATTATTTTAGCTTTAGGGTAAATCTTGAATCAAGTAGAATAAGTCTACAACTTTGACTTCTTTTTCTCAAACCTTCTATTAATGTTCTAAATTCCTTACATTTCTACAGAAATTTTAGAATCAGCTTGTCAATTTTGACTAAAAAGCATACCAGGATTATGATTAGGATTGTAATGAATCCATAGTTCAAGTTAGTAATTACCGTCTTAACAATACCAAATCTTTCAATCCATTAATGTAGTTTATTTCTCCATTTAGTTACATCTTCAATTTCTCTCAGCATTTTGTTGATTTTCTCTTTATCATTGATTTTTAGCAGTTTGACTATGATATGCATAAAGGTTTTTATCTTTCTTTTGCTTGTTTTTGATATTAATCTTTCTTGGCATTTTTTGAAGTTTTAGAGTCTATAAATATTTGTCTTTTCCCAAATTTATAAACTTTTCACCTGTTATTTATTCAAATACTTTTCTGTGTTGTTCTTTCTCTCCTCTCCTTTTGGGACTTCAATTATATGTATATAAGACATTTTGATATTATTGCAAGGATCTATGAGTCTCTGTACATTTACTACATCTCTGTTCCTCAGTTTGAATCATTTCTTATCATCTGTCTTCTAGCTCACCAACTTTTTGTTCTTTTGTTTCCTTTGTGCTTTTAAGCACACACTGGAATGTTACTCAACCATAAAACGGAACACATTTGAGTCAGTTCTAATGAGGTGGATGAACCTAGAATCTATTATACAAAGTGCAGTATGTTGGAAAGAAAAGGAGAAATACTGTATTTAATGCATATATACAGAATCTAGAAAAATGATACAGAATTTATTTACAGGGCACCAATGGAGAAACAGACACAGAGAATAGACTTATGGACATGGGGAGAGGGGAGGAGAGGGATCTCAGAAATTTATTTTTCAGTTCTTATGTTTTCATTTGATTTATAAAAATAATTTCTATTTATCTGCTAAGATTTTCTATATTTTCCTTCATTATAGACATTTTCCTTTAGGTACTTGAGCATACTTACAATAACTTCTTGAAAATTCTTGTTGGTTAATTTCATCATGCAAATTGTCTTAGATGTTGGTCTCTGGTGATTGTCTTTTCTTTTTAAAATAAGTCATGTTTTCCTATTTTGTTATATGTTGAATAGTTTTGGAGTGTATTATGGTCTTTAAGAATGACATGCTGTAGAAAGTCTGGATTCTATATTGCTCTTCTGATGAGTACTAACTTTTCTTTATTCAAATATTTGAAGTGGCTGAACTCAAACTACAAAACTCTATCTCCCCTGTAGTAGCTAGAATTTTAATTCAGTTCTTTTCGCTTAGCTGGGACTTTTAAAGTCTTCTTCTTCTATATACGGTTCATGATCAGCCATAGATCTGGGCAGAATTTATCCATAGAGTGTAGGGCTTCTTTTTTTCCCTGTTTATGACAGATAGGGCCCTATTCTTAGGCTAAAAGCTGTAAATCAGGGAACTTAACCCATGCCGTTTTCTTCTTCCAATGGCTCAGTGTCCTTTGGTTTCTGTCTGTTTTTTTTTTCCTCTTTAGCACCTTCAATTAGACATTTTTGCATTTTGTCCAGAGGTTATATTTGTTATCTATAAGATGTATGATCCCAGAGGAGCTACATGGCCATAACATTCAATTACCTTTTGAATCACCTAGTTTACCTTCAAAAAGATAATTCATAGCTCTTTCCTGGGGTACTAGTTATGTTTTATTTCAAGTACCACCTCAGATTGAATGATTATGTTGAAATGGATACTGAGTTACAGCAGAAAAGTGTGACATAATCCATAAGCAAAGCGGGGGAGGTGTAAGCTGGATGTTTGCAATTTCTTGTATGGTTGTTTACAAAACAATATAATACTCAGCTGTTTGTACCTACCAGAACATCTTCCCGAAGTTTGTACTTACTTGTTTGACTGTTAATCTTCTCTGTTAAATTGTAAACTTCCTGAGAGCAGGGATTTGTATTTGCAAAATTCACATTTATATGACCAGTGGCTGTCATCTGGAATATAGCATGTTCTCAATAAATATTTGCTAAGTGAATGAGAATAGTGTGTGATCAGGACCCACTCCAACTTGGTACAAGTTATCATTGTTAGCAATTTATCTCTGAAAAAAGTAGACAATTTAGAAATACCGAATCCAGTTTTGGGGCTTCCCAGGTGGCTCTAGTGGTAAAGAACAGCCTACCAATACAAGAGACATAAGAAACGCAGGCTCAGTCCCTGTGTCAGGAAGATCCTCTGGAGGAGGGCACAGCAACTGACTCCAGTATTCTTCAGTGGAAAATTGCATGGACAGAGGAGCCTGGTGGACTACAATCCATGGGGCTGCCGAAGAGTTGGACATGACTGAAGTGACTTAGCACAGCACAGCACAATCGGTTTCATTTTTACCTTAGTCTTACTTTTTGTAATTGTATAACCAATGTGGAGAAATAGAGAACACAGATCAGCAAAAATAAAATAAATCAACAAACACCATTTTTTCCCCTTCACAGACATAACCATTTTAATCATTTTTTTTTTTTTTCACATAGCTTTTTATTATCCTTCAGTTTTGCTTCTCAGCCTTGGGTGCATATTCTAATTCTCTGGGCAACTTTGAAAAGTGATAATGTTCATGTCACATCTAGGACCAATTTAATCACATTCTCAACGATTGGACCCAGGAGTTAGTACTATTTTAATTTCCAAGATGATGCCAATATGCAATTAAGAGGACCCAAAGATGTCCCAGCTGGGACTATCAGAGGTTTTTCAGATCTTATTTTCTGTCTCCTAGATGATACAGTTCCTGTCTTCCAGGAGACTTCAAACTAGGCAAGACTTGAAGCAATTAAATATAAAACAAGTAGAAATCAAAACATTAAAGATACATAATCAAGTGCTAAACTGCATAGAAGCTGTTAAGTTAAATGTGCCTGGACAGACATTCCTGAGTGATAGCAAAAGTGCACTCATCTGTACTTCTTCTTGTCTGGGAGCCCTGCCAGTTACATCAAGGGACCCTCCTCCCTCTATAAAGTTTTGGTGAAATGGGCACAGTGACACGTTAAAATGATAGATGATGCTGATTCTTGTCCTCCCGATTTTTCTTTTTTTGGAGGGTTGTTGAGAATGCTTTGTGAATTTATTTATTTATTTTTTAAATTTACTGTTTTATTGAATTTTGTTGCTTTCTGTCAAACTTCAACATGAATCAACCATAGGTCTACATATATCCCCGCTCTTTTGAACCTCCCTTCCAGCTCCCTCCCCATCCCACCCCTCTAGGTTGACACAGAGCCCCTGTTTGAATTTCCTGAGACATACAGCAAATTCCCTGTTGGCTATCTATTTTACATATGCTAATGTAAGTTTATATGTTACTTTTTCTATTCATCTCACCCTCTCCTCCCCTCTCCCCATGTCCATAAGTCTATTCTCTGTGTCTGTTTCTCCATTGGTGCCCTGTAAATAAATTCTGTATCATTTTTCTAGATTCTGTATATATGCATTAAATACAGTATTTCTCCTTTTCTTTCCAACATACTGCACTTTGTATAATAGATTCTAGGTTCATCCACCTCATTAGAACTGACTCAAATGTGTTCCGTTTTATGGTTGAGTAACATTCCAGTGTGTATATGTACCACAACTTAAAGAATGGATAAAGATCCATTTATCTGTCGATGGACATCTAGGTTGCTTCCATGTTCTAGCTACTGTAAATAGTCCTGCAAAGAACAGTGGGATCCATGTGTCTTTTTCAATGTTGGTTTACTCAGAGTATATGCCTAGGAGTGGGATTGCTGGGTCATATGGTTGTTTTATTCCTAGTTTTTTTTAAGGAATCTCCATACCATCTTCCATAGCGGCTCTATCAATTTACATTCCCACCAATGGTGCAAGAGTGTTCCCTTTTCTCCACACCCTCTCCAGCATTTATTGTTTGTAGACTTTTTATAATGGCCATTCTGACCAGTGTGAGGTGATATCTCATTGGAGTTTCGATTTGCATTTTTCTAATAATGAGCGATATTGAGCATCTTTTCATGTGTTTGTTAGTCATCTGTATGTCTTTGTTGGAGAAATGTCTGTTTAGGTCTTTTTCCACTTTTTGAATGGGTTGTTTCTTTTTCTGACATTGTGTTGTATGAGCTGCTTGTATATTTTGAAAATTAATCCTTTGTCAATTGTTTCACTTGCTATTATTTTCTGACATTCTGAGGGTTGTCTTTTCACCTTGCTTATAGTTTCCTTTGCTGTTCAAAGGCTTTTACGTTTAATCAGGTCCCACTTAGTTTTTATTCTCAGTATTTTAGGAGGTAGATCATAGAGGATCTTACATTGATTTATGTCATTGAATGTTTTGCATATGTTTTCCTCTAAGAGTTTTATAATTTCTGTTCTTACATTTAGGTCTTTAATCCATTTTGAATTTATCTTTGTGTATGGTGTTAGGAAGTGTTCTAATTTCATTCTTTTACATGTAGCTGTCCAGTTTTCCCAGCACCATTTATTGAAGAAGCTGTCATTGCCCCATTGCATGTTGTTGCCTCCTTTGTAAAAAATAAGGTACCCATAGATGCATGGGTTTATTTCTGGGCTTTCTATCTTGTTCCATTGGTCTATATTTCTGTTTTTATGTCAGGACCATACTGTCTTGATAACTCTAGCTTTGTAGTATAATCTGAAGTCAGGAAGGTTGATTCCTCCAGCTCCATTTTTCTTTCTCAAGGCTGCTTTGGCTATTTGGGGTCTTCTGTGTTTCCATATGAATTGTGAAATGTTTTGTTCTAGTTCTGTGAAAAATGTCATTGGTCATTTGATAGGAATCACGTTGAATCTGTAGATTGCATTTGGTAGTATAGTCATTTTCACAATATTGATTCTTCCTACCCAGGAACATGGAATATCTCTCCATCTGTTTATGTCATCTTTGATTTCTTTCATTAGTGTCTTATAATTTTCTGCATACAGTCCTTTTTTCTCCTTAGGTAGGTTTATTCCTAGATATTTAATTCTTTTTGTTGCAATGGTGAATGAGAGTGATTCCTTAATTTCTCTTTCTAATTTTTCATTGTTAGTATATAGAAATGCAAGTGATTTCTGTGTATTGATTTTGTATCCTGCAACTTTGCAAAATTCACTGATTAGCTCTAATACTTTTTTGATGCTATCTTTAGCATTTTCTATGTACAGTATCAGGTCATCTGCAGACAGTGAGAGCTTTACTTCTTTTCTGTTCTCAATTCCTTTTATTTCTTTTTCTTCTCTGATTGGTATAGCTAGGACTTCCAGAACTACATTGAATAATAGTGGTGAAAGTGGACACCCTTGTCTTGTTCCTGATCCTAGGGGGAATGCTTTAAGTTTTTTACCATTGAGAATATAATGTTTGCTGTAGGCTTATCATATATGGCCTTTACCGTGTTGAGGTATGTTCCTTTTAGGCCCATTTTTTGAGTTAAATCATAAACAGGTGCTGAATTTTGTCAAAGGCTTTTTCTGCATCTATTGAGATTATCATATGGTTTATATATTTCAATTTTTTAATGTGGTATATCACATTGATTGATTTGCATATATTGAAGAATCCTTGCATCACTGGAATAAACCCAACTTGATCATGATTATGAGCTTTTGATGTGTTGCTGAATTCTGTTAGCTAAAATTTTATTGAGGAATTTTGCATCTATGTTCATCAGTGATGTTGGCCTGCAGTTTTCTTTTTTTATGTGTTGTCTTTGTCTGGTTTTGGTATCAGGGTGATGGTGGCCTCATAGAATCAGTTTGGAAGTGTTCCTTCCTCTGCAATTTTTTGGGGAGTTTTAGAAGGATAGACATTAGCTCTTCTGTAAATGTTTAATAGAATTCTCCTGTGAAGCCATCTTGTCCTGGGCTTTTATTTTTGGGGAGATTTTTGAATCCAGCTTCAATTTCAGTGCTTGTAATTGGGTTGTTCATAATCTCTATTTCTTTCTGGTTCAGTCTTAGGAGGTTGAACTTTGTATCTGCAGAGAGAGACGTACTCAATGTCCACCTACTCCTCTGCCATCTTGTTCTCCCTTCCTCCCATTTTTGAAATTTTCTGCTTTGTAGAATCCTTTATAGGTTCCTGGCCTCTATCCTCTCTTTATGGGGATGTATTTTAATTTTTTACCTGACTTCATAGATGATCAATCCTCAACCAGACAATCTTCCATGGAAAATGGCCATTACCGACCAAGCGGCCAGCTGGTCTGGAGTGGAACCCAGATAAGTCAGACATAAGTGGGGGAACTGATCAGCAATCAACCACAAGAGCCTTGTTCTTGACCCAGGTGGCATAAGAGACTCTCCCAGGAGATTGTAAAATACCTCTGCTTAGGCCCTGCCCCAGAGCAGTTACACAGAAGTACTGGGTGATGGTGCCCAGGCATTGGTACTTTTGTCAAGGCTCCCTAGGAAATTAGTACATGATCCAAGGTGAGAAATACCGATGAGGCAACTTAGTGATCCATTCTCATGGGCTGTGGGTGGATTTGAAATTTCCCTTCCTGCTACTCCTAGAGGCAGGCATGCCTTATGTTGAACAGGCTAGGGTTTGAATCCCTGCTTGGCTGTGTATTGACTGTGCGATATTGGCTAACTTACTCAACAGCTCTGACATTCCATTCAGTCAATGCTAAAAGAGGCAAAGCAATAGTTCCCAGCAATAAAATTCCACGTGTGTGTGTGTGTGTGTGTGTGTGTGTGTGTGGTGTGTGCTCAATCATGTCTGACTCTTTTTGACCCCATGGACTGCAGCCCAATAGGTTCCTCTGTTCATGGAATTTTCCAGGCAAGAATACTGGTGTGAGTTGCTGTTTCCTACTCTAGGGGATATTCCCTACCTAGGAATCAAATCTGCGTCTCTTGCATCTCTTGCATTGGCAGGAGTGGACTCTTTAACACTGTGCCACCTGGGAAACCCTCCACAAAACCCCATATACAAAGCATCCAGCACACTCTTTATCTATCTAGTAAACATCCGACTTCCTTCTTTCTCTGTACCTCCCATCCTCACCCTACCTTAGCATTGCAATAAGAGGTATGGGCAGCTCTGGTTTGGTTTTGTGCTGTTTCTCCTTTATTTGACCATGACCTTGGATCACTCTGGATTTGCAGCCCTGGTCCTTGGATCTGGCGTTCTGATCCTGGCCCCTGAACTTGATATGGCTCTTCTTTCCTGCCTTGCAAGTTACAGGCGGCCCAGTTTCCAACACCTGTTTTTGTTGCTCAGCTCTAAGCCCCAAAGTGATGGTTTCTAAAAGTAACTGTCCTCATCGTGGCTCCAGCTGAGTTTAGCACTGGGAGGGGGTGGGGCTAATTTTACATTTGTCCTGGACTAACATCTGAGAAAAAGCAAGGCCAGGCAAGTCCAACCTTAGTACCCACCCCTCTTTAGTATCTGGGTTGGAATTTACAGAGAAAAGTTGTGCAGGTATTGCCACAGGGTTTGTGTCTTCATCCTACCGGGTACCTTATATGGAAACATAATTCAAGAAATCATTTGCTTCAAAATCTGTTTGGATATGAGCCTCAGGGGCTGTGCTGAGTGGGAGTAGCCACAATGTCAACCTGAGTTTTTGATATGCTAATACTTGTTCTAAACTGGGATGGATTCTTTTCTGCCTCCCTAGGGACAAGACCAGGCAGGCAAGCACAGGGCCCCCAGACCTGACAGCTTGCAGAAAAGAGGCTAATTAAGAGAAAAGATAGAAACAGTTATTGATTTATTTGTGTTTTGGAGAAACTGAGATGGAAATAGGGTGAAGCAGTATGGTGACAGAAAGCCCTGATTGAGAAAGCTAAGGATGACTTGGTAGCTCCTAGAACAGGCCTGGCCCAGAGGAAGCTTTTAATGACTATTTGCTGCATGAGCATAGAGTGAAGGCCTTCTAAGGTAGAGAAAGAGAGACACTTTGGGAATGTCCAGTGAGCATCTTGTGCTTTGGAAGGAAGGGCAACCAGCTTGGAGCAAATTGGGTGTCAAAGCACAGTCTAGGGGATCCACAGCATCAGAAGGAATTTGTGGCCTCTGAATCAAGAGGGAAATGGAAGGAGAAATTAACTCTTACAGGATCAGGCCCATAGACTAACAACAAAGAAGTGCTGAGGTTCCCCAGGGCTAATAAAGAAGATAGAGAAGATTAGTGAAAAGAATAGTCTTTAGAGTGAGTCAAACTACTTTCCTCATTGCATCTCTTAATGCTGTATGATGTTATGCAAATTGCTCAACTGCTCTGAGCTACAGTTACTCCATATGTTTATGGAACATTCACCAGCAGTGTACTGAGCATCTACTGCGTGACCCAGACAGTTGGATATGTGGTAAATAGACCCATTTCTTGTGCAGATGCATCTAATGATCTGGAAGAAAAGGCAGATGAGAGCGCAGAGCAAGACCAAGACAGATGGTGCTGAGAGCTGTGAATAAAGTGAACAGGCTGAAGGGTGGAGGGTCATTTGGAGAGGGGTAAAAAAGCTTTTTGGACTGCAAGGAGATCAATCTTAAAGGAAATCAACCTTGAATATTCATCAGAAAGATTGATGATGAAGCTGAAGCTCCAATACTTTGGCCACCTGATGTGAAGAGCCCACTCACTGAAAATCCAAGACCCTGATGCTGGGAAAGGCTGCAGGCAAAAGGAGAAGGGGGCAGCAGAGGATGATATGATCAGATAGCATCACTGAGTCAGTGGACATGAATTTGAGCAAACTCCAGGAGATAGTGAAAGACAGAGAAGCTTAGTGTGCTATAGTCCATGGGGTTACAAAAACTGAACAACAATCAAGGGAAGCCTCTGAGGAAGAGTCTTGGGGACCCAGCTCTCAATGGTAGGTGAAGGCGGCCCTGCAGAACACTCTAGGTGGAAGGAAGATCCTGTGCAAACCCCCCCAAATAGCAGAGAGCTTGACAGCCTGCAGAGTAGCAAGGAGGCCTGTGTGGAAGGGGGACAGTGAGCCAAGAAGAGGCAGACTGAGGTCAGATAAGAGAGAGGACACAGGGCCTTGAGAAGGAGTCTGAACTTGATAAGAGGAGAACTCCCAGCTCCGGAAACACGAGGACAGGCATGAATTGGTTGGCTGGAGGCCTTTTCATTCGCCACGAGATTGTAATAAAACATTGACCTGTGCTGTCAGTGAAATTTTCTGAAAAGTTGCCTCTAACACCCTGGCACAGTGACCTGTAGACAGGCAAAGACTTCTTCAAGTTTTCTGTTAATCCATGACCCCTTTGCCCTCTGACATCCTGCTTATAGCTCCTGTGCTGTCTCTGACTATACATCGTTTTATCCATGGGGGTTCTGCTAAATAAAATTTAATTCCTATGAGCCCTGGATATTGGTGAGGAGTGAGAGGAAGGCTGCTTTGCATTGAATTGTGTTCCTCCCAAAAAATATACTGAGGTCCTAACCCCCGTACCTCATTATGAGATCTCTTCTGACGGTAAGCTTTTTTGGTTTGTTTTCTTAAATTTTATTTTATTTATTTGACTGTGTCAGATCTTAGTTGCATTATGCAGTAATTCATCGTGTAGTGTGGGATCTTTCATTGCAGCACACGGGCTCCCTAGTTGTGGCATGCCAGCTCCAGAGCATGCAGGCTCAGTGGTTACAATGCACAGGCTTAATTGCCCCATGGCTTGTGGGATCTTTGTATCCCCAACCAGGGATTGAATTCATGTCTCCTGCATTGCAAGGCAGATTCTTAACCACTAGACCACCAGGGAATTCTCTGGAGGTAAATTCTTTACAGAGGTCATCAAGTTAAAATGAAGTCCTTAAAATGGGCCCTAAACTGACTGGTATCCTGATATAAAGGATGCATTTGGAGGTATCCCACGCCCAAGGTAAGAGAAACCCAAGTAAGATGGTAGGTGTTGCAAGAGGGCATCAGGGAGCAGACACACTGAAACCATAATCACAGAAAACTAGTCAATCTAATCACACTAGGACCACGGCCTTGTCTAACTCAATGAAACTAAGCCATGCCTGCGGGGCAACCCAAGGTGAGCAGGTCATGGTGGAGAGGTCTGACAGAATATGGTCCACTGGAGAAGGGAATGGCAAATCATTTCAGTATTCTTGCCTTGAGAACCCCATGAACAGTATGAAAAGGCAAAATGATAGGATACTGAAGGAGGAAATCCCCAGGTCAGTAGGTGCCCAATATGCTACTGGAGATCAGGGGAGAAATAACTCTAGAAAGAATGAAGGGATGGAGCCAAAGCAAAAACAATACCCAGCTGTGGATGTGACTGGTGATAGAAGCAAGGTCTGATGCTGTAAAGAGCAATATTGCATAGGAACCTGGAATGCCAGATCCATGAATCAAGGCAAATTGGAAGTGGTCAAAGAAGAGAGGGCAAGGGTAAACGTCGACATTCTAGGAATCAGCAAACTAAAATGGACTGGAATGGATGAATTTAACTCAGATGACCATTATGTCTACTACTGCGGGCAGGAATCCCTCAGAGGAAATGGAGTAGCCATCATGGTCAACAAAAGAGTCCTAAATGCAGTACTTGGATGCAATCTCAAAAACGACAGAATGATCTCTGTTTGTCTCCAAGGCAAACCATTCAATATCACAGTAATCCAAGTCTATGCCCTGACCAGTAATGCTGAAGAAGCTGAAGTTGAACAGTTCTATGAAGACCTACAAGACTTTTTAGAACTAACACCCCAAAAAGATGTCCTTTTCATTATAGGGGACTGGAATGCAAAAGTAGGAAGTCAAGAAACACCTGGAGTAACAGGCAAATTTGGCCTTGGAATGCAGAATGAAGCAGGGCAAAGACTAATAGAGTTTTGCCAAGAAAATGCACTGGTCATAGCAAACACCCTCTTCCAACAACACAAGAGAAGACTCTACACATGGACATCACCAGATGGTCCACACCGAAATCAGATTGATTATATTCTTTGCAGCCAAAGATGGAGAAGCTCTATACAGTCAACAAAAACAAGACCAGGAGCTGACTGTGGCTCAGATCATGAACTCCTTATTGCCAAATTCAGACTTAAATTGAAGAAAGTAGGGAAAACTACTAGACCATTCAGGTATGACCTAAATCAAATCCTTTATGATTATACAGTGGAAGTGAGAAATAGATTTAAGGGACTAGATCTGATAGATAGAGTGCCTGAAGAACTATGGACAGAGGTTTGTGACACTGTGGAGGAGACAGGGATCAAGACCATCCCCATGGAAAGAAAAATGCAAAAAAGCAAAATGGCTATCTGGGGAGGCCTTATAAAGAGCTGTGAAAAGAAGAGAGGTGAAAAGCAAAGGAGAAAAGGAAAGATACAAGCATCTGAATGCAGAGTTCCAAAGAATAGCAAGAAGAGATAAGAAAGCCTTCTTCAGTGTTCAATGCAAAGAAATAGAGGAAAACAACAGAATGGGAAAGACTAGAGATCTCTTCAAGAAAATTAGAGATACCGAGGGAATATTTCATGCGAAGATGGGCTCAATAAAGGAGAGAAATGGTATGGACCTAACAGAAGCAGAAGATATTAAGAAGAGGTGGCAAGAACACACAGAAGAACTGTACAAAAAAGACCCTCATGACTTGAATAATCACGATGGTGTGATCACTCATCTAGAGCCAGACATCCTGGAATGTGAAGTCAAGTGGGCCTTAGAAAGCATCACTATGAACAAAGCTAGTGGAGGTGATGGAATTCCAGTAGAGCTATTTCAAATCCTGAAAGATGATGCTGTGAAAGTGCTGCACTCAATATGCCAGCAAATTTGGAAAACTCAGCAGTGGCCACAGGACTGGAAAAGGTCAGTTTTCATTCCTATCCCAAAGAAAGGCAATGCCAAAAAATGCTCAAATTACCACACAATTGCATTCATCTCACATGCTAGTAAAGTAATGCTCAAAATTCTCCAAGCCAGGCTTCAGCAATATGTGAACCATGAACTTCCTGATGTTCAAGCTGGTTTTAGAAAAGGCAGAGGAACCAGAGATCAAATTGCCAACATCTGCTGGGTTGTGTAAAAAGCAAGAGAGTTCCAGAAAAACATCTATTTCTGCCTTATTGACTATGCCAAAGCCTTTGACTGTGTGGATCACAATAAACTGTGGAAAATTATAAGAGAGATGGGAATACCAGACCATCTGACCTGCCTCTTGAGAAATCTGTATGCAGGTCAGGAAGCAACAGTTAGAACTGGACATGGAACAACAGACTGGTTCCAAATAGGAAAAGGAGTATGTCAAGGCTGTATATTGTCACCCTGCTTATTTAACTTATATGCAGAGTACATCATGAGAAACGCTGGACTGGAAGAAACACAAGCTGGAATCAAGATTGCCGGGAGAAATATCAATAACCTCAGATATGCAGATGACACAACCCTTATGGCAGAAAGTGAAGAGGAACTAAAAAGCCTCTTGATGAAAGTGAAAGAGGAGAGTGAAAAAGTTGGCTTAGAGCTCAACATTCAGAAAACGAAGATCATGGCATCTGGTCCCATCACTTCATGGGAAATAGATGGGGAAACAGTAGAAACAGTGTCAGACTTTATTTTTTTGGTCTCCAAATCACTGCAGATGGTGCCTGCAGCCATGAAATTAAAAGACACTTACTCCTTGGAAGAAAAGTTATGACCAACCTAGATAGCATATTGAAAAGCAGAGACATTACTTTGCCAACTAAGGTCCGTCTAGTCAAGGCTATGTTTTTCCAGTGGTCATGTATGGATGTGAGAGTTGGACTGTGAAGAAGGCTGAGCGCCGAAGAATTGATGCTTTTGAACTGAGGTGTTGGAGAAGACTCTTGAGAGTCCCTTGGACTGCAAGGAGATCCAACCAGTCCACTCTGAAGGAGATCAGCCCTGGGATTTCTTTGGAAGGAATGATGCTAAAGCTGAAACTCCAGTACTTTGGCCACTTCATATGCAGAGTTGACTCACTGGAAAAGACTTTGATGCTGGGAGGGATTGGGGGCAGGAGGAGAAGGGGATGACCGAGGATGAGATGGCTGGATGACATCACAGACTCGATGGACGTGAGTCTGAGTGAACTCCGGGAGTTGGTGATAGGCAGGGAGGCCTGGCGTGCTGTGATTCATGGGGTCGCAAAGAGTCAGACACAACTGAGCGACTGAACTGAACTGAACTATACACAGGAAGAATACCTTGTGAAGACAGAAGGCAGAGATCAGGGTAATGCTTCTGTAAGGAAAGGAATAGGAAAGATTTCACCGGAAGCAGGGGAAAGGCGTGAAACAGTCTTCCTGAAGAAACCAACCCGTCTGGCACCTTGGTCTCAAACTTCTAGCTTCCAGAACTGTGACACAATATATTTCTGTTTAAGCCACCCAGCTTGTGGTACTTCGTTATGGCAGCACTGTTGCAGGAAAGAGAACGGGGCGTGAGAGGCTGGTCACTTCCTAGGTCTCAGGTGAGTCCCTGGGATGGGCACCAAGTGTGGGTCCTTGACTTCAGGCAGGAAAGAATTCAAGAACAAGCCATAGTGAAGTGAAGGGAAGTTTATTTAGGGAGGAAACACACTCCATGGACAAGAGTGTGGGCCATCTTGGAACGCAAGAAAGGTATTAGGATACGGGATTGTCAGGTTTTGTAGAGGTGAGTAATCTCATAGACTAATGATTGGGAGGCGTATCCCAGCTATTCTGGGGAAGGGGTGGGGACTTCCAGGAATTGGGCCACCACCCACTTTGAGACCTTTTATGGGAGGCCTTGGAACTGTCATGGCCCTGGTGGATGTGTCATTTATTATTTTTGTCTGCGCTGGGTCTCCGTTGCTGCACGCAGTCTTTTTCTAGTTGTGGCAAGTGAGAACTATTCCAGTTGCGGTGCGCAGTCTTCTCATTGCGGTGGCTTCTCTTATTATGCACCATGGGCTGTAGCATGCAGGCTCAGTATTTGTGGCTCATAGACTTAGTTGGCCTGAGGTATGTGGAATCTTCATGGACCAGGGATCAAACCAGAGTCCCCTGCATTGGCAGGTGGATTCTCAACCACTGGACCATTAGGGAAGCCTGACTGTCATTCTTCTAAAGGTTGTGCCCTGCTTCCTTCCTGTCTCAGCACTAGCAAACTAATACAAAGACTTTAAAGGGAGCTTTATAAAACATGATGCTAAAGTCCCGCTTGGGGCTTTCCAGGTGACATTAGTGGTAAAGAACCCTACAATGCAGGGGACGTAAGAGATGCAGGTTTGATCCCTGGTTTGGAAAGATCCCCTGGAAGAGGGCATGGCAACCCACTCCAGTATTCTTGCCTGGAGAATCCCATGGTCAGAGGAGCCTGGAGGGTTACAGTCCACAAGGTCACACAGAGTTGGACATGACGGAAGTGACTTAGCACAAAATCCTCCTGAAGCAGCCCCAGTATGGAGTAGCACAGAGTCTTCGACCTACCTGGTCCCAGCATCTCTCTTTCTTTCTGGTTCTTTCTCCATCTCCCTTATACCCGATCTCTTCCCAGCTCCACCCCTTCTCCCTCTTCTCTCATCTCCTCAGAAAAAGAAGATTTCTTACATCATGCATAACGGTCTTGCTCCCATCAGAAAGAGCTTACCACATTTTAAATTCTTATAGAATTATAAAAAATGTCCACAAATGTTAAAAAGGTAAAACTTGATGAAGCCCAGGCTTCCTGCTGAGACTTCCCTCCCTCCCCTTTGTGGTGGGTCCTAGACACTCAGTGTGCTGCCTGTGGCCTTCAGAGCTGCCACTTCCCAATCCTTGAGGCTCTCTGTTCATCCAAAGAAACCCTTTCCATTTTTACTCACTTGAGGAAAACATGCTGCAGGTATTTTTTAAAATGTGGAGAACTGATAAAAGATTACAGTATCTTTCCATTGCTCTTTTTCAGCTCCTGACTTCCATGAAAGCAGAAAATGCCTCTGGATTTTTGTCTTCTTCTCTTATTCTTGAGTGTGGCTCCCACCCTCCACACTTCTAGAAGGGCGTGATGACCCTTCCCCATAAAGCATTGGTTCTGTGAGGTAATTAGAGCAGAATAATGGTGCTCCATCTGTCAGTTCAGTTCAGTTCAGTTCAGTCACTCAGTCATGTCTGACTTTTTGTGACCCCATGGTCTGCAGCACTCCAGGCTTCCCTGTCCATCACCAACTCCTGGAGCTTACTCAAACTCATGTCCATCAAGTCGGTGATGCCATCCAACCATCTCATCCTCTGTCATCCCCTTCTCTTCCTGCCTTCAATCTTTCCCAACGTCAGGGTCTTTTCAAATGAGTCAGTTCTTTGCATCAGGTGGCCAAAGTACTGGAGTTTCAACTTCAACATCAGTCCTTCCAATGAATAATCAGGACTAACTTCCTTTAGGATTGACAGGTTGGATCTCCTTGCAGTCCAAGGGACTCTCAAGAGTCTTCTCCAACACCACAGTTCAAAAGCATCGATTCTTTGGTGCTCAGCTTTCTTTATGGTCCAGCTCTCACATCCATACATGACTGCTGGAAAAACCATAGCTTTGACTAGATGGACCTTTGTTGGCAAAGTAATGTCTCTGCTTTTTAATATGCTGTCTAGCTTGGTCATAGCTTTTCTTCCAAGGAGCAAGCGTCTTTTAATTTCATGGCTGCAGTCATCATCTGCAGTGATTGTGAAACTCCCAAAAATAAAGTCTGTCACTGTTTCCATTGTTTCCCCATCTATTTCCCATGAAGTGATGGGACCAGATGCCATGATCTTAGTTTTCTGAATGTTGAGTTTTAAGCCAACTTTTTCACTCTCCTCTTTCACCCTCATCAAAAGGCTCTTTTGTTCCTCTTCACTTTCTGCCATAAAGGTGGTGTCATCTGCATATCTGAGGTTATTGATATTTCTCTCAGCAATCTTGATTCCAGCTTGTACTTCCTCCAGCCCAGCGTTTCTCATGATGTACTCTGCATATAAGTTAAATAAGGAGGGTGACAATATACAGCCTTGACATACTCCTTTTCCTATTTGGAACAAGTCTGTTGTTCCAGGTCTGGTTCTAACTGTGGCTTCTTGACCTGTATACAGATTTCTCAGGAGGCAAGTAAGGTGGTCTGGCATTCCCATCTCTTGAAGCGTTTTCCACAGTTTGTTGTGATCCACACAGTCAAAAGTTTTGGCATAGTCAATAAAGCAGAAGTAGATGTTTTTCTGGAACTCTCTTGCTTTTTTGATGATCCAATAGATGTTGGTAATTTGATTTTTGGTTCCTCTGCCTTTTCTAAATCCAGCTTTATCCACAGGTTGAGTTAAATTTGACACAAAACGAGACCTTGAGAGTTAGCATACAAGGTGAAAATTGCATAGAATTCAAAATAGCATAGGAAATCTCTTATAAAGCTATCAATTTTGGAGACTGAAGTGCTATTTTTCAGTAAGTCCAACACAACAGCTGCATCCTACACAGAAGTAAACTCCCATTTCTTCAGTTGAGGTAGCTGGCTTTTAGACAAACAAGCATTGTGCTATCTCTTTTTATCTAGAATCACATTCAGGATGGCAAGTATCTATCTGAAACTGAAGCTGACAGAGGCAGCCTGAGATTCCTGTCTCCCATTCCTTCTGGAGCACATTTATTATATAAAATTGTCTATTAAGTAGAATTGCCTACAATATTTAAATGGTTGTTCTCTCTCTTGAACCCCAAGTTCATAGAATTTGATTTGCAAATGAGCTGTTACCACATAATAATTCAAATTTTTCATCATCTTAAAATCTATTGAGAATTTGTCTTTAGGTGGAAACTACCTTTTAGTGGGATTTTTTTTAAAGGGTGGTGTTGGGGAGAAACTGGCTTTACTTTCAGTGGTATCAGCTGTATCCGCCTGATTTGCAAGAGACCAAACCTCCCATTGCCAAACAAGCAAGCAAGCAAACACACAGCAGAAGGGCTAGACTTTAAAAGGGGCTGAAGGCATTAGAATGTTTCCATGGAAGCCAGGACTCGAGGGACCAAAGTCTCTGAGTGAAGAGGAAACTCTCATTCAGGTGAGCCTGATAGTCTATCCTGCTTTTCTCCTCAAAGGATTTGTCAGTTCATAGTCAGTTTAGGATGAGAGACTGAGAAGCCAAGCAGAAAGCAAAGCTTAGTAGATCTTTGGGTACAAACTGAAGTTCAGGACCACCAGGGGAGTCAGGAATAGAGGGATCAAGAGAGATAGGAGTGCAGCCAACTGATCTGACAATCTGAGATGCTTTTCTCCTCAAAGCATCCCTCTGTTCATAAACTGCATGCTGTCATGCTGGTCAGCCAAGCCACAAGCATCAAATAAGAGGCTGAGAACTGAGATTTCAGCCACTTAAGCATGGTAAGGAGAGGGGACCTGGGAATCTCAGCTTTCCATTTGTTATTTTGAAAGCTGTGCCCCCCAAATTAGGGCAAATATGAAAGACGCTCAGTGTTACGAAAACTGAAATGCAGCCTGAAATCAGTCCACTTCCCATTTGGACTGCCTTGGAGAAGTAATTTGGACTGTAAATTCACAGTAGGTGGCTATTGCCCACTGACTGCTGTTTGCGAAAATGAGCAGAGGCTGCAAGGCAGGCGGCCTTTGTAGGAATTCTAAAACAGCTGTGATATGAAAGAAAATTGGGAGTTGGACCTGGCTGACTGGCCTTGGTGATGAAGATGACAGAGGAGTTAAGGATGACACCTAGGTTTCTAACTTGGGTAGTTGGACTAATTTTCCCATGACAGATAATGTTAGTCAATGCTTTGTTTATCCACCTCTACAGTGAAAGTATCTTAGATCAAGAAATCCAAAACCACAAAAATATTAAATATTGCTGCAAGGAGATCCAACCAGTCCATTCTGAAGGAGATCAGCCCTGGGATTTCTTTGGAGGGAATGATGCTGAAGCTGAAACTCCAGTACTCTGGCCACCTCATGCGAAGAGTTGACTCATTGGAAAAGACTCTGATGCTGGGAGGGATTGGGGGCAGGAGGAGAAGGGGACGACAGAGGATGAGATGGCTTGATGGCATCACTGACTCGATGGACATGAGTTTGAATGAACTCCGGGAGATGGTGATGGACAGGGAGGCCTGGCGTGCTGCAATTCATGGGGTAGCAAAGAGTCAGACACGATTGAGCGACTGAACTGAACTGAACTGAACTGACTTGTCAGAAACCTCCATCATCCCATTCATTCCCTTTTACCATTTAGCAGATTAAAAAAAAAAAAAAACTGCTCTAGATCCTCCAAATTGTACATGGATCACCTAGAATTTGAGTCCAAGTATGTCTTACCCTTGAACACAAGCTCTTATCATTAAGCCTTTTTAGGAGATTGTACTTGGATTTAGCTATGGTTTTTCCAGTAGTCATGTACAGATGTGATAGTTGGACCATAAAGAAGGCTGAATGCCAAAGAATTGATGCCTTTGAACTATGATGCTGGAGAAGACTCTTGAGAGTCTCTTGGACTGCAAGGAGATCCAACCAGTTAATCCTAAATGAAATCAGTCCTGAATATTCATTGGAAGGACTGATGCTGAAGCTGAAACTCCAAGACTTTGGCCACCCTGATGTGAAGAACTGATTCTTTTGAAAAGACCCTGATGCTGGGACAGATTGAAGGCAGGAGGAAAAGGGGATGACAGAAGATGAGATGATTGGATGGCATCACCGACTCGATGGACATGAGTTTGGGCAAGCTCTGGGAGTTGGTGGTGGACAGGGAAGCCTGGAGTGCCGCAGTCCATGGGGTTTTAAAGAGTCAGACATGACTGAGCAACTGAACAAAAAGAAAGCTGCCCCATAAGAGATGGAATTAATTGGTATTTCCAGGTCCTCTTACACTGGGAGCCTTAGGTGTTGTGTAGATGAAAACTGACCTAGTGGTTAAGTGGGCTGGGCCCTGGGAAATCCTGGGATGTGAGGTTGGTTTTCAGCCTCCTTCCCTTTGTGGGTCCCATCCTGGGAGACTCAGAAACAGGAGCTCTGCCCAGCCATTTAGTGCTTCTGCTGAGCAGCCAATCGTGCCACGAGAACCAATTAGTGTCAGCTGGGCGTGCAGGCGCTGTTCCCAGGACAGTGACCCTGAACAGTGCTCAGCAGTGTGGAGGTAGATAGGGAACTCATTACATTGGAGCTTCCATCTCATCTCTCTTCCTCCAGAAAATGAACCTGGAAATGCTCTATTGCAGCAGTCTCCAAGCTTTTTGGCACTAGAGACTGATTTCATGGAAGACAATTTTTCCATAGCCGGGGGGTTGAGGGGATGGTTTGGGGATGATTCAAGTGCATTACACTTATTGTGCAGTTCATTTCTAATCTAATGCTGCCGCTGGTCTGACAGGAGGCACTGGTCCTCAGCCCAGAAGTTGGGGACCTCTACTCTTGAAATCCCTCTCTGAAAAGACAGAAGCCCCCTTCTCTTTCTAGCCTTCCAATGGCAGGCAGGCACATTTTAATCAGCACATCCCCACGACCCCAGATTGTCTTCAGCCCTCACCTGAATTCATTGTCTGGATCTCTGGGCCCAAACTAGGCAGTGGCCATAATGATCTTGATATTAACAATAATCATCCTCATGAAAGTGAAGTGAAATTGTTAGTTGCTCAGTGGTGTCCAATTCTTTGTGGCCCCATGGACTGTAGCCCACCAGGCTCCTCTGTCCATGGGATTCTCCAGGCAAGAACACGGGAGTGGGTAGACATTCCCTTCTCCAGGGGATCTTCCCAAGCTAGGGACTAAACCCTGGTCTCCTGCATTGCAGGCAGATTTTTTACCATCTGAGCCACCAGGGAAGCCCCATCAGCTCCATAATCACAGTTTAGAATTTGCAAAACACACTTGGATGAGCTCCTGTCGTCCTTGCTGCAGGGCAGGGTGGGTATTATCACTGCCCTAGCTTTACAGTGGAGGAAACCAGGACAGAGCTACGACATGAAGCTGATCAGCGTCCGCTCCAGGGCAAGCTCTGCTCTCAGAGGATGACCTTAGAACCTGGTGTCATTGAAGGCTGGGTACCCTAGCCACAGGAGTGGGGTGAGGTGGATTCTCAAAGGCTATGTGGTGGATGATTTCTTGGAAAAGGAAGACTTCTGAGCTGTTGCCCTTTAGTGCCCAGGGTGCATTTGAGAAGCTGCCTGGGCCCAGCCTGAATCCGTCTGCCCAAGGCTCGCCCAGTCTCCCTGCTGGTTAGAGGGCCGGAGTCTTCATCCAGAGCTGTTGACATAGCTCTAATCGCACCCTTGAAAGTGAAAGTGACTTTCACTTGACTTTCACTTTCAGGGGCGATTAGAGCTGACTTTCATTTGACTTTCACTTTCAGGGGAGTGATTAGAGCTGTGTCAACAGCTCTGGATGAAGACTCTGGCTCTCTAACCGGCAGGGGAGACTGGGTGAGCCTTGGGCAGACAGATTCGGGCTGGGCCTAGGCAGCTTCTCACCTAGTTCACCCCAAAGAGGAACATCAGCCATCCCCAGTGCCATGCTGACTGGCTGCTCTTGAAAACAGCCTCAAGAGAAAAGCCTGGAAACGGGACCTGCTGTCTTTCTCACCCTGGGAGCTTTTCACATCAAGTTGGAATGGAGTCTAGGGCATGGCAGGCAAATTGAAGCATGTTTTCCTGTAGACATGATGATTGCTGCCTCCCTGAGCAAGGTTATTTGGATAAGGCTTACACGTCCATTCAAAAGATGCATGTTTCTATCTGCAGGCACAGTTGTGGGTGTGCCAGCGCCCTACCCTGGGCCCCCAGAGCTCTTTATGAGGTCTGCATCTGTTAAAGACAGCTCTCATCACCTTGGATTAAGTCTCCTGACCCAGAACCAGTCTCTTCATATTCCCAGCATTCCAATAAATGGAAGGAAGGCAGGAAGGAAAGGAAGGATTAGAGGGGCCCCAGTCAATTGCATTACCTTGCTACAAGGGCAGCAATACAGCGTTAAGTTCAAGAAACCTGGTGTTGAATCCTGGTTCTGCCACTTAGTTCTATGTTCATGAACAAGTTTTTCCACATTTTTGAGTTTGCATTCCTTAGTTATAAAATGGAGGTATTAACACCTGCTCTGCCTGACTCAGAAAGATGTTGTGAGGATACCATACCATAAAGTATGGCCAAGTGCTTTAGTATAAGCAAGCCTGGAAGAGCAGCGTTGCTAGGATGTGACCTATCCCCAGTTCTGATGGGGAGAGCTACATTACCAAGCCGGTATGGGTATGGGGGTTGGGGAAAACAGAAAAGAAGCAGTGGGTTGGTGGGCTTCAATTCAGGAAGACAGGCAGGCCTGGGACCTGAGGGTAGAGGAAAGCCCTGCCCACAATTTCAGCTTTTCTTTGGACCTTAAACTTACACAAATGGCTATCTGCCACAATTATGATCTTACTGAGCCTCACATGGTTCTAGAAGGGGAAACCTTGAAGGAACAGTGCCACAGGAGCTAAGGGACAGGGCTGAGACTAAACTCTATGCCTCCGGAGGCTTATTCCTGTACCCAGTCTCCGTATCAGCCACCCCAATGGGGAGGGGCATTCTGATTTGGAGATAAAGCAAGGATGCCCATGTGTTCATGCTCAGTTGTGTCCGACTCTCTGAGACCTCACAGACTCCTCTGTCCACGGGATTCTCCAGGCAAGAATATTGGAGTCGGATGCCATGCCCTCCTCCAGGGGATCTTCCGACCCAGGGATTGAACTGGCGCCTCCTGCGTTAGCAGGCCACTCTTTACTGCTGAGCCACAGGGAAAGCCAATAGAGCAAGGAAGGGTGAGATTATTTTGGAGAATGGGCCACTTCAGGGAGCTTAGGCTTGGGCTGGTAGAAACCTTAGGGAGACTCGTCTAAGACCAGAGCACAAGATGAGGGCCCTGGGAATCTGAACAGAAAGTTGTTGTTCAGTCACTCAGTTGTGTCCGACTCTTTGCAACCCTGTGGACTGCAGCACGCCAGGCCTCCCTGTACCTCACCATCTCCCAGAGTTTGCTCAGACTCATGTCCATCGAGTCGGTGATGCCATCCAACCATCTCATCCTCTGTCATCCCCTTCTCTTCAATCCCTCAAGCTCTCTCCAATGAACAGAAAGTAGGGGAGAAAGTATGGAAATGTATTCATTCTTTCATTTGTTCACCCACTCATTCATTCATTCTGATAGCCCTTCCAGATAAGAGGGAGCTGGAATGATCAGATCTAGACTGGCAACTTGGGGGCAGGAGCAGCTCATGGAGTGAGGGCAGGGGGATGAAGGGAGGGATGAAGATGCTTTTTGACCACCCCACAGGGGTTATTGGAGCCATCAGGGTGAGTTTGAAATAATAAGCAAAGCCAGGCAGATGTGTAACCAGTTCATCAACCAGAAGGGACTGGTCAGAGAAAGACCCAGTTCCCAGGGCTTAAAACTGAAACACAGGACTCCAGAGCAGAGTGAAAAAGTCTTAAGGCTGGAGTTGAAGGGTGAGAAAGAGTTGGAGAGGTGAGGAGTCAGATTACCGTCCCCTGGTAGGCCTCGGCTTCTACTTCTCAGAAGAAGAAAGTTGATCTGGGGTAGTTGGCTTTCTAATTATAGTCCCCAGGGCCATCCTGTGGGTGTGGCCGGACCTCTGAATGAGCCCTGGGCTGGAGTCAGATCTGGCTCATGTCCGGGCTCTGCCTGTGACATTAGGCAGAACACAGTATTCCTGAACCCGGGTCTTCATTTGTATAAGTAGAGATAATTATCCATTTATGCAAGAAATAAACACACTCTGCAAAAGATGAAAAGAATGAAACTTGGTCTGTGCCTCAGGGAACTCACAGCCCAGGAAGACAAGCAGACATATAAACAAATTTTTACAGAGCAGCTTGACCAGTGCCAGGATGCTGAAAAATGTAGATGGAGGGAGGTGGGCCAAAGAAGGGAAGGACCAGCAAGTGCAGGAGCAGAATCTAGAGATAGGATGAGGACAATCAGGAAGAGGGTGGGAGGGCCTCCTCTGCCTCGAAAGAGTCAGACTCAGCCTCCCGTCCCCTCCCCCAACTCTTGTTGCCCTTCCGTGACCCTTACCTCTCCCTGCTGCCATCTAAATAGCAATCCTCTTCCTTACCTGCAAATGAGACCCTGAGGGATTCATCAAAGAGCAAAATGTCAATTTAGTCCATATTAATAACCCCCAACATCATGAGCAGGATGCACGAATGGTGGAAGGCTCCACCTTCCATAAGCTGACATCAACATATGGAGACTAGGTACAGTAGTTTCTATAGAGCTGGCACTGTGTTTAGTTCATAGTTGTGTTCTCAATGCCTCATGCCATGCTTGGGATATGGTAGGTGACCAATACTTGTGTGCTGAATAAACAAAACTCCATGGGCTCTTTCAATTTCAATCATTGCCTCATCTATTTCCCAGCTTCAAAGCAAAAGTACATCTCAACCACCACACCTGGACCATTCAATCTCTTTAACAGATTTAATGTAACCAACCCAAGAAATGTCTTTGCTTTTTCTCCTCTTCTCAGAAGAGGAAAGTTGATCTGGGGTAGTTGGCTTTCTAATTATAGTCCCCAGGGCCATCCTGTGGGTTTGGCTGGACCTCAGAACGAGCCTGGGGCTGGAGTCAGAAGATTTGGCTCAGGTCCAGCCTCTGCCTGTGACACTAGGCAGAATACAGTATTCCTGAACCCAGGTCTTCATTTGTGTAAGTAGAGATAATTATCCATTTATGCAAGAAATAAACACACTCGATAAAAAATGAAAAGAATGAAACTTGGTCTGTGCTTCAGGGAACTCACAGTCTAGGAATAGAAGCAGACATATAAACAGATTTTTACAAAAGAGTTTGACCATTACCTTGCCAAAAAAGGTCCATCTAGTCAAAGCTATGGTTTTTCCAGTAGTCATGTATGTATGTGAGAGTTGAACCATAAAGAAAGCTGAGTGCTGAAGAATTGATGCTTTTGAACTGTGGTGTTGGATAAGACTCATGAGAGTCCCTTGGACTGCAAGGAGATCCAACCAATCCATCCTAAAGGAGATCGGTCTATGGACAGAGGTTTGTGACATTGTACAGGAGACAGTGATCAAGACCATTCCCATGGAAAAGAATTGCAAAAAAGCAAAATGGCTGTCTGGGGAGGCCTTACAAAGAGCTGTGAAAAGATGAGAGGTGAAAAGCAAAGGAGAAAAGGAAAGATATAAGCATCTGAATGCAGAGTTTCAAAGAATAGCAAAAAGAAATAAGAAAACCTTCCTCAGCGATCAGTGCAAAGAAATAGAGGAAAACAACACAATGAGAAAGACTAGAGATCTCTTCAAGAAAATTAGAGATACCAAGGGAACATTTCATGCAAAGATGGGCTTGATAAAGGACAGAGATGGTATGGACCTAACAGAAGCAGAAGATATTAAGAAGAGGTGGCAAAAACACACAGAACTGTACAAAAAAGATCTTCATGACTTGGATAATCATGATGGTGTGGTCACTCACCTAGAGCCAGACATCCTGAAATGTGAAGTCAAGTGGGCCTTAGAAAGCATCACTACGAACAAAGCTAGTGGAGGTGATGGAATTCCTGGTGAGCTATTTCAAATTCTGAAAGATGATGCTGTGAAAGTGCTGCACTCAATATGCCAGCAAATTTGGAAAACTCAGCAGTGGCCACAGGAGTGGAAACGGTCAGTTTTCATTCCAATTCCAAAGAAAGGCAATGCCAAAGAATGCTCAGACTACCGCACAATTGCGTTCATCTCACACTCTAGTAAAGTAATGCTTAAAACTCTCAAAGGCAGGCTTCAGCAATATGTGAACCGTGAACTTCCAGATGTTCAAGCTGGTTTTAGAAAAGGCAGAGGAACCAGAGATCAAACTGCCAACCATTGCTGGATCATCAAAAAAGCAAGAGAGTTCCAGAAAAGCATCTATTTTTGCTTTATTGACTATGCCAAAGCCTTTGACTGTGTGGATCACAATAAACTGTGGAAAATTCTGAGAGAAATGGGAATACCAGACCACCTGACCTGCCTCCTGAGAAACCTGGATGCAGGTCAGGAAGCAACAGTTAGAACTGGACATGGAACAGCAGACTGGTTCCAAATAGGAAAAGGAGTACATCAAGGCTGTATATTGTCACCCTGCTTATTTAACTTATATGCAGAGTACATCATGAGAAACACTGGGCTGGAGAAAGCACAAGCTGGAATCAAGATTGCCGGGAGAAATATCAACAACCTCAGATATGCAGATGACACCACCCTTATGGCAGAAAGTGAAGAGGAACTAAAAAGCCTCTTGATAAAAGTGAAAGAGGGGAGTGAAAAAGTTGGCTAAAGCTCAACATTCAGAAAACGAAAATCATGGCATGTGGTCCCATCACTTCTTGGGAAATAGATGGGGAAACCGTGGAAACAGTGTCAGACTTTATTTTGGGGGCTCCAAAATCACTGCAGATGGTGACTGCAGCCATGAAATTAAAAGACGCTTACTCCTTGGAAGGAAAGTTGTGACCAACCTAGATAGCATATTTAAAAGCAGAGACATTACTTTGCCAACAAAAGTCCGTCTAGTCAAGGCTATGGTTTTTCCATTGGCCATGTGTGGATATGAGAGTTGGGCTGTGAGGAAAGCTGAGCTCCAAGAATTGATGCTTTTGAACTGTGGTGTTGGAGAAGACTCTTGAGAGTCCCTTGGACTGCAAGGAGATCCAACCAGTCCATCCTAAAGGAAATCAGTCCTGGGTGTTCATTGGAAGGACTGATGCTAAAGCTGAAACTCCAGTACTTTGGCCACCTCGTGGGAAGAGTTGACTCATTGGAAAAGACTCTGATGCCGAGAGGGATTGGGGGCAGGAGGAAAAGGGGACGTCAAAGGATAAGATGGCTGGATGGCATCACTGACTCGATGGACAAGTTTGGGTGAACTCCAGGAGTTGGTGATGGACAGGGAGGCCTGGCGTGCTGCAGTTCATGGGGTCGCAGAGTCAGACATGACTGGGAGACTGAACTGAACTGAACTGATGCTGAAGCTGAAACTCCAATACTTGGGTCACCTGATGCAAAGAACCGACTCATTGGAAAAGCCCCTGATGCTGAGAAATATTGAAGGCAGGAGAACAAGGGAGCAACATAGGATGAGATGGTTGGATGACATCACTGATTCAATGGACGTGAGTTTGAGTAAGTGGGAGTTGGTGATGAACAGGGAAGCCTGGTGTGCTGCTGTCCATGGCGTTGCACAGAGTCAGACACGATGAGTGACTGAATTGAACTGAACCCACAAAATAGGCAGGGATGTAGTTCTCTAGTGGCTCAGATAGTAAAGAATCTGCCTGCAATGCAAGAGACTCGGGTTCGATCCCTAGGTCAGGAAGATCCTCTGGAGAAGGGAATGACTATCTGCTCCAGTATTCTTGCCTGAAGAATTCCATGGACAGAGGAGCCTGGCAAGCTACAGTCCATGGGGTTGCAAAGAGTTGGACACAACTGAGAAACTAACTCTTTCACTTTTTTATAGTTAATTAGCAATGTTGTGTTAGTTTCAAGTATACAGCTAAGTGATTCAGTTAAACTTATATATATATTTTTTCAATTTTTTCCATTATAGGTTATTAAAAGATGACTTATATAATATACTCAATATAATAGTTATATACTCAGTTACTATATTGAGTATGGTTCCCTGTGCTAAACAGTAGGTCCTTGTTGTTTATCTATTTTATATACAGTAGTGTATATATCTTAATTCCAAACACCTAATTTAGATCTACCCCCCATCCTCTCTGGTAATCACAAATTTGTTCTTTATGTTTATGAGACTATTTCTGTTTTGCAAATAAGTTCATTAGTATTATTTTTTCAGTTCATTTCAGTCGCTCAGTCATGTCTGACTCTTTGTGACCCCATGAACCGCAGCACACCAGGCCTCCCTGTCCATCACCAACTCCTGGAGTCCACCTAAACCCATGTCCATTGTGCTGGTGATGTCATCCAACCATCTCATCCTCTGTCGTCCCCTTCTCCTGCCCTCAATCATTCCCAGCATCAGGGTCTTTTCAAATGAGTCAGGTCTTCGCATCAGGTGGCCAAAGTATTGGATTTTCAGCTTCAGCATCAGTCCTTCCAATGAATATTCAGGACCAATTTCCTTTAGGATGGACTGGTTTGATCTCTTTGCAGTCCAAGGGACTCTCAAGAGTCTTCTCCAACACCACAGTTCAAAAGCATCAATTCTTTGATGCTCAGCTTTCTTTATAGTCCAACTCTCACATCCATACATGACCACTGGAAAAAGTCATAGATTCCACATAGCAGTGACATATGATATTTGCTTTTTTCTGTCTGACTTAGTTCACTTACCATGATAATCTCTATGTTTGTCCATATTGTGGCAAATGACATTATTTCATTTATTTCTATGACTGAGTAATATTCCACTGAATCATGTCTCATATCTCTAAACTTTATTTTATTTGATGAATGTGCTTTGGGCATCTCCTCTGTGCCAGTCTCTGGAAACAGAGATGAATGTGACCTCACAAATGTCACAGCCCAACTGGCCTACAGATTGGCATTCATAATTGCCTCCTCAAGGAGGAAGGGTTTGGCAATCTAGTTGGGAGATGCTTGAGCTCCATCTTGAAAAATGTGTATGTGTTCAGCAGGCTGTAGCCTAGTATGTGGCTAGGCTGGGAGGGCCAGGGGAGAGCATACAGTAGCTGGAACATGAGAATTTAAGACAAAAGATCCCCATAGGTATCATGATTACAGCAGTGCTACTCAAAGGGCTAAGGAATTCACCCCAGCACTGCTTCCTTTCACAAAGAAGTCTTAGGATAAACAAACTGTTGGGCTGCATCCCACAGGCCTACAAATCCTGTACTTGCGCAGTTCAAGGCTGAAGAAAGATCCTGGAGTCAGAGACAGAGACATCACTGGTTTATAGATGGAGACATGTACATGCCTGAAGCAAGCTCCTAGAGTGACAGCCCACCATGTATAGCAGATGGCAGGACATGGCAGCAGATTTCACTCCAGGGGCAGAGGGTGGAGACTGGCAGTTATAAGGGGAGTTGACCTCATGTTGGCTCATTGACTACCAGGGAAACCAGCAGAGGGGCAGGCCTCTCAGTGTCCTCTTTTTATTTATTTTTTTGAAACGTGCATTCTTTATTCTGATATTTATACATGTGTGGGGAGTTGGAGGGAGGAGCCATAAGAAGCATTTCAGCTGCAGTTGACTTGAGAAGTTAAAGCACATACACTTTTTCTAGTTGGTTTATTGCATATCAGGTACAGTCATATCTGTTTCTTCATTCAAATAATTTGGAAAGACCTATTTCAATACTTTTCTCTATATATACAATTTCCACAAGTAAAATTCTAAATGTTTTATACACATCACTACAATATAAACCATAAAATATGTATTTGGCAATCAAAATTTCTCAATAATAGCATTTTTAAACAGATAAAAATTAATTTTTTACCCTGGGAGCTGTGCTTTTTCTACAGCAGGGACAGCAACATTGTAAGCAATGAGGAATCCATGTTATGTTGCTATTGGCTGCACCTACCAACTTCTCCTGTAAGAACAGTTACTAGCTATGGCCTGAGGCAAGAATTCAGGAAGTTCAGTCATGGGAGTAGGGTGTCGGTGAAGCAGACACTGGTTGGCATGGGATGTACAGATAGCAAGAGAGCAACCATCTTGAGTGGCCTGACCATACAGGTATTGTCCTCTCAATTGTGTGTTTACTGACCACAGATTCACATTCCGGCACAAGCTCCTTCATGGAATCACTAACAAATGGTTTTTAGATGGAGGTTTTGTCCCCAGAAAAATCCTGTGAGCTTGGCAAGGCAGGTTTCCATGTATTCATTTTACAGGAGGGAAGGTGAACTTCAGAGAGGTCAAGGTTCAAGTCACACAGCAGGTCAGCAGTGAGGCCAGGATTTTTTTTTTTTCCCAATTCATTCTTTTAAAAATATAAATAATTAATTAATTTTTATTGGAGGCTAATTACTTTACAATATTGTGGTGGTTTTTGCCATACATTGACATGAATCAGCCATGGCTGTACATGTGTCCCCCATCCCAAACCCCTGTCCCACCTCTCTCCCCATCCCATCCCTTTGGGTTGTCCCAGTGCACTGGCTTTGAGTGACTTGTTTCATGCATTGAACTTGGACAGGTCATCTATTTCACAAATGGTAATATACGTGTTTCAATGCTATTCCCTCAAATCATCCCACCCTCACCTGCTCCCACAGAGTCCAAAAGTCTGTTCATTGTATCTGTGTCTCTTTTGCTGTCTTGCATATAGGGTTATTATTACCATCTTTTTAAAATCCATATATATGCATTTATATACTGTATTGGTGTTTTTCCAGCACCACTTGTTAAAGAGATTATCTTTCCTCCATTGTATATTTTTGTCTCCTTTGTCAAAGATAAGGTGTCCATAGGTGTGTGGATTTATCTCTGGGCTTTCTATTTTGTTCCATTGATCTGTATTTCTGTCTTTGTGCCAGTACCATACTATCTTGATGCTGCAACTTTGTAGTATAGTCTGAAGTCAGGCAGGTTGATTCCTCCACTTGCATTTTTCTTTCTCAAGATTCCTTTGGCTAGTTGAGGTTTTTGTATTTCCATACAAATTGTTAAATTATTTGTTCTAGTCTGTGAAAAATACCATTGGTGGCTTGATATGGATTGCGTTGAGTCTGTACATTGCTTTGGGTAGTAATACTCATTTTCACTATATTGATTCTTCCAATCCATGAACACGGTGCATTTCTCCATCTATTTGTGTCATCTTTGATTTCTTCAATCAGTATTTTATAGTTTTCTATATATAGATCTTTTGTTTCTTTAGGTAGATTTATTCCTAAGTATTTTATTCTTTTCATTGCAATGGTGAATGTGATTGTTTCCTTAATTTCTCCTTCTGTTTTCTCATTGTTAGTGTTTAGGAATGTAAGAGAGTTCTGTGTATTAATTTTATATCCTGCAACTTTACTATATTCATTGATTAGCTCTAGTAATTTTCTGGTGGTGTCTTTAGGGTCTTCTGTATAGAGGATCATGTCATCTGCAAAGTTTTACTTCTTTTCTGATCTGCATTCCTTTAATTTCTTTTTCTTCTCTGATTGCTGTGCTAAAACTTCCAAAACTATGTTGATTAGTAGTGGTGAGAGTGGGCACACTTGTCTTGTTCCTGACTTTAGGGGAAATGCTTTCAATTTTCACCATTGAGGATAATGTTTGCTGTGGGTTTATCATATATGGCTTTTATTATGTTGAGGTATGTTCCTTCTATGCCTGCTTTCTGGAGAGTTTTTATCATACATGGATGTTGAATTTTGTCAAAGGCTTTCTCTGCATCTATTGAGATGATCATATGGTTTTTATCTTTCAGTTTGTTAACATGGTATATCACATTGATTGATTTGCAGATATTGAAGAATCCTTGCATCCCTGGGATAAAGCCCACTTGATGATGATGTATAATCTTTTAAATATATTGTTGGATTCTGTTTGCTAGAATTCTGTTGAGGGTTTTTGCATCTATGTTCATCAGTGATATTGGAGGCCAGGATTTGAAGCCTGGAGGCCCCTCCCAGCCTCCTCTCTTCCAGGCTGTGTGGAAAAGCACTGTTGAGAGGTGAGAGGGCTTCATGGCCTGTCCCTAGAAACAAATGTCAGAAAGAGAATCTGGAATAGGTGGCCACATGTGTGACCCCATATGACCTTTCTCATGTTCCTCTGTCTCATATTTCTGCAGCATCATAAATAGAGGCAGGGTGACTCTCTCTTTCCATCCTCCCACTGTGAAGCCATCCCAGGAGGGCCTCTTCCAGCTCTGCTAGAACACTTGACATTTCACTACCTGAAGGGCTTGGCGTCAGCCCCGTGGGAGAGATTATCTCAGAGATACAGCAGGCAGCTAATCAAAATGGGCTTCATTTCCCACAGATCTGATTCTGGGCATGTTGCTCTTACCCTGCCAGGTTGGGCCAAGGTACTATGGTGAGTGATCCCCTCTACTCCCTTCTAATACAGTTCCCTGGACAGAGCCTCTTTTACTTTTTTTCCCCTTTAGATGAAGAAGCCAAGAGCAAGTGGAGACAGCTATGGGAGAAGTCACACAGGACAGGAGAGAAGGGATCCTCCAGGCCTAAGGAATTATAAATCTTCAGTTATTTAAATAAATAATTTATTGATTTAGCTACATTGGGTCTTAGTTGCAGATGTGGGATCTTTGTTGTGTTTTGCACACTCTTTCATCACAGGGCATAGATTCTCTAGTTGTGGCATGCAGGCTCTGTAGTTGCAATGTGCGGGCTTAGTTGCTCCATGGCATATGGGATCTTAGTTCTCTGACTAGGAATTGAACTCATGTTCTTAACCACTGGACCACCAGAGAAGTCCCTAAATGTGCAGTTACGATCTAGCCATTCCTCCAAGCAGCAAGCTGTGGGGAAAGCTCCGAAGTTCAGCTCTGTGGTTTCCACAGCCGTTTGACTGTTGGACATTTGATGAACCTGGAGTGAGCTACAAAAGGTCAAGGGTTCTAACTCAGCCTCCTGGAACACAGCCACAAGTCCTGTCCTGGAGAAGTTTCTGCCTTGTAAGGGCTCTGACACAGCTCCTCCCAGCTGCAGACCGTCAGCTGAGAAGCAGTCTGGGTTTCCAGACTGTTAGAAGCTGAGCATGGAGTGTCAGGAGGATAAAGAAGTAAACTGTTAGAGAGAATCTTCAGTTCAGTTCAGTTCAGTCGCTCAGTCATGTCTGACTCTTTGTGACCCCATGAACCGCAGCACACCAGGCCTCCCTCTCCATCACCAACTCCCGGAGTCCACCTAAACCCATGTCCATTGTGCTGGTGATGTCATCCAACCATCTCATCCTCTGTCATCCCCTTCTCCTCCTGCCCTCAATCTTTCCCAGCATCAGGGTCTTTTCAAATGAGTCAGGTCTTCGCATCAAGTGGCCAAAGTATTGGACTTTCAGCTTCATCAGTCCTTCCAATTAACACCCAGGACTGATCTCCTTTAGGATGGACTGGTCTCCTTTAGGATGGACTGGTTGGATCTCCTTGCAGTCCAAAGGTCTCTCAAGAGTCTTCTCCAACACTACAATTCAAAAGTATCAGTTCTTCAGAGCTCAGCTTTCTTTATAGTCCAACTCTCACATCCATACATGATCACTGGAAAAACCATAACCTTGACTAGATGGACTTTTGTTGACAAAGTAATGTCTCTGGTTTTTAATATGCTGTCAAGCTTGGTCAAAGCTTTCCTTCCAAGGAGCAAGCGTCTTTTAATTTCGTGGCTGATCTCGCTTCTTGGCCTTTTGGCTAAGATCAAGTGGTGGCTCAGACGGAAAGCGTCTGTCTACAATGTGGGAGACCTGGGTTCGATCCCTGGGTCCTTCTCTGGAGAAGGAAATGGCAACCCACACCAGTACTCTTGCCTAGAAAATCCCATGGACGGAGGAGCCTGCTGTCCGTGGGGTCGCAAAGAGTTGGACACGACTGAGCGACTTCACTTTATCACCATCTGCAGTAATTTTGGAGCCCAGAAAAAAGTAAGTCTGCCACTGTTTCCACTGTTTCCCCATCTATTTCCCATGAAGTGATGGGACCAGACGCCATGATCTTAGTTTTCTGAATGTTGAGCTTTAAGCCAACTTTTTCACTCTCCCCTTTCACTTTTATCAAGAAGCTTTTTAGTTCCTCTTCACTTTCTGCCATAAGGGTGATGTCATCTGCATATCTGAGATTATTGATACTTCTCCTGGCAATCTTGATTCCAGCTTGTGCTTTTTCCAGGCCAGCATTTCTCATGAGGTACTTTGCATATAAGTTAAATAAACAGGGTGACAATATACAGCCTTCACATACTCTTTTTCCTATTTGGAACCAGTTGTTTCATGTCCAATTCTAACTGTTGCTTCCTGACCTGCATCCAGGTTTCTCAAGAGGCAGGTCAGGTGGTCTGGTATTCCCATCTCTTTCAGAATTTTCCACAGTTTATTGTGATTCACACAGTCAAGGCTTTGGCATAGTCAATAAAGCAGAAATAGATGTTTTTCTGGAACTCTCTTGCTTTTTCAATGATCCAGCTTATGTTGGCAATTTGATCTCTGGTTCCTCTGCCTTTTCTAAAACCAGCTTGAACATCTGGAAGTTCACAGTTCACGATTGCTGAAGCCTGGCTTGGAGAATTTTGAGCATTACTTTACTAGTCTGTGAGATGAATACAATTGTTCAGTAGTTTGAACATTCTTTGGCATTGTCTTTCTTTGGGATAGGAATGAAAACTGACCTTTTCCAGTCCTGTGGCCACTGCTGAGTTCTCCAAATTTGCTGGCATATTGAGTGCAGCACTTTCACAGCATCATCTTTTAGAATTTGAAATAACTTAACTGGAATTTAGTAAGAGAGAGTCTTACTATACACTATATATCTTCATCTCAAGCCAAAGTCCCATATTCTGAAATAGTAGAATAATAGAAAGGGAAAAAGAATACTAGGTAGCAGTTAGGAAATATCCTGATCTGAACACAAGCTCTGCTTTGGCAAACCAGGGCAAACCCCTTAACCTCTCTTAGTCTCTGCTCTCTGGTATATACAATGAGAATTCTGTTGACAAGTACAGCTGCCTCGGGAATTGGAGATTACCCAAACCAATGCCAAGGGCTATAGGGAGGCATCAGACTCCAACTGACCACGGCCCTGTCCACAGTGCCTGCCACAGTGTTTATTTCTTCATTTTGTTTACTTAGATCCATTGGCCCCATACACTATGATTGTTCCTTTCTTTCTTTCCTTTAGAACAACCTTATATGACCCTCCCATACAGAGAAATTTTTTAAAAAAACCAAACTTGGGTCTGCTCACCCATGCACAGTATAGCTAATCTAGTGAAACCATGTTGTGGTGAAGGAAAGTGCAGTGTTTATTGCAGGGTCCAAACAAGAAGTCCAGGGCAGCTAGTGATCAAAATACCCAACCTCCTTAATGGGTTTCAGAGAAGCATTTTTAAAGGCAAGGTGAGGGAGGGGAGTCCCAAGATATGTGATCAGCTTATTCACAGTTCTTTGATTGGTTGATGGTGAGGTAACAGGGCAGTGTCATGCCATGATCAGTCCTTGCTGCTGCTGCTGCTGCTAAGTCGCTTCAGTCGTGTCCACCTCTGTGCGACCCCATAGACGGCAGCCCACCAGGCTCCCCCGTCCCTGGGATTCTCCAGGCAAGAACACTGGAGTGGGTTGCCATTTCCTTCTCCAATGCATGAAAGTGAAAAGTGAAAGTAAAGTTGCTCAGTCATGTCTGACTCTTCGCGACCCCATGGACTGCAGCCCACCAGGCTCCTCTGTCCATGGGATTTTCCAGGCAAGAGTACTGGAGTGGGGTGCCATTGCCTTCTCCGTGATCAGTCCTTAGGTGCCAGTAAGTCTGGGCACTAAATGCTCATGGTCAAAGTAGTAAATTTCTTCCATTTGGTGGTGGTTTATGCATCTGTAAAACAATTCAGGAAATGTTCATCAGATACTATTATTGAGTATCTAGGTACTTCAGAGAGGACCCAAAGCAGAAGACCTAGGGCGAGGGCTCTATCATGGGAAAGACTAACAGCGTCCTGCTTGGTTACAATTTCCCTCTTCATCCGGTATGACCATCTTAAACGGGGATCATCTCCTGTTTGTAATCAGGATCTAGTGCAGTGCCTACCTGATCCAATAAGTGTCTGTTTAGCGAATGATATTTTCTATTAGAACCCCCATGACTCCAAAGTATTTATTTTATATATAACACACACTTAATCTTAGGCTCACTATACCAGGCAATATTCTGAGCATTAAACATGTATTAACTTATTTAGTAAGCATTATCTTTGTGTATATTTGATTTTATGTATATTCCATTTTATGCATATTCTAGTAGCTGGATCTCTCATTGGTCTATTTCTCTTGTCAATCTTTCTCTTGACCTTGCTCCTTTTTGCTCTTGATTCCTGGTATGTCTGATGATTTGGGATTGAATGCTAGTAATTGTGCATGGAAAATGGTAGAGATAGCTCAAGGTTCTGGAGATGTTATTTTTCTCCAGAGAGGATTTACTTCAGCTTCTGAAGGCAGTCAAGATAGAAGCATATCAGGTTCATAGATTCCGAAATTAAGCTGATTCTAAGCTGTGCCTCAGTCTGTGATGTCTAGTGGTTCAAATTCATCTTTTTTTCTGGGGTTTTTCATCTTTGTTTCCATATGTCTCCATCCTGGGGACAGCCAATTTTGATTTTTAACTTTTCCAAACCCGAGTGACTACTGAAACCCTGCTCAGCTTCTCAGCTCCTTGGCTGCTGTTTACTGTTCTTGGGCCCCTGGCTGCTGCTGGAAACCAGCAAATACCTTGGGGGAGAAAACCGCTTCCGAATGTTGGGCTAACTTCTCTTTTTCCTTCTCTTTGGGGTTTAGACCATTGGAGTCCTACTTTTCTTGTTCCTGCCAATACCCTTTAAAACTATATTTTATCTATATACAATGTAATTTTTAAAATACACATTTATGTAATGGTATATGTAGATATACACATATGCACATAAATAGATATTTTTAATATAATTCAAATATATATAGTTGTGCTTTTATACTTTTCTTAACAAGAGAGTTATTCTGATACAAACTAGTCCACCAGAGTTGGAAAAAGTATTTAGTCCGTATGTCATACATGAGGAGACTGAAGCATAGGAATGTTCAATGACTTTTCAGATTACTATGTTTAAGTAAAACATCTACTCATTTATTAAATATATATGTGTGTGTATATATGTGTGTATATATATATATATCTTTTTATTAAGCACCTAACATGTATTAGACACTGTTTGGGCATTGAGGATACAAAATTAATAAGCCAACACCTTGTGTTCCAAGATCTTGGAGTTGAGTGGACATCACTTATAATTCAACATAGCCAGTGCAGTTACTGAGGAAGGTACCCCTGGGGCTCAGCTTAGGGTTTATCATGCTCACCTGTACTTCTTTCTCCATAGAAATTTCTTCCCTGGCGTACAGTGAGCTTCTTACGATCAGAATCTGATTTTTCACCTCTCAAACAGTGCCTGGGACAAGGCAGGTCCTCCATAAACACCCCTTGTATCGAGTTTAACTAATTCTCAAACAGAGAAGAAGGAAGCTAGGATAGTGTGAAGGCCATAAGATGACAGAGATTATATTAGCCGGGCAGTTGGGAATCCGTAGCCCACCAACTGGGTCAATAACTCTGCACGAACATGGCAAGTCACTTCCTCTGTCCGAGCTTCGTTCAGGTTTAGGTTCCTCCAACCTCTCAGCAGGTTGGAGAGGTTGGACTCTAGAACACCTCAAGATCTCTCCTAGCAATATGTTCCTGAAGTGAGTGTGACCCAACAGAGAATGAATGACCACAGCTCACCCCGGTGTGTCCCCATGTGGCCGTCAGGGCTGCAGTACTGGGCCGGACGGGGTCAGACAAAACCGGTGGACAGTTCCTACGTCAGTCTCCCCTGCTTTCTCCCATGGAAAAATGAGGCATGAAAAGGTTTTCCCGAGTTCACCTGGCAAATGCCAGAGATCTTCCCATGCAGGAGAAGCTGGCTAGAGACAGGACTAGAGCAGAGAGACATTTTCTGGGTCCTCTTCCTCTGGGACTGGCTCCAGCCAGCCCGCTGTCCAAGCCCGGAGTTTACTCCTGTGTCTGAGAACATAATGCTATCTCTCTGGCGGCACAGCGCTCGTCCTGGCTCCTGTATGGCAAGGAAGCTGAGTCCCTCTGCTTGTTTGGCTGAGGGAAGCTCCTCTGTCCAGAGGCCCATTTCTGCATCTCCCTGGGACCTGGACATTCTCACAAAGGCGTCCAGGGAAATAAGTGGACATAGACTCACCATCAGCCGATTACTAGGAGAGCTCTTTATCCCCCGAGAGGGCAACTGTCCCCAAAAGGCTCTGTCAAAGCACAGAGGAATTGGCACAAAAGTAACAAGGGATGGTGTAGAGGTGCAGCCGGCTCACCTCCTTTTATAAACGAAAGGTGGGTCCAGAGAGGGCCAGTGGCTCTCCTGAGGTTGCACCGTTGACTTGCAATGTGGGGCTGAGTTTAGTATCACAGTGAGACAGCACACCAGCCCCCTGGGCCAGGAGCATGGCTTGACTTTGTTATTGGATCACACAACCAACTTTGGGGCCCTTTTCTCATCACAGGTCCTGTGGGCAGCAGAGCCCACCAGCCACTCAGCATTCCAGGGCTGGGTTCCCACCCAAACCCTGAAGTCAGCCAGGGCCAATATCTGGGCCCAATGATGTATTTCCAAACATCCAGCTAGAGAAGTGGGAGGAGGGAGACAGGCAGCCAGGGTTGCTTTTGTGTATTCTGTAGTCACTGACCTAAATTTCACACTTGGGGGAGAATTTTGAAAAAAAAGGAAGAACTGCCACAGGTAATACTGATACATCAGAGAAAGTGCTGAGGATATGAAGTGGCCGCCTGGGATCTTTGAAATGTTGTCTGTTTTAATTGGATATGTCTCTTCAGAACTAGCTGGTGGCAGGCCCATCATGGGCTGCTTTTAATCAGTGAAATTCGCATTTCCCCACTGCAACTGAACACAGAAGAAAGAGCAATGGGGCAGGGGCCAAGGGGGAGGAGGATGTGATTCCAATTTGAAATACCTTAAAGTAGGAGACGAGTTTTGTTTAAAACAGAATTGCCAGGTTCCTTCTACTTTATGCCTTTGTGAGATTTTTTTTCCCTAAGGAGCAGGAGCCCAGAGTCATCTTCTGGCCTATTTTCTCCTCTTTTTCTAGAATATATGTGTATGTGGGTATCCTTCCTTCCCAAGGTTCCCAGCATCAGAGCTTACTGTTCCCAGTCCAAAGGGCAGTGAGTGTAGAGACATGTCAGGGGTTCAGGGTGGGAAAAAAGAGACGCAGGAGGGATCAGGCAGGAGAGGAGAAGCCCTTGGCCTGGGACTCAGACCCTGGGACTCACAGCTAGATCTGCACCTTCCTTCTTTAACTTCAGGAAAGAGAATCTCTGGTCAGGATAGAGAATCAGATGGGGGACCTGGATTATTCTTACACTCATTTATACACTCGACAAATGTTGGTTGGACAGAGCTACTCATGGCTCAACACTGGGACTCACACGTTATAGCCTAAAGGGTCCCATTTCTGGAGTGAGTCAGAGGTCTAGGTCCTAAGTTCATCTTGGGACAACCCTGTAGCAGATCCAAACACTTGGGAAAGTCTCAGGATCAACAGTGGTACCTGGAGCCTGTGAGCATCAGACCATGGAGTATGCTATGGACTACCTACATCCTGAGGGCAGCCTCAGAGCCATTTGAGATTGAGACACAGATGTAGGAAGAAGTAAGAAGGGAGAGACATAGGGTGGAGAGAGTGCATGCTGTCAGCTATAGAATCCAACCAACTAGCAGAGAGACTTTTGAGCCTATAGCTTAATCTATAAGGAATGGGCCAGGTGGGGTAGATTGATACCTACCTCTGGTTTTCCTATTTCTGATTTAAGGATACTCAAATCAGATTCTTTCAACAGTTACTTAATAAGCACTCATGGTGTGTTGGACTGTAAGGTGATTCAGTTATACATATATATTCTTTTTCAGATTCTTTCCCCTTATGGGTTATTATAAAATATTGAGTATAGCTCCCTGAGCTATACAGTAGGTCCTTATTTATTTTATATATAGCATTGTGTGTATTTTGGGCTTCCTTATTGGCTCATCAGTAAAGATTCTGCCTACAATGTAGGAGCCACACGAGATGCAGATTTGATCCCTAGGTTGGGAAGATCCCCTGGAGGAGGGCATGGCAACCCACTCCAGTATTCTTGCCTGGAGAATCCCATGGACAGAGGAGCCTGGGAGGCTACAGCCCATAGGGTAGCAAAGAGTCGGACACAACTGAATTGACTTAACATGCATGCAGTGTGTATATTTTAATACCAAGTTCCTAATCTATCCTTCCCCTGAAAGTCTCTACCTTCTGTTTTGGGAGAGGGAAGCTAACAGTAAACATGTAAGTAAATAAATAACATATAACAAGAAACAAGAGAAGTTCAGGTAGATAGATGCTAATAAGGGAAAGGGATGTGTTCAAGAGGGAGTGACTGGGGTGAGGACTGAATTGGATGAGAAGGTGGAAGAGGGCCACTAGTGGGAGTTGACAGTCAAGCTGAGAGATTGGAAGGAGCTGACAAGAGGGTACCGGTGGGAATAGGCACAAGGAAGAGCCAGGACAAAGGCAAAAAGCAACCCATTCAGCATGTCTGAGGGCCAGCAAGAAGCCCAGTGTGGCTGGAGCAAAGTAAATAAGGGGGAGCGTGCAGAAACGAGAGCAAAGTGGGGGTCCGTGCTTAACTCATGGAGAGCCTAGATTTTGTGTCATGCATGATCCCATCGAGAATTCAGGGATCTGTGTCTCTTCCTCCTCCTCTGTGGCTGCCTGGCCAATATAAGTCAGGAAACATG
Organism: Oryx dammah; assembly: GCF_014754425.2. Classification (NCBI taxonomy): domain Eukaryota; kingdom Metazoa; phylum Chordata; class Mammalia; order Artiodactyla; family Bovidae; genus Oryx; species Oryx dammah. Next base: position 15,146,277 of record NW_024070201.1, read on the forward strand.
ACGCTATGTCAGGTTTTAAAAGACAGCTTCTACTTCCTGTCTCTTAGAAACTTACTCTTGGAACCCATGCTACAAGGAAATCCAAACAGCTCCTTGGAGAGATTCACAAGGGGAACAGAAATTCTAGAATAAGAATTCAAGCTGAGCTCTCAGAAAACAGAGGGTATCAATGTGTGAGCCGTGGGAGTGGACAAGTCAAGCAGTGACCAGTTCTCAATCTCCCGAGGCAATGGAAATAACAGCAAAAATAAACAAACTTGACCTAACCAAACTTACAAGCTTTTGTACAGCACAGGAAACTGTAAACAAAAGGAAAAACAACCTACAGACTGGGAGAAGATATTTGCAAATACTGTGATCAAAAAGGGCTTAATTTGTAAAATATACAAATAGCTCATACAACTCAATAACAGAAAACCAAACAACCTAATCAAAAAATGGGCCTACAACCTAAATACATGTCACTAAAGATGGACTACAGATAGCCAACAGGCACACTGAAAAAAAATGTTCATCATCGCTAATTGTTAGAAAAATGTAATCAAAACTACAGTGAGGTACCACCTTCCACTGATCAGAAAGGCCATCATTAAAAAGTCTACAAATAAATGGTAGAGAAAGTGTGCGAAAAAAGGGAACCCACCAACAGTGGCCTTTAAAAAGCTAAAAGTAGAGTTGTATAATCCAGCAATCCCACTCCTGGGCATATATCTGGAGAAAACCATAATTTGAAAATATACATGCTCCCCAATGCTTATTGCAGCACTATTTACAACCTAAATATCCATCAACAGATGAATGGATAAAGAAGTTGTGGTACATTCATACAGTGGAATACTATTCAGCCATCAAAAGAATGAAATGATGCCTTTTGTAGCACATGTGTGCACTTAGAGATTATCACGCTAAGGAAGTAAGTCAGATTAAGACAAATAGCATATGATATCACTTCTATGTAGATTCTAAAATATGACACAAACGAACCTATCTACAAAACAGAAACAGAGTTACAGACATAGCAAACAGTCTTGTGGTTGCTAGGGAGTGGGGGAGAGTGGGGGAAGGATAAATTGGGATTTGGGGGTTAGCAAATGCAACTATTATATGTAGAATGGAGAAACAGTAAGACCCTACTGTATAGCATAGAGAACTATAGCCAGTATCCTGGGATAAACCATGATGGAAAAGAATATGAAAAGAAGGTGTATATATATTTATATATCTACCTATATATATATATAACTGAATCACTTTACTACACAGCAGAAATCAACACAACACTGCAAATCAACTGTACTTGAATACAATACTTTTTTTTAAAAAGTGGACCTTTCACCCCAATTATGCACCCAGCTGACCTCACATGGAGCAGAGAAGCATTGCTCCTATGAGCCATGTGCTAATTGTATATTCATGAGCAAAATGAACGATTGCTGTTGTTCAGTCGCCTATGTTTTGGGGTGGTTTGTTATGTAACTATAGATAACCCAAACAGATGGGATGCTGATAAAACAGGAGTTCTTCTGTACAGAGCTACATGGTAAATATCGGGAGCCTAGCAGATCAGAGGATCTCTGCGGCAACTCCTCAGCTCTGCTGTTTCACAGCAAAAGCAGTCACTGACAATACATAATAAATGAGCATGGCTGCGCTTCAGTAGAACTTTTTTTTACAAAAACATGTTCAGGGCCATTCAGCCAACCAGTTGTAATTTGCCAGCTTCTGAATAGAGTTTTAAGCAATAGTGATATATTCTCTTTTAGATCTAGAAAGCTGCTTCTGACTGCCATATGGAGGATGGACCATAAGGGAACAAAAGCAGAAAAGAAGCTGTCACCAGGTGAGAGAGGGTGAAGGCTTGGCTAGTAGTAACGGGGGAGCTCTATCAAGAACTACCAAGACAGCTGATAGCCAGTTAGTCAATGCTTTGAAAGAAATATGAAAAAGGAAGCTATGGGAACTCAGAGCAGGAGCACCCACTCTGAGGATCAGGGCACACTTCCTGGAGTAGGCAACTGCTGGTTAGCAATTAAGCAAGGAAAGAATTATCTTCTCCATGAGTAGAGCAGAGTAGCAGTTCAAAATGGCTAAGCTTCAGGGCGCTGGGAGTTTCAGAAATAAGAATAATAGAAAGTAAAGACTCTGGAGAGTGATCAGGGGCCAGACCTTGAGGGATCAGGAGGCCATCCCCAGCAAGATCAAAGGTGGACCAGCCTGCTAGAGTCCTGTGTGTTTTTCTAGGAGGTTTTCCTAATCATTCTTCCCAATGTTTCCCAAGACCATCTTCCCACCATGAGTTTTTTTTTATATAAATTTATTTATTTTAATTGGAAGCTAATTACTTTACAATATTGCATTGGTTTTGCCATACATCAATGTGAATCTGCCACAGGTAAACATGTGTTCCCCATCCTGAACCCCCCTCCCACCTCCCTCCCTGTACCATCCCTCTGGGTCATCTCAGTGCACCAGCCCCAAGCATCCAGTATCATGCATCAAACCTGGACTGGCGATTCATTTCACATATGATATTATACATGTTTCAATGCCATTCTCCCTAATCGTCCCACCCTCTCCCTCTCCCACAGAGTCCCCTACAATGGGAACTCAGATGTGTTATCAGAGGCTTTGGTTGTATGTGGAGGTCAGGTCCTGTCTGTGGCCCTTGATATATAGGAGCCAGATCTCAGGTCCCTCTGAGCATCAGTTTCCTTATTAGTAAAATGTTGATGATTCCAACTTCACAGGGTGGTTGAGAGGACCAAATGGGAAAAACATATGAAAATGCTTTGGAAATGCCAAGGTTTGCTGGAGTTACAATGTTGATTCTTAAAGCTCATCATGCTGCCTCTCCTACAGGTGTCTTTTGTTGCTTTTCTCCTCCCACCATCCTCCTAACTCTTCCTTCTAATTGTTTTTCTGAGTTTAGGGGAGAGTACTTTGTTTCTCACTCTGAGGATCTATGGGACATGGTCAACACTTTCCTGCTGAGAAGAAAGCCCTGCCAGCTTTGTTCACTTCCCCAAGCTGCCCAGGAATCAGCGTGGATGTTTCTCAAGCAGACATGGATGTATCTGCTGCAAGCTCCCTGGCCTAAGGAGTAGTCCCCACTACATTTTCTCAGTGCCCCTAAGAGCCTTCCTCCTCCTGTGGCCAGCCCATCAACACATCCTCCTGCTTTACACTCAGAAAAAGCGCTTTGCCTGGAGATGAGTAAGTGTGGCCTTTGACTTGCTCTGCAAAGCTCCTGTCCAGCGCTCCTCCTCTTGTTCTGTTTTACTGGCAGCATTTCAGAGCATTTTGGAAGGTCAGCATGAGTGTGGTATTTCAGTACCACGGCTAAGTGGGTCATGGGGCTTGACCATCCATCCGAGGTGATTTAGCCCTCTGTCACTTCACAACTTGCAGATGTTCTGGCTCAGCTCAGGGCTACAGTCCTGGGTTCAGTGCAGGTTCCAGTCTTCAAGTCTCTGTCACAGCACAGTGTCTGATATAACAGTTCATGTGGACTGTAATGTGAATGACACCTCCTGGGGTTGACTGTACAACTTGTGCAGCTGTTTGTGACACTGTTTACTCATTCTTAACATTGTGTTTTATGGTAACCAGCAGAGCTCAGGCTCTCACTTTATGGAATTGTTGTGAGAATGAACATTTTACAATCAAATCACATTTTACAAATAAAGGACACAGAAATGGAGGGTGGACTTGAAGCCAGGTGTTGATGCCAGGTGGCATGTAATAGGCCCTCAATAAATGCTAGATTAATTGAAAGTGGGTTAGTCACTCAGTCATGTTCAACTCTTTGGAACCCCATGGTCTGTAGCCTGCCAGCCTCCTCTGTCCATGGAATTCTCCAGGCAAGAATATTGGAGTAGGTAGCCATTCCCTTCTCCAGGTCATCTTCCTGACCCAGTGATCAGACCCACGTCTCCTGCATTGCAGGCAGATTCTTTACCATCTGAGCTATTAGGAAAGCCCAGATTAACTGAGGAATCACACTAACAACAAATCTTCAGGTGAAGTTTCAGTGGGGATTTTATTTTATCTCTGTAATTATTAATGCTTTCCAAATTTCAAACCATGAGTGTGGATTACTTTTTTAATTAAAAAATCCAATAAACATGAGCAAATAAGTGTAAGCAAGAGGTCAAGAGAAGTTAATGAAGATCAGAGATGAATTTGACCATAAAAATTATATGCAAATTAGTTAACTGCCACTATTGTGGGGTCCATCTTTGTTGAACTTTGGAACAAATTCTTATGATTTTCCACGTGGCTATTTCCTGTTGCACAAAAGAGCTTACTCTCTAGTGGAAAGAAAGTCCTATAATTACAAATGTGTGGTAAGGATAAAATATCTAGGAATAAATCTAATTAAGGAGATAAAAGACCTGTACTCAGAAAATTATAAGACATTAACAAAAGAAATTGAAGATGACACAAATAGAAAGATATACCATATTCATGGATTGGGGGAATTAATATTACTAAAATGACCATACTGCCCAGAGCAGTCTAAAAGACTTAATGCAATCACTACCAAAATACTAATGGTATTTTTCACAGATCTAGAACAAATATGGAAAAAGCAAGAGAGTTCCAGAAAAACATCTATTTCTGCTTTATTGACTATGCCAAAGCCTTTGACTGTGTGAGTTTCACAACAAACTGTGGAAAATTCTGAAAGAGATGGGCATATCAGACCACCTGACCTGCCTCTTGATGCAGGTCAGGAAGCAACAGTTAGAACTGGATATGGAACAACAGACTGGTTCCAAAGAGGAAAAGGACTACGTCAAGGCTGTATATTGTCACCCTGCTTATTTAACATATATCCAGAATACATCATGAGAAGCGCTGGGCTGGAGGAAGCACAAGCTGGAATCAAGATTGCTGGGAGAAATATCAATAATCTCAGATATGAAGATCACACCACCCTTATGGCAGAAAGTGAAGAAGAACTAAAGAGCCTCTTGATGAAAGTGAAAGAGGAGAGTGAAAAAGTTGGCTTAAAGCTCAACATTCAGAAAACGAAGATCATGGCATCCGGTCCCATCACTTCATGGCAGATGGGTGGGGAAATAATGGAAATAGTGGCTGACTTAATTTTTCTGGGCTCCAAAATCACTGCAGATGGTGACTGAAGCAATGAAATTAAAAGACGCTTACTCCTTGGAAGGAAAGTTATGACCAACCTAGACAGCATATTAAAAAGCAGAGACATTACATTGTCAACAAACGTCCATCTAGTCAATGCTATGGTTTTTCCAGTGGTCATGTATGGATGTCAGAGTGGGACCATAAAGAAAGCTGAGTGCTGAAAAATTGATGCTTTTGAACTGTAGTGTTGGAGAAGACTCTTGAGAGTCCCTTGGACTGCAAGGAATTCCAACCAGTCCATCCTACAGGAGATCAGTCCTGGGTGTTCACTGGAAGGACTGATGTTGAAGCTGAAACTCCAATACTTTGGCCACTTGATGGGAAGACCTGACTCATTTGAAAAGACCCTGATGCTGGGAAAGATTGACGTCAGGAGAAGAAGGGGACGACAGAGGATGAGATGGTTGGATGGCATCACCGACTCAATGGACATGGGTTTGGGTGGACTCCAGGAGTTGGTGATGGACAGGGAGGCCTGGTGTGCTGTGGTTCACGGGGAGGCAGAGAGTTGGACACTACTGAGCAACTGAACTGAACTGAGAACAAATAATTCCAAAATTTGTGTGAAACTAAGACTCTGAATAGCCAAATCAACCTTGAGAAAGAACAGAGCTGGAAGTATCATGCTCCCTGGCTCCAGACTATACTACAAAGCTCCAGTCATCAAAACTGACACACACACACAAAGACACACAGATCAATGGAACAGAATGGAGAGGCAAAAAATAGACCCATGCATGTATGGTCAGTTAATTTACAACAAAGGAGCCAAAAATATTCAATGGAGAAAAAACAGTCTTCAGTAAGTAGTGCTGGAAAAACCAGAGAGTTACATGTAAAAGAATGGAATTAGAAATTTTTTCCCCCACACTGCATGGCTTGCAGGACTTTATTTCCTCTACCAGGGAATAAACTCAAGCATGTAGCAATGAAAGTGAGGAGTCCTAACCACTGGACTGCCAGGGAATTCCCAAAATTAGAACATTCTTTAACATCATGTAGAGACATAAATTCAAGATGAATTAAAGACTTAAATGTAAGACCAGAAACCATAGTACTCCTAGAAGAAAACATAGACAGAATATTCTTTGACACGAACCATAAGTGAAAGTGTTAGTCACTCAGTCATGTCTGACTCTTTGCTATCCTATTGACTGTAGCCCACCAGGCTCCTCTGTCCATGGAATTCTCCAAGCAAGAATACTGGAGTGGGTAAACATTCTGTTCTCCAGGGGATCTTCATGATCCAGAGAGCAAACCTGAATCTTAGCCACTAGGGAAGTCTCCTAGGGCAAAATAAACAAAGGCCAAAATAAACAAATTGGGTCTAATTAAACTTAAAAATTTTCTCACAGCAAAGGAAACCAATTGCCAAAATGAAAAGACAACATGAATCAGAGAAAATATTTGCAAATGATATGACCAATAAGAGCTCCATATCTAATATACATATAAGTAACTCTTACAATTCAATATAAAAAAAAAAAACAATTTTTAAAAGTGGACTGAAGACCTGAATAGATAATTTCCAAAAAAGACACATAGATGCCAACAGGAACGGGAGATGTTTGACATCACTAAACATCAGAGAAATGCAAATCAAAACTACAGTGAGATATTACCTCACACCTGTCAGAACAGTTGTTGTCAAAAAGACCACAAATAACAAATGTTTACAAGTATGTGGAAAACAGAGAACAATCATACACAGCTGGTGGGAATATAAATTGGTGCATCCACTATGGAAAACAGTATGGACGTTTCTCAAAGCCTAAAAATAAAACTACCATATGACTCAGAAATTCCATTCCCAGGTATGAATACCAAAAAAACTCCAAACAAACCCAAAACATCAATTTGAAAACATACATGCCAATGTTCAGTTCAGTTCAGTTCAGTCACTCAGTCATGTCCGAATCCTTGTGATCCCATGAATCGCAGCACGCCAGTCCTCCCCATCTATCACCAGCTCCCGGAGTTTACTCAAACTCAAGTCCATCGAGTCAGTGATGCCATCCAGCCATCTCATCCTCTGTCGTCCCCTTCTCCTCCTGACCTCAATCTTTCCCAGCATCAGGGTCTTTTCAAATGAGTCAGGTCTTCCCATCAAGTGGCCAAAGTATTGGAGTTTCAGCTTCAACATCAGTCCTTTCAATGAACACCCAGGACTGATCTCCCTTAGCATGGACTGGTTGGATTTCCTTGCAGTCCAAGGGACTCTCAAGAGTCTTCTCCAACACTACAGTTCAAAAGCATCATTTCTTCTGTGCTCAGCTTTCTTTATGGTCCCACTCTGACATCCATACATGACCACTGGAAAAACCACAGCCTTGACTAGACGGACTTTTGTTGACAAAGTAATGTCTCTGCTTTTTAATATGCTGTCTAGGTTGGTCATAACTTTCCTTCCAAGGAGTAAGCGTCTTTTAATTTCATTGCTTCAGTCACCATCTGCAGTGATTTTGGAGCCCAGAAAAATTAAGTCAGCCACTATTTCCATTATTTCCCCACCCATCTGCCATGAAGTGATGGGACCGGATGCCATGATCTTCGTTTTCTGAATGTTGAGCTTTAAGCCAACTTTTTCACTCTCCTCTTTCACTTTCATCAAGAGGCTCTTTAGTTCTTCTTCACTTTCTGCCATAAGGGTGGTGTGATCTTCATATCTGAGATTATTGATATTTCTCCCAGCAATCTTGATTCCAGCTTGTGCTTCCTCCAGCCCAGCGCTTCTCATGATGTATTCTGGATATATGTTAAATAAGCAGGGTGACAATATACAGCCTTGACGTAGTCCTTTTCCTCTTTGGAACCAGTCTGTTGTTCCATATCCAGTTCTAACTGTTGCTTCCTGACCTGCATCAAGAGGCAGGTCAGGTGGTCTGATATGCCCATCTCTTTCAGAATTTTCCACAGTTTGTTGTGAAACTCACACAGTCAAAGGCTTTGGCATAGTCAATAAAGCAGAAATAGATGTTTTTCTGGAACTCTCTTGCTTTTTCCATGATCCAGCAGATGTTGGCAATTTGACCTCTGGCTCCTCTGCCTTTTCTAAAACCAGCTTGAACATCTGGAAATTCATGGTTCACGTATTGCTGAAGCCTGGCTTGGAGAATTTTGAGCATTGCTTTACTAACATGTGAGATGAGCGCAATTGTGCGGTAGTTTGAGCATTCTTTGGCATTGCCTTTCTTTGGGATAGGAATGAAAACTGACTTTTTCCAGACCTGTGGCCACTGCTGAGTTTTCCATATTTGCTGGCATATTGAGTGCAGCACTTTCACAGCATCATCTTTCAGGATTTGAAATAGCTCAACTGGAATTCCATCACCTCCACTAGCTTTGTTCATAGTGATGCTTCCTAAGGCCCACTTGACTCCACATTTCAGGATGTCTGGCTCTAGGTGAGTGATCCCACCATTGTGATTATCTGGGTTGTGAAGATCTTTTTTGTACAGTTCTTCTGTATACTCTTGCCACCTCTTCTTAATATCTTCTGCTTCTGTTAGGTCCATAACATTTCTGTCCTTTATCGAGCCCATCTTTGCATGAAATGTTCCCTTGGTATCTCTAATTTTCTTGAAGAGATCTCTAGTCTTTCCTATTCTATTGTTTTCTATTTCTTTGCATTGATTGCTGAGGAAGGCTTTCTTATCTCTCCTTGCTATTCTTTGGAATTCGGCATTCAAATGGGTATATCTTTCCTTTTCTCCTTTGCTTTTCGCTTCCTGTCTTTTCACAGCTATTTTAAGGCCTCCTCAGACAGCCATTTTTCTTTTTTGCATTTCTTTTTCTTGGGGATGGTCTTGATTCCTTTCTCCTGTACAGTGTCACAAACCTCCATCCATAGTTCATCAGGCACTCCATCTATCAGATCTAGTCCCTTAAATCTATTTCTCATTTCCACTGTATAGTCATAAAGGATTTGATTTAGGTCATACTTGAATGGTCTAGTGGTTTTCTCCACTTTCTTCAATTTCAGTCTGAATTTGGCAATAAGGAGTTCATGATCCAAGCCACAGTCAGCTCCTGGTCTTGTTTTTGCCAACTGTATAGAGCTTCTCCATCTTTGGCTGCAAAGAATATAATCAATCTGATTTTGGTGTCAACCATCTGGTGATGTCCATGTGTAGAGTCTTCTCTTGTGTTGTTGGAAGAGAGTGTTTGCTATGACCAGTGCGTTCTCTTGGCAGAACTCTATTAGCCTTTGCCCTGCTTTATTCTGTACTCCAAGTTATTCTTAAAAACGAACAGAAAAAGAGCATGTGACAAAGGCAGTGATTTTGAAAGGTGAGGGGACAGAAGAGAGGCCCGACCTGGCCTGTGAAGTTAGGAGTCAGTGGGTCAGAAAAGGCCCCGAGAGGAAGAGAGGAATCAACACTTGAGCTAAACATTGATGAATGGCCAAGAACTATGCAGATGGAGAGGTGAGAGCAGGATGATCTGAGGATGCAGTGGCTGGGCACTAGGAGTTTTGATCCAAGGCAAGTCAGTAACCTGGCTTGATCTCAACATTTCTGTGAGATGAGATCTTTGCAACAGTTCTTGAGTTTGAATCCTGGCTAGAGGTGAGAATTGTCTGGGGTTCTTAAACCAGTGTCAAAGCCCAAGCCCCACCTCAAATAAGTTAAATCGGAGCCAATAAGGGTAGAACTCAAGTGACAGTGTTTTGAAAGGGCCCCAGGTAATTATGAAGTGCAGCCAGGGTCGTGGGCTACTGGAATAGCAGGTCACTAAGTTTCTTGAGTTTTTCTCTTTCATATTGATGTAAGCCTGATACAGCTCTCCCCTTCATTTTTTTCACTAATAAAAATCTAACGATATATGATATTATAGAAAGGAATATACATGCATTTCAAAGAGCTAAATAAGTCTTGAAATGGCATCAAAGCATGAAGACAAGTCAAAATAGAAAATTTCTAACAACACATTTATATGTTCCCCAAAGATATTTGGGGGGAAAAAGTATGCATCTACCTTACTCTGGAGTGCTGAAAAAAAAAAAACAAAGCAGCTTTTCCTAAGTTCAAAAATTTAATATTATAAAACAGAATTTAAAACATCAAATTGCTTTTTTTTTTTTTTTAACCATTCACAAGTACAAGTGGAAAGAGAGTGATGGGAGAAAGAAATCAACAAGAAGGGTGTTCTTATACCAGTAGTTCATTAATACAGTCAGTTATATGACAGAGGTTTTAAGCCTGCTCATTTGGGAACATAAATGGATGAAACCTTCACTCCAGACCTCTTATTTCAAGGTCTCCTCATTGTCTCTTAGCAGTCTTGTGAACTTGGCAGATCATTTATCAAACCTAAGCAATAAGCCATGTGCCTATCCCAGTGACCAGCCCCAGCTCAAATGAGCCAGTGCGAGAAGCAGCTGTATTTAGTTTGCTAGGGCTGACATGACGTGAAAGTGAAAATGTTAGTCACTCAGTTGTGTCTGGCTCTTTGCGACCCCATGGACTGTAGCTTACCAGACTCCTCTGTCCATGGAATTCTCCAGGAAAGAATACTGGAATGGGCTGCCATTCCCTCCTCCAGGGGATCTTTCCGACCCAGGGATTGAACCCTGGTCAATCTCCCACATTGCAGGCAGATTCTTTACCATCTGAGCCACCAGGAAAGACCAAGGGCTGCAAATACACAAACCCCATGCCTTAAAGCAACAGAAAATTACTCTCTCACAGCTCTGGAGTTTAGAAATCCCAAATCCGAGTATCAGCAGGACCATGCTCCGTCTGAAGACTCTAAAAGATGGTTTGTTTCACGCCTTTCTCTTAGGCGTGAACTGCTGGCAGTCCCTGGCTTTGGCACACCTCACCCCGGTCGTCGGCATCACTTACAGGTCTCCCTGTGTGTCATCACGTTGTTTTCCCTCCGTGTGTGAGTTTGTGTCTCTTCTTCTTACACAAGGTCACCAGTTATTGGATTGTTGTTGCTTTTTAGTCTATAAGTTGTGTCCAACTCTTTTCTACCCCACGGACTGTAGCCCTCCAAGCTTCTCTGTCCATGGGATTTCATAGGCAAGAACACTGGAGTGAGTTGCTATGGCCTCCTCCAGGGGGTCTTCCTGACCAGAGATTGAACCCTCATCTCCTGCTTTGTCGGTAGATGCTTTACCGTTGAGTTATGGAGAAGCCCGTTACTGGGTTAGCGTTCTCCTAACGATAACTTGATTTCATCTACAAAGACCCTGTTTCCAAATAAAGTCACACTTACAGGTACTGATAGTTGGGACGTCAATACATCTTTTTTTGCAGTGGCAGTTGGGGGCAGGGGTGCAGGGTCTGGGACACACAATTCAACCTACAAAAATGGCCAACCTAAGGAATTTGGTGAAGGCCTAGGAAAGTTCAGAAAATCATCTGTTTAATCAGATGTTGACCTAAAACACCTTTTTTTTTTTTTTTTGCATAAACTCATCAAACAAATAATGAATGGGCTAGGCAACTTTCAGTTTTCACAACAGAAATGGTGATTAAAAAAAAAACATAAATGTAAAAAAAAATAAGAATCTGACCCAGCTTTGTAGGTAACAATCCAAACTGACAAGATAGATAAATCATGGGAAGAGCATTTTGACTTATGAAATGTTTTACTACTTATTCATAGACAAATATTTAGACATCACTTCATACTCTATAAAACGCTTTCATATGTACTGATGATCTCAGATAATCTCAACAACCCTATGACTTAGGTAGTATTCAAATCTATTAAATAAAAGGCAATGGCACCCCACTCCAGTGCTTTTGCCTGGAAAACCCCATGGACGGAGGAGCCTGGTGGGCTGCAGTCCATGGGGTCACTAAGAGTCGGACACGACTGAGCGACTTTACTTTCACTTTTCACTTTCATGCATTGGAGAAGGAAATGGCAACCCACTCCAGTGTGATTGTGTGGAGAATCCCAGGGACTGGGGAGCCTGATGGGCTGCCGTCTATGGGGTCGCACAGAGTTGGACACGACTGCAGTGACTTAGCAGCATAGTACTTATAGGGAGACTGAGGAGGCTCCCCTGGAAGTGGGAGACCCAGGCTTCCCTGTACCCACTAGGCCCCTGATCAGGGTCCTGTTAAGAGTGTGCACACCTCCTTTCACATAATTTAATTCATGGAATGTTGATTTGCAGCTTGCTGGGATCACATCTACTGTGTTAAACAAAATTTATCTCTGCTTGTGGTTAACACCGTGCTGTGCTGTGCTTAGTTGCTCAGTCATGTCTGACTCTTTGAGACCCCATGGACTATAACCCACCAGGCCCCTCTGTCCATGGGGATTCTCCAAGCAGTAATACTGGAGTGGATTGCCATGGCCTCCTCCAGGGGATCTTCCCAACCCAGGGATGGAATCCCGGTCTCCTGCATTGCAGGCAGATTCTTTACCAGCTGAGCTATCAGGGAAGCTGCTTCGTTAATACTAGAACTCTATAAAGAAGAATCAGATTCTGTGGAGGGAAAAGTTTCACTCAAAGTTTAGTGAATTTAGCCCATTCTCCATCAACAGTCTTGGTGAAGGATAGGCCATATCTGTCCTCGCCACCACTTAACTGATCCCTTGGGTGTCCAGGCAATTGCTGATTCCTTGTAAAGCAGCAGATGGGCAATTTTTTACTGACATTCAACAAAAAAATTGGCACTGGGCTGGTTTGTTTGCTCTGATTAATTCAGAAAGAGGTGTCCCTTGAAAAGAGGATTTCATTAAGAATGAAGTTTCCATTTGGGAAACCAGTATCACAAACAAACACCTGTAACATTTGTTGTTGTTCAGTCACTAAGTCATGTCCAAATCTTTACAACCCCATGGACTGCAGTACAACAGGCTTCCCTATCCCTCACCATCTCCTGGCATTTGCCCAAGTTCATGTCCATTGAATTGGTGATGCCATTCAACCATCTCATCCTCTGTCACCCTCTTCTCCTTCTGTCTTCAATCTTTCCCAGCATCAGGGTCTTTTCCAGTGAGTCAGCTGTTCATATCAGATGGCCAAAATATTGGAGCTTTAGCTTCAGCATCAGTCCTTCCAAAGAGTATTCAGGGTTGATTTCCTCTAAGATTGACTAGTTTGATCTCCTTGCTTTCCAAGGGACTCTCAAGAGTAATAGTTATACTGCTGTTAATTTATTTCCCATATTAGCTTGTACTTTACTCTCTTCCAGGAGAGCATCCACCACCCATGTGACAGATGCCAAGAATCACATCACTAAGGACTGGCCTTCAATGACATCCCATTGCAACATTAGGCAAATACTTCTTAAGCACCCAATATCTCCCAGTGTTGCCTAGGTAGGTGATACATAAAAATCATAAGTAAAGCAGAACAAAATGTCTGCTCTCTGATGGAAGGAAAAAGAGATGATGTCTACAACATAAAGAAGAAGTATATGGTGTGTCAGTTGGTGATGGTGTCAGAGAGAATAAGTCAATGTAAGGATTTTGGTTTCTACTTTGAGAAATATAGAGTTTTTTGAACAAAGGGTGCCTTAAGAGATATTTTTAACAAAGTGACATCATCTGACTTATGCTTTAATAGCATCAACTGGCTGCTGTTCTGAGAACAGTGGAGGTTGGGAGTAGGTGGCAAGAGTGGAAGAAAGGAAATGGTTAGGAAAATCCTCTACAGTCCAAGAGAGAAGCACAATGATCTGGGCCAGGTGATAGAATGGAGGTGGTAAGAAGTAGCCATGTTCTGGGTCGATGCTGAAGTTCAAGCTGACAGAAATCTCCTTAGAGCTTGGATGTGAGGGATCAGTAAGAGTTCATGAAGACTCGAGGCTTTTGTTTGAAGCAACTAGAAGCGCATTTTCATCAGCAACAATGTGAAAGACTAAAAATAGAGCAGGTTTGAAGAAGAAGATAAACACTTGGAGACATTTCAAGTTTGAGATGTCTACCAGGTATCCAACTTGGAGGTCTGGAATATCGTTGTCTGGTAGGCATTGGAATATCATTGTTTGGAGGTCAAGGGAAGTTGCCAGGTTATAGGGGAAATGTAAAGCCAGGAGACTAGAAAGGGTCAAGAAGGATGTAAATAGAAAGGAGAATGGACTCAAGGGGTCCCTGGGTCCTCTGATACTTAGAGGCTGGAGAGATGAGGACAAACCCGCAAAGGAGACTGAGAAGGAGTAACCAGTGAGGAGGGAGGAGACCCAGGTGAGCTTGGGGTCCCAGAAGCCAGGCAAAGAGAGCTCTTCCAGGAGGAGACATAATCGACTCTGCCCATTACTCTGGAAATCTGTGGACTGATGCTTGGATTTACCAACATGGAGGCCAAGGAAGGGCAGATCCTTAGCATTAAGTGCTATTCCTGAAGATCTGTCCCTTGGACTGCAAGGAGGTCAAGCCAGTCAATCCGAAAGGAAATCAACCCTGAATATGCATTAACCTGAAGCTCTAATACTTTTGCATTAACCTGAAGCTCTAATACTTTGGCATTAATCTGAAGCTCTAATACTTTGGCCACCTGATGTGAGGAGCTGACTCATTGGAAAACATCCTGATGCTGAGAAAGCTTGAGGGCAAGGTGAGAAGGGGGCAACAGAGGATGAGATGGCTGGATGGCATCACTGGATGGCATCACAATGGACATGAGTCTGAGCAAACTCCAGGAGATAGTGAAGGATGGGAAGACTGGCGTGCTGCAGTCCATGGGATCGCAAAGAGCCAGACATCACTTGGTAAGTGAATGATAACAACAACTGAAGCTCTGTGTCCAGAAACTTTGTCAGGACAACTTCAAGCATCCTCCAATTGCCAAACTTTTCTCTAACATAATTTCCTCCTCTGTTTCATTTACTAAAAATCTTTTTTAAAGTCAAGAATAATCCCATTCTTAAATTTCTTGAAAGCCTTTATCCCTTCTCACCAACTTTAGAAATCATTGATGCAAGTTGTACAATATGTTCTCTGTTCCATTTGGTTGGTTTTGAAGCTGAGTTTGATTTCTGACCACTTGCTGACTGTTTAAGTGTGGGAAAAGTACTGAAGTTTCAAATTTCTTACCTGCAAAATGGGAATTTTAATAAGAACTCATGGGAGTTTTGTAAGAGTTACATGAAAAGCTATTTGTATGGGGCTGAATAGGTAATATTGTGGGTAGGGGTCTACATAATTTTTTCATTCCTTCATGAGGTTACTGCCTACGTGACCACAAGCAGGGAAAACATGTCACTTTGAGAGGCAAATGCTGAGTGGTTGACTAAATTCTCTCACTAGCTAGTAACCGCCTTCTGGAAACCTGCCTCCCAGCACATATAATACAAAATGTAGCCCCAGCAAAACTAGCATATGTCTATATGTTGTGAATGTTCCAATTGCTTAATAGCATTCAAAGTAATGGAATTTAAATCAGAAATAGCTATTAATAACAAGTGTCAACTACCCTGGGTACAGTAGGTGCATGAAGCGAAAAGTAGAGAGGAGCATGTAATAATTAATTCCCCTTGAATGAGTCTTCCTAAAAGAGTCTTGCAGGACTTCCTGGTGGTCCAGTGGTTAAGACTTTGCCTTCCAGTGCAGAGGCATGGGATTAATTCCTGGTTAGGGAACTAAGATCCCACATGTCTCAGAGCCAAAAAACCAAAACATAAAACAGAGGCAATATTGTAACAAATTCAATAAAGACTTAAAAAATGGTTCACATAAAAAAAAATCTTAAAAAAAAATAAAAGACTCTTGCATTCAGTCTTGATGACAAAAAAAAGATATTGCAGGCCAAGGGAGCAACATGTGCAAGTGTACCATCTTTAAGGAGCATGGCTTTTGCAGGCAAATAGTCCAATAAGAACATAGCAAATGTCATGGTGGGGTGGGGCAAGGGATAATAAGCAAAGAGTTGAGGCTGGAGAGGCGGCCTGGGCCACATCAGTGAGGGCCCCTGAGTTTTGTTTAGAGTGTGGACTTTCCCTTATGGAGATGAGGAGAGATGAGGGGAGTCCTACATGCCAGGTCATTTCTTTTCTTTTTTTTTTTTTTTTCTGATTTTTTTTTAAAATTTATTTTTAATTTTTACTTTACAATTCTGTATTGGTTTTGGCATAGATTGACATGAATCCACCACAGGTGTACATGTCATTTCCAATTCCCTCTGCGTCACACAGTCTGTTCCTCTCCAGTCCCTGTGGATATCACGCAAACTTTCTTCTACTGTAGGCTTGAAGAAGTACCCCAGTTTCAAATGTCATCACTTTATTCTCTTCCAACTCTGCTGTTCTTGTTCTTTGCAGATATCCCTGAGACCACTGAAATTATCCTGAAGGATTTCCTTGGCCTCATTCAGTAGTATTTCAATGATTTCCCCCCAAGTCCTGAATAATGGTAGCAGTTTCTCCAAAGTCAGTGATGCCACCTGGAGTGATGGGTGTCTTCTCCCTAGCAACCCACCGCCCATTTCCTAAGCATCATGTATCTATCACTAGGGAACACTGGTTGAGGATCAAAGTCCCCCAAAGGACTCTTCTTGGGGTTCACAGAGTATAATCATATTGAAATAATTCCTCCTGAGATGAGGTTTCATATGGTACAAAGAAGAGCAGATTTGGAATTAAGGGCTTCCCAGGTGGCCCTAGTGATAAAGAACCTCCCTACCAAGGCATGAGATGTAAGAGACCTGGGTTCAATCCCTGGGTCAGGAAGATCCTCTGGAGAAGGGCATGGCAATCCACTCCAGTATTCTTGCCTGGAGAATCCCATGGACAGAGGAGCCTGGCGAGCTACAATCCACAGGGTCGCAAAGAGTCAGACACAACTGAAGCAACTTAGCACACAAGCACGTGCATCTCTTCGGAGGCCCTGCCGGTCTATACGTGCAGGCTACCACCTTCTCTTAGCCCCAGAGAGACATAGGTGCTTCTCCACACCTGCTCCTGCTGCCCTTTGCTCAGCAAGCCACTGCTGAGAGCAAGGATGCACTGTCCTTGGCCTCATAAACAGCTTTAGATCTTCTCCAGGGGTCCCTAACCTCTGGGATGTAATGCCTGATGATCCAAAGTAGAGCTGATGTAATGATAATAGGAATAAAGTGCACAAGAAATGTAACGCACTTGAATCATCCCCAAACCACTCCCCCACCAGGGTCCATGGAAAATTGTCTTCCATAAAACCAGACCCTAGTGCCAAAAATGTTGGGGACCGCTGCTCTAGACCTTCTACTGAAGGTCAGTTCCCTTCATTTTTCCCTCCACCCTCTTTTCACCAAATCTCAGATATGTTTTGACTCATAATTAGAAAAATCCATGGCCATCTCCAGACACCTGAAGCCAACTAACAGTCTCTTTTCTGAGACCTTCTCTGAAGTTAGCAATATTTCCAATAACCACTTCTCAGACATGACCAAACTTGCTGAGATTTTGGGCTTTCCAAGTCTCTTATCTCCCCCAAACTTCAATATTTCCTTTCTACTGAATATCTCATTAAAGTTCTACTTCAGTGACACCTTGTCCTATTCTCAGAACCTTCTGAATTACATGGAGGAATAGAATTGCCAGATTGACTTCTAGAGGGCCTTCTGTTCTCTCTGCCTCTGGGCAGGAGAGTAATGGAACAAAGTATTTTGCCAAGAACAGCAACACACAATACCTGGCAAGACACAAAATATGTATTTGCATGGCTGGGAGAAAGGCTTGGAAACTCGCATAGCAACCTAAGCAATTATAGAGACAGGCACGTGATCTCCTCTGAGGAGCTGGGTCTGAGCCACAGGAGGAATAGAGCACAGTTTGTGCATTTCCAGGTAAGTTTAATTTAAACAAGAAAAGGAAGAGAGAAATCTTTTTCTTGATTGTCTCAGAAGGTTGTATCTAAAAGGAAGAAACAGACTATAGGTAAAGATAAACTTGTGGCTAATGTTAAGATTAAAAGACTCATCTTGATATTTGCTAGAGGGTCTTAGGAATGTATCCAAGAAAAAGAAAATGTAATTGAAAATAAATATAGCAAAGTCAGCATCATTAAAAGCCAGCAGGTTGGTAAAGTTTTAAATATACAAGCAACTGGGCAAAGGTTCTGAAGCCAATGGGAGTGAGGGGTGGGGAGAGGCTGAACATAACCGAGCTTCCTAGCTGGAATTCAGACATTCTTGCTCTTTAAGTATGATAAACCATCTCTTAATACAACACATGGAACTCATCAGCACTAAAGTATAAATGAACAGCTACAGATTAAAATATATCTGTTTTTGAACAAGGATCAAGACGTGAAGCTAAAAGTAGACACACTGAATAACAATGTGAAGGTATTTGGGGCAAAGTTGGCTCAACATACTGTGAATCAGAAAGCTAGAAAGGTTGTCCACAGCTGTCTCCTCCTGAGTGGGGAGAGGTGATGCTTGTTTGGAGTTTTCAACTGCCTATATTTCCTGCAGACTATTTCACACCTTCCCATTCCTTCATCCTTCTATGAATCCTATTGTTCTCTTCTTGTCAAACCCAGCTTAGATATCCTCGCCTGCTCCCAACATCACACCCTTCTCTGTGGGCCCTCAGGACCTAGAACACCTCTGTACTGCTATACTCTGCATGTTCTTTCATAATTTGTTTGTTTACATGTCTGTCCCCTCCACTCGCCCAGGAGATCATCAACAAAGCATCGCACCCCACAGGACTGCCACAGAAAAGAAGTTCAGAGCATACGTGTGAATTTGAAATAAATCGAAAATTGGTTGGAGTCCTCAGATCTCTCACAATGGGGTCTGTTCAGTTTAGGTTTCTCTGGCAGCTATTTCTAAAGCAGATTTTCTTTTTTAATTATTGTTGAAAACTCATGGAGTTATATGCCTCTTAGATACAGGTCAGAAGGCTCCAGCTTTGCTGGTAAATGTCAGAGCAATCTCACACATCCTAAAGTTGCCATATTTTATTCCAGTGCATTTCATATCAACTCTTAATTGCTTGGTGAAAATGTTCTTATTTTTTCTGAACTAGCAGTTAGGGGTTGCATTCAAACACGGAGAAAGTAGGTCTTATCACAAGCCATTGTTCTAGCCCCACCCCTCCTTTCAGAGAGCAATAATCATTGATGAGAACCTCCACCCACTCCAGCCTCGCCTACAGCTGAGCCCACCTGGGCCTAACTGAGCTTCCGTTCCGGGTCCTACTTAGTGTGTCACCCACTGTGTGTTTGTCTTATGCCCCTTGGGTCCTTTCACAGCATCTTACAAAATGATTAACACACAAAAGATACTCAATAAAAATTTGCTGAGTTTTTTTGAAAATCAAACTGTTTTGAGAGCACTAAATTTCAAATTAAAGTTATCTTTTCCATCGGAACTAGTGAAAGTGGAGAATTTTCCATTCAGTTCCAAGAGTCAAAATATTTTTTCCCTTAAGCATAAACATGACAAAACTGCTGCTAATATTTATTGAATGTTTACTCTGTGCCAATTTTTTAATTGAAATACAGCTGCTGTACAATGTAATTTACAGGTGCACAATATAGTGACATAATTTTTAAAGATTATACTCCATTTGGAGAAGACTCTTAAGGGTCCCTTGGACTGCAAGGAGATCCAACCAGTCAATCCTAAAGGAAATCAGTCCTGAGTATTCATTGGAAAGACTGATGCTGAAGCTGAAGCTCCAATACTTTGGCCACCAGATGCAAAGAACTGACTTATTGGAAAAGACTGATGCTGGGAAAGATTGAAGGCAGGAGAAGGGGATGACAGAGGATGAGATGGTTGGATGGCATCACCAACTCCATGGACATGAGTTTGAGCAAGCTCCAGGATTTGGTGATGACAGGGAAGCCTGGTGTGCTGCAGTCCATGGGGTCGCAAAGAGTCAGACACGACTGAGTGACTGAACTGAATACTCCATTTATAGTTATTATAAGATATTGGCTATATTCCCCATGTTGTACAACATATTTTTATAGTTAACTTTATATCTGTATTGCTTTTGAATTCACTATCTTACTTTACATAATAACCTGAGACACAGAGGTTTTTTATCACCATTCGTGATACAGAAAAGTGTGTTAGTCAGCCAGTTGTGTCTGACTCTTTGCAACCCCACAGACTGTAGCACGCCAGGCTCCTCTGTCCATGGGGATTCTCCAGGCAAAAATACTGGAGTGGGTTGCCGTTTCTTCCTCCAGGGGATCTTCCCGACCCAAGGAATCTGTGATACAGAAAGGGTAATATTTATTCAACATTATGCAGCTCAGAAATGAAAGAAGCAGAATGTGAACCAAACTCAGTATTTTCTACTACATCAGTCTTTAATAGACACAAACTGGAAAGTTCTCCCTTGGTCATCCAGCAGTTGAGAATCCCCCTTGCAATGCAAGGGACGCAGGATCAATTTGGGGAACTAAGATCCAACATGCCACATAGCAACTAAGCCTGAAAACCACAGCTTGAGCGTCTGTGTGTCCCAACGAAAGAGTCTTCATGACTCGAAGATGGCATGTGCTGCAGCCTAAATAAAATAAATTAATAAATGTCCTTAAAAACAGACATAGACTTAATGTCCCTCAAATCCTTTCTTTCCACTTTTTCACTCTCAATGGTGCCCTGATTCTTCTTATTTCAAACCTCAACTTTTGATTAGAAAATGTAAGGACAATTTTTTTTCTAATTCCAGATAATTCTCTTATCATTGCCAACACCGGCCCCCTTGGGCTTCAGAAACTGTGCTAAGCCCAATGGGTTCACATCAATCTAGTGTTTTGAACATATTATATAACGTGACATTTACCCCTTCATGTTATTTAACAAGTTATTTCTTTTTCCTCCCTAGGGAGAAATTCAATGCCTTTTTCAAAGACTCTGATCAGACAGGTGAACATCAAGGGGAAGTACTGTGCCTCCTGTCTGGATACTGTGGGAATCCCTAACAATGGGAGAATTGGAGAGGTTTTCTGAGACTAAGTTAAAGCCTGACTGGGTTGCCTTTGTCTTCCAGCTGCTGTGTGGATGGGCCTGGTTTTGTCTTTGTTCTGTAAGAAGGGAAAGCAAACACAAGAAGCCTCGCCTGGGAGATAACACCCAGAGACTGGGAAATCTTTGGTGGTGTGTCTCCCTCTCCACTGCAGGCAGTCCTGGAGCCCATGTGCCTCCCTGCATCCCTTTTTGCCATCTTTCTCAGCACACCCTTTGCCTGGACTATGGCAGCAGCTCCTCATTTGTCTCCCATTTCCGCTCTTGCCATCCTCTACCCCCGCGCAGCTTCCTACATAGGAGTCAGAGCGATATTTTCAGAACACAAATCTGTATGTATAACTCTTCTAGTTAAACCCATCAAAGCTTCTCACTGCTTTTTTAAAAACTAACATTTTATTGGAACAAGGTTGATTTACAGTGTTGTGTTAGTATCTGCTGTTCAGCAGAGTGAATCAGCCATACGTATACATATGCTGTTTAGTCTCTAAGTGTCCAACTCTTTGCAACCCCATGGACTGGAGTCCAGCAGGCTCCTGCATCCATGAGATTCTCCAGGCAAGAATACTGGAGTGGGTTGCCATTTCCTTCTCCAGGAGATCTTCCTGACGCAGGGACTGAACCTGTGTATCCTCCGTTACAGGCAGATTCTTTTCCCTCTGAGACATTAGGCAAGCCTATGTATATGTATACGCCCTCTTTTTTTGGATTTCCTTCCTATTTAGGTCACCACAGAGCACTGAGTAGAGTTTCCTGTGCTATGCAGTAGATCCCTATTAATTACCTTTTATATATGTTCCCCGGGGCTTCCCCGGTGGTGCAGAGGTTAAAGTGTCTGCCTACGATGCAGGAGACCTGGGTTCGATCCCTGGGTCGGGAAGATCCCCTGGAGAAGGAAATGGCAACCCACTCCAGTACTCTTGCCTGGAGAATCCCATGGACGGAGAAGTCTGGTGGGCTACAGTCCACGGGGTCGCAAAGAGTCAGACACGTTGAGCGACTTCACTTCACTTCATATATGTTCCCATTGCTTTTTGAAAGCAAAAGCCTTCAACCAGTATTTAGGCACTTTGTGGTCCGGCCCCTGCCCACCTCCCCATCCTCGTCTTGCCCAACTCTTTCCTATTTCTGCCTTGCAGCCACATTAGCATAATTTACGCTTTCATGAAGAAGCCAGACTATTCCCTCTGTCAGGAATTCTGTCCCCAGGGCCAATCTTCTCCTCGATAACAATCGCTGACTCTTGGATCTCAGCTTAAATATTATTACCTCTTAAGAAACCTTCCCAGATCTGCAAGCTAAGCTAGGGAGCCCCCTAATAACCCTCACAGAACCTTATACATCTCCTCTGTGATCACATTTTAACTAATCATTTCTGTGGTTGTTTATTTGATGGCTCAGGGCCAGGCCTGTCCTTTTACAGTTGACTTGAGCTTCCCAGGTGGCGCTAGTGGCAAAGAACATGTTTGCCAATGCAGGAGATATAAGAAATGCGGGTTCCACCCCTGGGTCAGGAAGATCCTGGAGGAGGGTCTGGCAACCACTCCAGTGCTCAAGCCTGGAGAATCCCATATATAGGGGAGCCTGGCGGGCTAGTGTCCGTAGGTCGCAAAGAGTCTAACACAACTGAAATGACTCAGCACGCACTCATGCACAGTTGGGCTCGTTTCTAGAGGATTCAACAGCCCCAACACCCAAATCTCAAATCTCTTAGGCTTCATGGTTTCTGGAAAGTTCTGAATGGCCAGGATCCTGCTGGTGCCCATAACTTCTGAATTCAGACCAATGGGGGATAAAGAGGTGGGCAATGAACCAAGGTTCTTTCCGAGAAAGCAGAATCTCTGCCCAGTTTCCCCAGAGAACTCGATGTCACAAAGAAACGAGGGAAGGCTTATCATAAGCCTCGGGCCTGAGTTTTGTGTCAGCGGAGCACCGTGTTCTGCGGGTTTTTGTCCGGGAACCAGGCATTCCTAAAAGTCTCCATCTCCCACTCTCTTCACTGCTGCCAGCGGCAGAGCTGTTCTGTATGACAAGCCATCAGTTCTGGGACAGCCAGAGCCAAGTAAGATCTTCATAAGATTTTGTTGAAGTAGAAGGCTAAAAAATATATATATATAAATAGGAGCTGGAATATAGCTAATCTGACCTTTTAGGGCCCATCTAAATGTGAAATACAGTGCTGGTCATTATTTAAAGGAGAAAGTATGGGGAAAGGAGACAAGTATAAAAAAAAAAAACACAGTTGTTCATTCCCATTCTGTATTAGTTTTCTATTTCTGTGTAACAAATTATCACAAACCAACAGCTTAAAACTTAAAATACTTTCCCTAGTTTAGAACTCCAGGCATGATGTAACTGGGTCCTCTGCCCAAGGTCTCACAAGCCTGGGGTCTCAACCAGACCTGGGGTCTCATCTGAGGCTTGGGGTTCTCTTCCAAGCTCATGTGGTTGTGGTTGGTAGTTTCAGGGAGGAAAAAGCTTTCCTCTATCCTTCTAGGCTTTTGTGGCTGGTTGAAGAATTTAAAAAATGAGGCACTCACCAAAATGGCTGAAACCCTCACCTTAAATACTACCTTCAGCTAAAGACCAAAGAAGATGTTGAAGGTAGTGTTTTGGGACTTCACAGGGGAGGAAAGCGATTCACATGAAGATGGAAAAGCAAATGTTTGGCAAATAAATGTTTGCTGGGCCAGGCAGACACAATGGGACACAGAATGGACTCTGATCTCTACACCCTGCCTCGAATTTCCCCTGCTAGCACAGAGTTGGACATGACTGAAGCGACTTAGCAGCAGCAGCAGCAGCCCTGACCCATATTCTTTGCGGATATCTGTGGTGATAACTATTCTGGGAGCAAACCCTCTAAATCCTTTAGGCAGTTAAGGGGGAAGGTCAAAGTTTCTTTCTGAGTCTTTTAGGCTTTGATTGTTTTCAATTCAAAATAACCCACATGTCAGAGACATTGGAGGGTGGCCAATTTTGTTTCCCTAAAGTTGAATTCAGTTTTTTTTGTAGCTATAGAACTCATTCATTTTTTTTAAGACCAGCAAGGAACAATGAGTATCTAATTTGTAGACCCGCTTTCATGGAAATGGGGAGTGGGGAGGAAAGGGTGAGACGTTTGGAAAGAGTAACATGGAAACTCATATTACCATATGTAAAATAGATAGCCAACAGGAATTTACTGTATGTCTCAGGGAACCCAAACAGGGGCTCTGTATCAACCTAGAGGGGTGGGATGGGGAAGAAGATGGGAGGGAGGTTCAAAAGGGAGGGGACATACGTGTACCTATGACTGATTCATGTTGATTCAATTTTGTTTGTCAGAAAACAAAATTCTGTAAAGCAATTATCCTTCAATAAAAAAATTAATTAAAAAGAAAAGAATCCACCTGCCAATGCAGGGACATGGGTTCAATCCCAGGAAAATCCCACATGCCAAGAGGTAACTAAGCTGCTGCACCCCACTTACTGAGTTCATGCCCTAGAGCCCATGCTCCACAACAACAGAAACCACTGTAAGAAGCCCGTGCACCCCAGCTAGAGGGTAGTCCCCACTCGCTGGAACCAGAGAAAGTCCACGCGCATCAGTGAAGACCCAGCACAACCAAAAATAAATAAATGAAAGTGTGAAAACATTAAAAAAAAAAAAAAAAAGAATTTACCTGGTTAGGTCAGACCTACTCAGCATAAGCTCTTATTTGATTAACTTAAAATCAGCTTATTAGGGACTGCAAAATTCCCTCATTCTGTAGTTTATGGGTTAGAACCAAGTTACAGCTCCCTGCTTCCCACAACTCAAGGTGAGGGGATTACACAAAAGTGTAGATACCAAGGATAGACATCAAAGGAGGTCACATTAAAGTTCCACCCACCACATCTTTCATTCACTGAGCTTCTGTGGTGTGTGTGTGTGGTGTGCACAGAAATCAGCTTGCTCCAACTCACTTCAACAAACTCAGGGAAATTTGTCTTAAGGAAATAAGGATGCCTTGTGGACCAAGGGAAGTAACGCAGCTTGGCCTGGACAAAAACAGGGATTAGGCTGTGGAATGCTGTAAGGAAAGCTGTGTTTCTCTGTGCATTTGCTTCATCATTGTCGCTCTCTGTGGACCGACTTATTCTGATCCCCACTTGACTCTGCAGTTCCAAGCCCATGCTGTCTCTGCTATCTGGTGGAATCCATCTCTCTCTCTCTCTCCCTCTCTCCCTGCTGCCCTCTAGTGCTAACGTCTGCTCACCTTCAGAGCAATCATTTCTGGCCACAGTGGGGATACACATCACGATCATAGCCGCCACCCATGGTGACCAAGTAGCCGGAGAAGAGGGGGTTAGTCCTCAAAGAGGCTGAGGGCCCACTGCATGGTGTAAGGAATTGTCAGTGGTCAGTCTGCATATTCCCCCATCTTCCTGTACATGAATTAGTAGCAAGGTTCCTCAGGTAGCAGTGGAGGAGGCAGGAGAGGTTATGTTTAATTGCTAATGTGTTTAAAATGACGCTCCCAAAACCACAGCACCTAGAGGAAAAGTCATCCTACTGGAAGAACGCGGCAGCAGCAGAGGATGTAGGTGCAGGCTGGGAGGGCCCAAGGTAGGGACAGAGCCACAGCCATGTCTGACAAAACCTTTCCTAGAAATGGCTGAGAAAGCGCATGCTTTGAGTAAGTGCACAGAGCAAAAAAGATCTGAGTAACAAAAGCCCTGGAGGAGGAAGGGGATGTTCCAGCACAGACTATACAGCTCAAGTTCTGCTAAGAACAAAGTGAGACTCAGAGAGGGTAATCCAGATAGGGCCTACTGTTTAAACCCAGCCGTGCTACTTGAGAGCTCTCGTCAACTCTTACTTATGAGAAATCAGTATCAGAATCTCTGTGCGTATTACAGCTGGCTTGTACTCAGGTACACAGTGATGTGTAAACTGGGGGTGGTCCTTACCTTCGGGTGTGGGTGCATTACCATCGAATCCTCTGTGATCTTCCTATAGTTCCAAGTTAAAGGATCATTCCCAGTGTTGTCATACTTGTGTAAATTAGCATTTGATGATCACAATCAAGATTCTGAGGCTCAGAGTGGGCCCAACTAATTAAATACTCCCCAGTCCCATGCTGTTAAAGACCTTAGTTTCAGTGAGGTTTATTTATATCCCGGTGTTCTTCCCAGGTGGTACTAGTAGTAAAGAACCCGGTTGCTAATGCAAGTAGACATAAGAGAAGTGGGTTCAATCCCCTGCAGAAGGGCACAGCAACCCACTCCAGTATTCTTGCCTGGAGAATCCCTTGGATAGACGAGCCTGGCCGGCTACAGTCCATAGGGTCGCAAAGAGTTGGACACGACTGAAGCGACTTAGCATGCACACACTCTTCTACATGTTACAAAAAGATTCTCAAAGTCGGAGATTGAACCTGGCTAGTGTTTAAGTTCCATGAGGTGACAGAGGCCAAAACCAAATTATCTCTGTCTTGTGGTGCCAGCACAAATCAATCACATCCTCAAGAAATGTTGGGTTTTAAAAAAATTTATTGTAGTTGATTGACAATGTTGTGTTAATTTTTCATGTACAACAAAGTGACTCAGTTATACATATGTATCTGTATATATTCTTGTTCATATTCTTTTCCATTAAGGTTTATCACAGGATATTGAATATAGTTCCCTGTGCTATACAGTAGGACCTTGTTGTTTATCTCTCTTATATACAAAAGCTTGCATCTCCTAATCCCAACTTCCAATCCTTCTCTCTCCCGCCACCCTCCACCTTGGCGATAAATGTTTATTGAATGAAAAAAAAAAAAGATTATTCTGGATTTTTGTATCATATAATCATTATAATTATAACCCGCTCTTTGTCCTGGTAGACTGTGGTTTTTTAGAACTGCACAGTCTAGGATGGTCACCATGAGCCACATACAGAATTTTAAATTTAAATTAAATAAAGTTTAAAAATTCAGTTTCTTCATTGTAATAGCCACATTTCAAATGCTTAGTAAGCGCATGTGGCAAGCGGTTCCAAATAGTACTTTCCCATCAGTACAGAGTTTTATTGGCCAGCACTGCTCTTGAAGGCAGAGACTTCCTCAGTTTCCCTCACAGTAACTGTATCAGGGTGCATACATAGTGCTCAACCATCATTTCTTGAACTAATGACCGTTAGACTCTCCTGGTAATCTCAGCCTAGCCTTCATTTCTGCACGAAGACCCCACTGAGTTCCATGCTGTGCTCCCCACAAGACTGAGGCGAATCCCTAGTGTGTCAGATTCTGACTCTGACCTCACACAGAACACAAAAATCGACTCAAAATGGATTAAAGATTTAACTCGCAACTGTAAAAGTTCTGAAAGAAAACACTAGGGAAAATCCTCATGCCATTGATACTGGCAATAATTTCATGAATATGACTCCAAAAGCACAGGCAAGAAAACCAAAAATAAACAAGTGAGACTACATCGAACTAAAGCTTCTGCATGGCAAAGGAACCATCAACCAACCATCGACAGTGAAAAGGCAACCTATGGAATGGGAGGAAATATGTGCAAATCATATGCATGGTTTGCAACTATATATAATATGATAAGGGGTTAATTTCCAAAATATACAAGGAATTCTTACAGTTCAACAGCAAAGAAAAAAAGAAAAAAGAAGAAAAAAACCTCTAATAAACCCAATAAGAACTCAAACCGACATTTCTCCAAAGAAGACATACAAATGCCCAAAAAGTGCATGAAAAATGCTCATAGTCACCAATTATCAGGGAAATGCACATTAAAATCAAGATGAGATATCACTTCACACCTATCAGAATGCTATAATTGAGAAAACAAAAGATAATGAGTGTTGTCAAGGATGTGAAGAATTGGAACAAAGCACACCTTTTTATGGGAATGCAAAATGGTGCACAGCTGTGTAAAACATTATGGAAGTCTTTCAAAAAAATTAAAAATAGAACTACCATATGATCCAATAATCCCACTTGTGTGTATTTATCCAAAATAATTGAGATCAGAATCTTGAAGAGCTATTAGTCTCCTATGTTCATTGCAGCTCTTTTCATAACAGTCAAGATGTGGAAGCAACCTAAATGTCCATCAACAAGCGAATAAATATGATATATACTTACAATAGAAATAATGTTTGGTTTTAAAAAGAGGAAAAGTTGGCATATGCAGCTGTATGGATGAGCCTTGAGGATATTATGCTAATTGAAATAGGCCAATCACAGATAGACAAATATTGCACAATTCCACTTACATGAGGTATCTAAAACAGTCACATATACAGAATAAAAGAGTGGAATGGTGCTCACTCGGCTGGAGAGAGGGGAAAGTGGGGAATTACTAATCAATGGACATCGTTTCAGTTAAGCAAGATGACCTGCTGTTCAACATTGTGTCTGTCGTCAAAAATTATTTATTGTACACTTAAACGTTTGTTGAGGGTACATTAACAAATGTGTTCTTGCCACAATAAAATAAATAACAAGTTTCTGTTTCCTAGAAAAATAGCCCATCCTGTGCAGTCCTGTCCAGCTTCTAGGCTATAAAGCCCTTGAGAGGTAGGCTGGTGCTAATGACTGCACCTCCAGCCTTTGGCTCAATGGTTGACAGAGCAGAGACACTCAGGCAAGTTTATCAAACAAAATCGAGTAGGGAGCATAAATTGATGGCTTCGAGCAACGTCTTTGTTACTTGCCAAGTTGATGACAGGGTGGGGGTGAGTGCTGCAGGCTGCATCTCTACAGGAGGATGGGACAGCTGTGAGAGGAGAAGCAAGGAACACAATTCACATATAATACTAGTGTGAAGGTCCTCATTTACCAAACGCCTAGTTCTCCAAAGCATCCCAATTTCTTGAGAAGATTTTCCTACTTTTTTGACTTCTTTCCTCTCAACTCCTTACATCTCTAATATTTCTTTCTTTCATGTTTGCTTAGGTTTAGAAATACAAAGATTGCAGAAAAATAGCAAACACTTTATATAACTATATTAAGAAGGGTCCTGATAGGAAATACATGGCAAAGGAGTAAGTGCAGTGTAAGAAAACC
This sequence comes from Oryx dammah, assembly GCF_014754425.2. Taxonomy (NCBI): domain Eukaryota; kingdom Metazoa; phylum Chordata; class Mammalia; order Artiodactyla; family Bovidae; genus Oryx; species Oryx dammah. The sequence goes on from NW_024070201.1 coordinate 15,175,359, forward strand.
ACAAGAGATGCTGCTGTACCCCAAGCATTCAGGAAACCTTAGCATCATAAAGGCACAAGATGGGGTGCTGTTACCAGAGCCTGATAAGAGAAGGCTTCCTAATAGGAGCTTTCATTTCTGCAGAGGGGGACGGCATAGAGGAATGAATACCCAGACTCCCTCCCTCCCATCTCTGCCCCTGTTCCCAGCAGGATGAACCCAGTGGGAGCCAGAGGGCTGGGAAGTCAAGCAGAGGGACCAGCCTCCTGGATCATCAGGGTGGAGAAGGGTAAAGTGTGGATCCAGAGGGCGACAGGGAATAACCCTCACATTCCACCATCTGGAAGTAACAAGTGGGAACAGTTTGTTATTTTTGCTCCTCATTTTAAAAAAAGAACTTTACAGGATAGAGTTAGGCCTCTTATTTGTTCACCTCAGTATTCCATTCTCTCCCCTCATCAGAGGCAATTTTGTGAATTTGGTGTATGCTCTTTGTGTATATTTTTAACCTTTTTTACCTAAATATAAATAAGTACCGAATAGCATTATTTTGGTTTTTTGAGATTTTTATATATGTTTTCATGTTTTTCATATAATTCTGTGACTTACTTTTTTTCATTCAATGGTGTATGTGCTTCAGAGAGATTTGTACACTAGTATATATGAGTACGGGCTTCCCAGGTGGCTCAGTGGTAAAGACTCTACCTGCCAAGCAGGAGGCACAGATTTGATTCCTGGCTCAGGAAGACACCCTAGAGAAGCAAATGGCAACCCACTCTAGTTTTCTTGCCTGGGATATCCCGTGGACAAGGAGCCTGGTAGGCTACAGTCCATGCAGTCCCAAAGAGACACAGTTTAGCGACTAAACAACAACATATATCAATATATTTCATCATCTTAATTGTTGAATAGTATTTCACTCTATTTATCTATTCTTCTACTGATGGATATTTACCTTGTTTACAATATTCATTCTTCAAATAGTATGGTACCAGGGCTCATAGAATCTGAACATGCTCAACTTTAACAAAAATTGCCAAATTACTCTCCAGAATATTTGTGTTAATTTATATTCTCACCAGCAACATATGAAGGCCCTGTTTCCCCACATTCTCACTAGCTCTCTGTATTTCAGATTTTAATTTTTGCCCTCATAATGGCATGAAATGGTATCCCACTGTTGCTTTAATTGGCATTTTCCTGATCATTAGTGACAGTGAGCAACTTTTTCAGATATTTACTAGCCATCGGCATTTCCTCTTCTGTTTATTGCCTGCCTCTATCCTTTGCCTACATTTTACTAAACTGTAAAACTTTTACAACTTTCTTTGTGAGTTGAAAGCCTTTAAGTCTATCTTGGGTGTTAAATCTTTGTGTAAAATGTGATGTGCAACCCAAGACACTTCTAATTAGCTCAGGATGAGGTTTTATAAAAATTGGAATCAAGAGCTTAACAGGTGAAAACATTCTCAAGGGATAAAAAAAAGGCAAGATGGTATTTACTCACATTGCTTCAGGAATTTTTCCCCAACATACTGGATAGTAACAAAGTCTCTAAAAGTCAAAGGGAATGACTGCATTAAATTAAGGCTTGATTACCTCTTCTCTGTGGAGTTGCTATTTCCATGTTCCCTGGTTCCAGATGTATGGCATCAAGGGGGGAAATGAAACTGTGACTGTGTTTTCAGAGTGGGCTGTTCTGACTTGATGATATACTTCATGATGACTCGATGTTGCCAGGGAGACATAACTTAAACCACTAAGGTACGTGAACTAAATCCTCCAGTTCATCTCGCAGGAACAACTGCTCGAGGACAGGGCTCTCTCTGAAGACTCTAGTGTCAAATTTAATTCAACAGATTCCTGCACCTTGTTCTAGAAGCCGCTTCTTCAGCCAGCAAAATTACTCACATCAGGATGCCTTAAGCGGCACTTCTGTTTGAGAGAGGACTGTGCACAGCACTGTGGGGCCACAGGAGTTAGCTCCTTCTAGACTCACTTTGGGAACCTTCTTACCGTATTCCTGTACCTCCCCTCGTTCACTTCCCCTGTTATACTGGCATTGTCTGCTCTTGGGTCCCTCTCCCCAGCAAGGCTTTGAGCCAGGGTTTCTCAGCTTCAATACTATTGACATTTGGGGCCAGATAAATGTTTGACCAGGGGAGGGGCCGTACTGTTATTTGCAGAATGTTCAGCAGGATTCCTGACTCCTACTCACTACATGCCAGTATCTCTCTCACACACACACAGAGTCACACACACATTGAATGTGTGTGTGCTCAGTCATGTCTGACTCTTTGCAATCCCCTGGACTGTAGCCCATCAGGCTTCTCCGTCCATGGAATTTTCCAGTCAAGAATACTGGAAGGGGTTGCTCTTTCATACTCCAGGAAATCTTCCCAGGAATTGAACCTGTGTCTCTTGAGTCTCCTGCCAAATGTCCTCTGGCAGCCAAATTGCCCCAGTTGAGAGGCCTGTTGTCAGCTCTAGCAAAGCAGGCCACGTTTTCTTTTCCTCTCTGATTCTTAGTGCCCCGGACATGCCTGGCACTGTGAACCAGACAGAATTTTGCTTGGAGGGATGAGAAAAGGCTTTGTGTTAGAGAACTACTGGATTTTGATTTTGAAGAATGGGGAAGAATAATATATGTCAGCTGTCTCCTGCACAACTTTCTGCGATCATGGAGATATTCTATATACTTAATAATACAATAAACATTACCACATGTGGCCTTTGAGTACTTGAAATGTGTGACCAAGAAACTGGCTTTTAAATTTCATTTAGTTTTAATTACTTTAAATTTCCAAGGCTACATGCCGGGAGCCAGCGTGAGGAACTCCACCCTTGGCAAAGGTCATGAGGAAGGAGGCTCGGCATTACACAAAGGCAAGATCGAGCCTCAGGAAACCCCCTGTTCCTGAGCATCTACCCCCAAAACCAGGGTCTGCCTACTTTACTGTTTTATGCTCTCACCTAAACCTCTGACTTTACGGGGGGCTGACCCCCATTACCTCTCTCGGAGAAGGAGTTAACTTACAGCTCCAAGTCAATAAAAATTCCTGGGTGTGACAAGAGTGTTTCAACTTACAAACTCCTCTGAAGGTTATCTAGCCTGCCTGTACAGGTTCGTCCGGCCACATGTGATTGTTTGCAGCCTCCCAGCCATGAGAGGCACGAGATATTTTGGACTTACTGAAGGCAGATTCTTTTGGGAAGTTGGAAATTGTTAGTATAGTGGGTTGGTTAGGAATTATATTGGTGAAGGGTTTTTCATTTGTTGTGCCAATAATTGCTGCTAATTCCATGCCCTGGGTGTGACAAGGGTGTCTCAAGTCAAACGTCTCTGCCGGCAGACTAGCTTGTGTGACAGGATTATCCATACTCCTGCCACTAGCACATGATTGTTTACTACCTCTCAACCATAAACAGCACAGAGAGTTTGGAGTATTTTGAAAGTCTGAATTAGCATAGGGCTTTTCTCATTGTTGAGTCAGTGATTGCTGCCAGGCCTCCATATCCTTAGGCACCTGGGAATATATTAATCAATGTATTTGGAATATAGAAAAGGAAATATAGTAGTTTTTGATGTTAGCAATACTAGACTTTTTGAGTTAATGAATTTTCTCTTTTGTTATAGATCATTGTACTTTGTTATAAGTCACTGTGTCCTTGCTATGTAAAAATGTAACTTTATCACTCTCTCAAGACTAAATAGATCTTAAGGGGAACATTGGTGAAGGGTTTTCATTTGTTGGACTGATGTTTGCTGCTAAATCTCCATATTCCCTGCCCTTATAATGAATATAACTAGCATATAGGAGAAATAAGTATTAACCTTTAAGATTAATCATGTTGACCTTAGGTTAAATAAATTCCTTTCTTGATTGTAACCCACTACACTCTCACCCTATAGGAATGCAGCTTTATTTGCAGGGTGGTGCCTGGTTTAAGAAAAAACACCCTTGGAAAAAATAAGTTTTTTGGTTATCAGAAAGAAAGGACCATAAAATGTCAGCAGGACTCATGGCCAGAAGATGATGTAAAACCCCTAAGACCTTTTTTTATACATTTACAAGGGTCAGGTCTGCTGACCCCCGTGTGACTCTGTATTCATCCCTATGTATAACAAAAGGTATATAAGCAAACCTAAAAAATAAAGAAATTGGATCAGTTTCTGGAAAGACTGATTCCCCCATGTCGTTCTTTCTTGCTCCCCGTTTTTCTGGCTGAATTCCCATCTGGAACGTGGGTGCCCGCCATGTCTACTTACTTGCCCCAGTTTTTAAGTTCATGTGAGAAGGAGCCCAAGGAGGGGCACCTTCTGATATTCAAGTGGCACCGGTGCCCCAACATAGATGGTGCAAATTCCCTGTCTTGGAATTTTATTGGTATCCCACGTAAACCAAGATATTCAGCCTCTTTTTCTCCACTAATATTTCCTACTACACTATCCGTTTCTAATCTCTCTCTATATATGTAATTAAATAAGTTTTTTCCTAGGACACTGATTCCGTCCCCACCTTTGAATTACCCTGGATCCACTGGGGCTGGACCCTGGCAGCTACATTTGACTAGAAGCTTTCATACTGAACATTGGGTGGGCTTCCCCAGTGGCTCAGACAGTAAAGAACCAGCGTGTGATGCAGGAGACCAGGTTCAATCCCTGGGTTGGAAAGATCCCTGGAGAAGGGCATGGCTACCCACTCCAATATTCTTTCCTGGGAAACCCCATGGACAGAGGAGCCTGGCTACAGTTCATGGAGTTGCAGAGAGTTGGATGTGACTGAGTGACTTACATGCACACATACAAGCCCCACTGTAAGCACAATTCACCAAATATGAGTTTGGGCTTCAACAGTTCCCCAAATATTCAGTAACATATTTACACTTTGTTTCTCTGATAATTATCCAAGCCTACATCAATATATTGGGTTAGCCAAAATTTTTGTTCAAGTTTTCTGTAATAGCTTGTGCAACTCACTTTTTGACCAATTCAATAGTTTGGAATAAAATGAATATTATCATGCTTCACTCTACAGAGGTGATAAAAGAGCTCACCCCACCCATCACAAAGCAACCAGGGACACCATTCTTGAGGGGCTTGAAGATTGATGCTGGTAGAATTCTCAGAATCATTCTGTTAATGTAAAAGCAGCCCATCCTTCTATCTATCCTTTCACACATATTTACCCAAGGAACATGTATTGAGAACCAACCTCATGCCCTCACTGAGATCACAAAAAATATGCAGAACAGTTAGGCAAAGTGTAAACAACTAACTAGAATATATTACAAGGAAAGTGGTGATGGAGTTCTGTGTGTGTGGTCCTATGCGCCTGACATAGATAGAGAAAGGTTAACAGTGGAGCTCATGCTGAGCTGAGTCTTAGAGTCAGAGAACTAGCTGAGTCAGTTTTCTAAACTTTAAGGAACAACATTTAAAAAAAAATGATCCCCTGGAGGCTTCTTAAAAAACAAATTCTCAGGCTTCTTCCTTGGAAATTCCTGGTACAGATCTTAGAGTTTTCCACTGTTAGCAAGTACCCGTGGCAAATCTAGGAAAAAGATGTTAGGAGGATGGAGTCAATAACTCCAATGTGCAGGTAGGAAATTTGTCAAGTCTTGATGCTCCTGATATCTGATAGTGAAGGTGTGAAAGTCACTCAGTCGTGTCCAACTCTTTGAGACCCCATGGACTGTGTAGTCCATGGAATTCTCCAGGCCAGAATACTGGAGTGGGTAGCCTTTTTCTTCTCCACGGGATCTTCCCAGCCCAGGGATCGAATCCAGGTCTCCCACATTGCAGGCGGATTCTTTACCAGCTGAGTCACAAGGGAAGCCCAAGAATACTGGAGTGGGTAGTCTATCCCTTCTCCAGTGGAACTTCCTGACCCAGGAATCCAACCGGGGTCTCCTGCATTGCAGGACAATTCTATACAACTGAGCTATCAGGGAAACCCCTGGATCTGATATGTATCAACACATCATCTGCCATTGAATAAGTGGTAGGAGCTTGAAAACTATGATTTTTTTCTGATATCAAAGCTAATTAGGAAAGTGAGAAATTAAGAAAAGTGAAAGAATGAAAGAGAAAATGAAAGGCCATACCTAAGTCCACCATCTAGACTTAATCACTGTCTGATACTTCTGATAATTATTTCACTTGTCTTTTTCTTTTTTTACAATATAGACACAAAATTGGAATAATAGTGTACCTATCCTTCTTTTAAAAATGTTGACAGGATGGTACAAAGAGTTCTCATATACTGCTCCCCTAGTACATGAATTGTGACAAATCTTACATCAGTATCATGCATTTGTCATGATTCATGTACTAGTGTGGGTATGTATATGTGTGCACGTGCACTCAATTGTGTCGACTCTTTGTGACCCCATGGACTGTAGCTTGCAGGCCTCCTCTGTCCATGGAATTCTCAAGGCAAGCATACTGGAATGGGTTATCATTTCCTTCTCATGGGGATCTTCTCAAATGTACCAGTCTTGATACATTCAGTCCAGTTCAGTTGCTCAGTTGTGTCCAACTCTTTGTGACCCCATGAACCGCAGCACACCAGGCCTCCCTGTCCATCACCAACTCCTGGAGTCCACCCAAACCCATGTCCATTGAGTCAGTGATGCCATCCAACCATCTCATCCTCTGTCATCACCTTCCCCTCCTGCCCTCAATCTTTCCCAGCATCAGGGTCTTTTCAAATGAGTCAGCTCTTTGCATCAGGTGGCCAAAATATGGGAGTTTCAGCTTCAACATCAGTCCTTCCAGTGAATACCCAGGACTGATCTCCTGTAGGATGGACTGGTTGGGTCTCTTTGCAGTCCAAGGGACTCTCAAGAGTCTTCTCCAACACCACAGTTCAAAAGCATCAATTCTTCGGCGTTGAGCTTTCTTCACAGTCCAACTCTCACATCCATACATGACCACTGGAAAAACCATAGCCTTGACTAGACGGACCTTTGTTGGCAAAGTAATGTCTCTGCTTTTTAATATGCTATCTAGGTTGGTCATAACTCCCCTTTCAAGGAGTAAGCGTCTTTTAATTTTATTACTTCAGTCACCATCTGCAGTGATTTTGGAGCCCATAAAAATAAAGTCAGCCACTGTTTCCCCATCTATTTGCCATGAAGTGATGGGACCAGATGCCATGATCTTCGTTTTCTGAATGTTGAGCTCTAAGCCAACTTTTTCACTCTCCTCTTTCACTTTCATCAAGAGGCTTTTTAGTTCTTCTTCGCTTTCTGTCATAAGGGTGGTGTCATCTGCATATCTGAGGTTATTGATATTTCTCCCGGCAATCTTGACTCCTGTTTGTGCTTCTTCCAGCCCAGTGTTTCTCATGATGTACTCTACATATAAGTTAAATAAGCAGGGTGAAAATACACAGCCTTGACGTACTCCTTTTCCTATTTGGAACCAGTCTGTTGTTCCATGTCCGGTTCTAGCTGTTGCTTCCTGACCTGCATATAGGTTTCTTAAGAGGCAGGTCAGGTGGTCTGGTATTCCCATCTCTTTCAGAATTTTCCACAGTTTGTTGTGATCCACACAGTCAAAGGCTGTGGCATAGTCTATAAAGCAGAAATAGATGTTTTTCTGGAACCCTCTTGCTTTTCAATGATCCAGTGGATGTTGACAATTTGATCTCTTGTTCCTCTGCCTTTTCTAAAACCAGCTTGAATATCTGGAAGTTCATGGTTCATGTATTGCTGAAGCCTGGCTTGGAGAATTTTGATTACTTTACTAGCATGTGAGATGAGTGCAATTGTGCAGTAGTTTGAGCATTCTTTGGCATTGCCTTTCTTTGGGATTGGAATGAAAACTGACCTTTATCGTTAACAAAAATCCATATTTCTTTCAAATTTCCCTCATTATTTCCTAATGTCCTTGTGTTGTCCATGATCAGATCTAAGATACCATATTATACTTGGTTATTAGATTCTGTCAGGCTCCTCTTGACTACTACAATATCTCAGACTTTTCTTGTTTTTGATGACCTTGACAGTTTTGAGGAGTACTGTCAGACATTTTTTAGAATTTCCTTCAATTGGGATTTATCTGATATTTTTCTCATTATCAACCTGGGATCTACATACACAGATATCCTCAACCCAGAATTGACAGCTGTTAGTTACCATTTTATGATATTTGATTCATTTTTAAGAAAAAATAGAATGGAAATTAGATTTTCTTCACTCAATACCATTTGCAGCAATTTGGATGGATCTAGAGATTATCGTACTAAGTGAAGTAAGTCAGATAGAGAGAGACAAATACCATATGATATCCCTTATATATGGAACCTACGATATGACACAAATTAAGTTACTTGCAAAGCAGAAATAGACTCACAGACACAGAAAACAACCTTACGGTTACCAAAAAGGAAAGAAGTTGGGGAAAGATAAATTAGAAGTTTGGGATGAAAATATACTACTACTATACACAAAATGTAAAATAGACAACCAACAAGGACCTACTGCACAGCACAGGAAACTATATTCAATATCTTGTAAAAACCTATAATGGAGAAGAATTTAAAAAAAGATATAACTCCATCACTTTTCTCTACACCTGAAACTAACACAACACTGTAAATCAACTATATTTCAATCAAAATATTTTTTAAAGATGATTTTTGTCATTCAACATGCACAGCTTCAGTCTCACAATCCTCCCGGCCTCAGAGATGTCTTCAATTTAATGTGTAATCTCCCATCTCCACTTTTTCCTTTCATATGTGTGTATGCTCACACCTATACAACCGGGAAAATATAAGGCATTTCACTGTATTTAAAATATTTTCCAAGGGTGGCATCATATACACATCATTCTATGTCTTGATTTCTTTTGCTTTCTCTCAAAAAGATTGTTTTTGAGAAAAGATAAGAATTTGAGGTGATGAAAGTGATACTTAATTACATGGTGAGAATCCCTTCACAATGTATACACTTAAGAAACCACCTCAGTGTACATTTTAAGTATCTTATAATTTTATTTGTCAGTTATACGTCAATGAAGGTGAAAAAAAAAAACCTAAATTATTTTGAGAACGATTTATGTAGATTTAGGCTGGTGGGCTGCCGTATATGGGGTCATAGAGTCAGACATGACTGAAGCGACTTAGCAGCAGCAGCAGCAGCAGCAGCTATTGCCTTTAACTGCTGTGTGGTATTCTATGGTATGATGAAGTATATTTTATACATTATGTTCCTTTAAGGAGACTCTCAAATACAATTACTGGTTTGTAGGGTATAGGCCTTCCAATATGGTTGTGTGACTTTACACTCTAAAATAAAAACAATGTTTGTTTCCTTACATTCTCAACAGCAGTTAGTATTAGCAGACTTTTGAATTTTTCCAAACATATGGATCACAATAAACTGTGGAAAATTCTGAAAGAGATGGGAATACCAGACCACCTAACCTGCCTCTTGAGAAATCTGTATGCAGGCCAGGAAGCAACAGTTAGAACTGGACATGGAACAACAGACTGGTTCCAAATAGGAAAAGGACTACGTCAAGGCTGTATATTGTCACCCTGCTTATTTAACCTCTATGCAGAGTACATTATGAGAAACGCTGGACTGGAAGAAACACAAGCTGGAATCAAGATTGCCGGGAGAAATATCAACAACCTCAGATATGCAGATGACACCACCCTTATGGCAGAAAGTGAAGAGGAGCTAAAAAGCCTCTTGATGAAAGTGAAAGAGGAGAGCGAAAAAGTTGGCTTAAAGCTCAACATTCAGAAAATGAAGATCATGGCATCTGGTCCCATCACTTCATGGGAAATAGATGGGGAAACAGTGGAAACAGTGTCAGATTTTATTTTTATGGGCTCCAAAATCACTGCAGATGGTGACTGCAGCCATGAAATTAAAAGACGCTTATTCCTTGGAAGAAAAGTTATGAGCAACCTAGATAGCATATTCAAAAGCAGAGACATTACTTTGCCGACTAAGGTCCATCTAGTCAAGGCTATGGTTTTTCCTGTGGTCATGTATGGATGTGAGAGTTGGACTGTGAAGAAGGCTGAGTGCCGAAGAATTGATGCTTTTGAACTGTGGTGTTGGAGAAGACTCTTGAGAGTCCCTTGGACTGCAAGGAGATCCAACCAGTCCATTCTGAAGGAGATCAGCCCTGGGATTTCTTTGGAAGGAATGATGCTAAAGCTGAAACTCCAGTACTTTGGCCACCTCATGTGAAGAGTTGACTCATTGGAAAAGACTCTGATGCTGGGAGGGATTAGGGGCAGGAGAAGAAGGGGACGACAGAGGATGAGATGGCTGGATGGCATCACGGACTCGATGGACATAAGTCTGAGTGAACTCCGGGAGTTGGTGATGGACAGGGAGGCCTAGCATGCTGCGATTCATGGGGTCACAAATAGTCGGACATGACTGAGCGACTGAACTGAACTGAACATTTTATTTCAAATTTTCCTGACTACTGGTGAGCTTGACCATCATCTCATATCTTCATTAGTCATTTGGCTCCTTTCACCATGAATTTCTTGTTCACCTTTTTTCTCATTTTTCTATTGAGTGCTTTTTTCTTTTTTCTTTTTTTTAAATTAGCTTGATAGCCTTTTGTTTTTCACATGTTTTGAGTAGTAATCTTTTTTCTTATGAGTATTTTACTAATATATTGTTTCAATCTGCTGCTTGTCTTTTTAATTAGCATCTCATTTGTCATTAGGAATACATTTTGACATGCTAGAAGGTATAAAATTTTCAATCTATGCTATTTTATATAATGCTTAAGAATGTATAAAATATATTTCCCTACCCTGTTGTTCAGTCACTCAGTCATGCTAACTCTTTGTGACCCAATGGACTGCAGCACGCCAGGCTTCCCTGTTCTTCACCATCTCCCAGAGCTTGTTCAACTCATGTGCATTGAGTTGGTGATGCCATCCAACCATCTCGTCCTTTGTCATCCCCTTCTCCTCCTGCCTTTGATCTTTCTGAGCATCAGGGTATTTTCCATGAGTTGGCTCTTTGTATCAGGTGGCCAAAGATTTGAAGCTTTAGCTTCAGCATCAGTCCTTCCAATGAATATTCAGGATTGATTTCCTTTAGGTTTGGCTGCTTTGATCTCCTTGCAGTCCAAACAACTCTCAAGAGTCTTCTCCAGCACCACAGTTTGAAAGCATCAATTCTTTGGTGCTCAGATTTTTTTATGGTCCAACTCTCACATTCAGATATGGTGACTGGAAAAAACCATAGCTTTGACTAGATGGACCTTTGTCAGCAAAGTAATGTCTCTGCTTTTTAATATGCTGTCTAGGTTTGTCATAACTTTTCTTCCAAGAAGCAAACATCTTTTAATTTCATGGCTGCAGTCACCATCTGCAGTGATTTTGGAACTCAAGAAAATAAAGTCTGTCACTGTTTCCATTGTTTCCCCATCTATTTACCATGAAGTGATGGGACCGGATGCCATGATCTTAGTTTTTTGAATATTCAGTTTTAAGCCAGCTTTTCATGCTCCTCTTTCACCTTCCTCAAGAGGTTCTTTAGTTCCTCCTCACTTTCTGTCATAAGGGTGGTGTATTCTGCATATCTGAGGTTATTGATATTCCCTCTCCCACCCCCACGATCTTTATTCCAACTTGGGCCTCATCCAGCCCAGCATTTCATGTGATGTACACTGCTTTGAAGTTAAATAAGCAGGGTGACAATAAACAGCCTAGATGTAATGTTTTCCCAATTTTGAACCAGTCCCTTGTGCCATGTCTGGTTCTGCTGCTTCTTGGCATACAGATTTCTCAGGAGGCAGTTCAGATGGTTTGGTTTTCCCATCTCTTTAAGAATTTTCCAGTTTGTTGTGATCCACACAGTCAAAGGCTTTAAAGTAGTCAATGAAGCAGAAATGGACGTTTTTCTGGAATTCTCTTGCTTTTTCTATGATCCAATGGATACTGGCAATTTGATCTCTTGTTCCTCTGCCTTTTCTGAATCCAGCTTAAATATCTGGAATTTCACAGCTCACATACTGTTCAAGCCCAGCTTGGAGGATTTTGAGCACTGCTTTTTTAGTATGTGCAATGAGTGCAATTGTGCAGTAGTTTGAACATTCTTTGGCCTTGCCTTTCTTTGAGACTAGAATGAAAACAGACCTTCCCCAGTCCTGTGGCCACTGCTGAGTTTTCCAAATTTGCTGGCATGTTGAGTACAGTCCTTTCACAGGATCTTCTTTTTAAAATTTGAAATTGCTCAGCTGGAATTCTATCACCTCCACTAGTTTTGTTCGTAGTGATGCTTCCTAAGGCCCATTTCACATTCCAGAATGTCTGGCTCTAGGTGAGTGATCACACCATTGTGTTATCTGGGTCATTAAGTTCCTCTTGCTACACTTCTGTGTATTCTTGCCACCCCTTTTTAATATCTTCTGCTTCTGTTAGGTCCATACCATTTCTGTCCTTTATTGTGGCCATTTTTGCATGAAATGTTACCTTGCTATCTCTAATTTTCTTGACGAGATCTCTAGTCTTTCACATCCTATTGTTTTTCTCTATTTCTTTGCATTGTTCACTTAAACAGGTTTAAAAAAAAAAATCTCTCCTTGCTATTCTTTGGAACTCTGCATTCAGATGGGTATAGAGTTCCTTTTTTCCTTTGCCTTTCACTTCTCTTCCTTTCTAAACTCTTTGTAAGGCCTCCTCAGACAGCCACTTTGCCTTTTTGCATTTCTTTTCTTGGGGATGGTCTTGATCACTGCCTCCTGTATGTTACAGACCTCCATCCACAGCTCTTCAGGCCCTCTGTCTATCAGATCTAATCCCATAAATCTACTTGTCACTTTCACTGTATAACCATAAGGGATTTGATTTAAGTCATACCTGAATGGCCTAGCGGTTTCCCCTACTTTCTTTAAGTCTGAATTTTGCAATAAGGAGTTCATGATCTGAGCCACAGTCAGCTCCTGGTCTTCTTTTTGCTGACTGTTAGAGTTTCTCCATCTTTGGCTGACAAGAATATAAGCAGTCTAATTTTTGTATTGATCACCTGGTAATGTCCATGTGTAATGTCTTCTTTTGTGTTGTTGAAAGAGGGTGCTTGCTATGACCAGTGTGTTCTCTTGGCAAAATTCTGTTAGCTTTTGCCCTGCTTCATTTCATACTCCAAGGCCAAACTTGCCTGTTACTTCAGGTATCACTTGACTTCCTACTTTTGCATTCCAGTCCCCTATAATGAAAAGGACATCTTTTTTCAGTGTTAGATCTAGAAGATCTTGTAGGTCTTCATGGATCCACTCAACTTCAGCTTCCTCAGGCTTAGTGAATGGGGGATAGACTTGGATTACTGTGATGTTGAATGGTTTGCCTTGGAAACGAACGGAGACCGTTCTGTCGATTTTGAGATTGTACCCAAGTATTGCATTTTGGACTCTTTTGTTGACTATGAGGGCTACTCCATTTCTTCTAAGGGAAGAAATTTCCCTACTCTAATATCTTAAAGGGCTTCCCTCATAGCTCAGTTGGTAAAGAATCCGCCTACAATGAGGGAGACCTGGGTTAAATCCCTGGGTTGGAAAGATCCCCTGGAGAAGGGAAAGGCTACCCACTCCAGAATTCTGGCCTGGAGAATTCCATGGACTTTACAGTCCACGGAGTCAAAAAGAGTTGGACACGACTGAGCAGCTTTCACTTTGGACTTCCCTGGTGGATCAGATGGTAAAGCATCTGCCTACTATGTGGGAGACCTGGGTTTGATCCCTGGGTGAAGAAGATCCTCTGGAGAAGGAAATGGCAACCCACTCCAGTACTCTTGCCTGGAAAATCCCATGGACAGAGGAGCCTGGTAGGCTACAGTCCATGGGGTTGCAAAGAGTCGGACACGATTGAGCAACTTCACTTCACTTCACTTCAATATCTTAAAAATATTCACTATATTTTCTTCTGGTTGTTATAATTTTTGTTTTTAATTGTTAGATTTTTAATCTACTTGAAATGTATTTTTGTTTTTCATATAAGATGAAAATCCACTTTTGTTAGTGTCAGAAGCCCATCCACCTGGTTCCTTTGATTGAGTCCTTAATCCTTTCCTTTCAGACCTGTAATGCCAGCTCCATTAACTAAATGTCCATATATGTAGTGACTTGCTCTGGAATTTCTCATTTGCACAACTGACCTTTATCTATGACTCAGCCAAAGCCATTCTGTTTTACTCATTTAGCTTCAAAATAAACTTTGATACAGGGTGGAATAAGCATTCCTTTCTTGTGATTCTTTTTCAGAATGGAATTGGATATATGGTGGTTTTTATTTTGTCACATAAATTTTCAGATAACTTTACAAGTTTTATGGAAAACTACATTAGGATTTTTACTAGAATTCTATTAAAATTTTATATTTATTTGGAAAACAGTTTCCATCTTTACCATACTGAATCTTCTTAATCATGAGTACTGTTTGTATACTTTTAAAAATTTTGTTCTATTTTTTCAATACCATTCTTGAAATGTTCTCAGCAAAAAATTTTACAAAGTTTCTATTTTTTCTTAGACATCAAATCACTTTATTGTTAAACCAGAATTTTTTCAGTTTCTTTATGTAATGCTAGCCTGTGAAAATTGGAGAAGGAAATGGCAACCCACTCCAGTGTTCTTGCTTGGAGAATCCCAGGGACGGGGGAGCCTGGTGGGCTGCCGTCTATGGGGTCGCATAGAGGTGGACATGACTGAAGTGACTTAGCAGCAGCAGCAGCCTGTGAAAATGCTATTTGTTTTTGAAAGTAGTTTTATATGACTTATCCTGTTGAATTTTATCAGTTCTGTAGAATTTCTTAGGTTTTCTAAATAGACAGTCATACCAAGCACAAATAACAATAGCTTGTCTCTTTTAGATCCATGTATTTCCATTGCTTTATTGGCTAGAAATTTTAATGCAGTACTGCTAAATGCTATATTATTATTACATATTATATAACATATATTCTGTTTTATAGGTATATATATGTATGTATCTGTTATATATACATATATATATGTTGGAAAAGACCCTGACACTGGGAGAGACTGAGGGCAGGGGGAGAAGGGGCTGACAGAGGATAAGATGGCTGGATGACATTGCTGACTCAATGGACATGAGTTTGAGCAAATTCAGGGAGATAGTGAAGGATAGGGAAGCCTGGAGTGCTGCAGCCCATAGAATCCTAAAAAGTCAGACATGACGTAGCAACTGAACAACAGCATATATTATATAATAAATAATAATTAGAAAGTATTATATATTGTATTTACATATTAGGTATAATATATAATACAGTATTGATGATGTGGTAGTGGATACCTTTGTCTTTTTCACTCTAATAGAAAAGCTTCTAAGCACTTATTTTATATGATAAAATTTATTATGATATGATATATGTTTTTGTTAGATGGCTTTTTCCAAGCCAAAGATGTTCAAGTTTTCTTCTGTCTATACTTCATTAAGAATGTCTTTTTAAATCACTAATTAGTTCTAAATTTTCTTAAAAGCTTAGTGGGCATCTTTTCAGTGATCATGTCGGTTGTCTCCTTTAGCTTGCTAATGTGGTAAATGACATGATAGATTTTCTTAAGTTAAAACTTCTAAACATTCGAAACGTAAGACCAGAAACTATAAAACTCTTAGAGGAGAACAGAGGCAAAACACTCTCTGACATAAATCACAGCAGGATCCTCTATGACCCACCTCCCAGAATATTGAAAATAAAAGCAAAAATAAATAAATGGGACCTAATTAAACTTAAAAGCTTTTGCACAAAGAAGGAAACTCTAAGCAAGGTGAAAAGACAGCCTTCAGAATGGGAGAAAATAGTAGCAAATGAAGCAACTAACAAAGAACTAATCTCAAAAATATACAAGCAACTCCTGCAGCTCAGTTCCAGAAAAATAACTGACTCAATCAAAAAATGGGCCAAAGAACTAAACAGACATTTCTCCAAAGAAGACATACAGATGGCTAACAAACACATAAAAAGATGCTCAACATCACTCATTATCAGAGAAATGCAAATCAAGACCACAATGAAGTACCATTTCATGCCAGTCAGAATGGCTAATATCCAAAAGTCTACAAGCAATAAATGCTGGAGAGGGTGTGGAGAAAAGGAAACCCTCTTACACTGTTGGTGGGAATGCAAACTAATACAGCCACTATGGAGAACAGTGTGAAGATTCCTTAAAAAACTGGAAATAGAACTGCCTTATGACCCAGCACTCCCACTGCTGGGCATACACACTGAGGAAACCAGAATTGAAAGAGACACGTGTACCCCAATGTTCATCACAGCACTGTTTATAATAGCCAGGACATGGAACCAACCTAGATGTCCATCAGCAGATGAATGGCTAAGAAAGCTGTGGTACATGCACACAATGGAGTATTACTCAGCCATTAAAAAGAATACATTTGAATCAGTTCTAATTGAGGTGGATGAAACTGGAGCCTATTATACAGGGTGAAGTAAGCCAGAAAGAAAAACACCAATACAGTATACTAACACATATATATGGAATTTAGAAAGATGGTAACAATAACCCTGTATGCGAGACAGCAAAAGAGACACAGATGTATAGAACAGTCTTTTGGACTCTGTGGGAGAGGGAGAGGGTGGGATGATTTGGGGGAATATCATGGAAACATGTATAATATCATATAAGAAACGAATCACCAGTCTAGGTTCGATACAAGATCCTTGGGGCTGGTGCACTGGGATGACCCGGAGGGATGGTACAGGGAGGGAGGTGGGAAGGGGGTTCAGGATGGGGAACACGTGTACGCCCGTGGCGGATTCATGTTGATGTGTGGCAGAACCAATACAATATTGTAAAGTAATTAGCCTCCAATTAAAATAAATAAATTTAAATAAAAAAAACCTTCAGTACATTCTGGGATAAATCATGCTGGGTTATATTTTTAAAATATATTCTACTCTGCTAACCTGGATCTGTTAATATTTTACTTAGACTTTTTACACCAATGTTTATGGAGGGTTTGGTATGTAGTCTGCTTTTTTATACTGTGACTCGCTTGGGAATGAAATTATTGTCTCATAAAATAAACTGAATGGCTTTGTCTCTTTGTGTACCCTCTGGAACAGTTTGTATAAGAGGAATTATCTGTTCCTTGATTATAGCAAAATTCAGCTGTAAATCTTTCTGGCTCTGTTTCCTTTTTAGGGAGGTCAGTGTTGGCTATTAATAGTGAGCTCTTGTTATTTTGTTACTACCATATTAGCAGTAGGTAATACTTATGCTGGAGAAGGAAATGACAGCCCACTCCATCATTCTTGCCTGGGAAATCTCATGGACAGAGGAGCCTGGCAGGCTACAGTCCATGGGGTCACAAAGAGTCGGATATGACTTAGCTACTAAACAACAACAAATACTTATGTGGTGCCAGGCCCTTGTTCTAATCTAAGCATTTCAATAACAAATATAATTGACACAACAGTCTTATGACCTAAGTACAGTCTTTGGGCTTTGGCAGGGAAGAGGCAGAGGGAAGGGGTTGGCCGTGTCCCTTGGCTTGTGGGATCTTAGTTCCCTGACTAGGGAACCTAGGCCCTCAGCAGTGAGAGGGCCTACCTATATCTGGTCCTAACCCTCTATCTCTGGAGTCCTAACCACTGGACCACCAGGGAAGTCCTGACCTAGTGTAGTTATTATTCTCATTTACATGTGAGGAAACTTAGGCAAAAAGAGATTAGGTTATCTTGCTGAAGCTTACACAGTAACGGAAGAGCCAAAATCAAGCCCAAGCAGTCTGACTGCAAGATCTATGCTCTTAACCACCATACTATATTAAAATTTTCTATTTCCTTAGGAGTAAATTGTCTTACTTTTCATAGTCCTAGAAAATTACACCTTTCTTTCAAATTTTCAAAAGTATTGGCATAAAGGTATTAAAATAGTCATGATATTTAAAAATATCTATTGTGATTTTTTATCCCTAATATTGCTTTATTTCTGTCTTCTCTTTTTCTTTACGAGTCTAAAACTTTTGTTTATGACTAAAACTTCTTTCTACCAGTCTTTCCAGGCAAAGAGCCAGATTTTAACTGTAAGATGTCTTGATTTGCTTTAAAATATACAGTAAGTCGTGTAACAGTGACTCAGTATATTTGAAACAAGATTGAGAGTAGCATGATGATTGTTGACATTTGAGAAATGAAGGCTCTTTATATTCTCTACTTTTATCCATTTCTGAAAATTTCTACAATAAAAAATGTTAAAGAATTAGATTTTGTTTTTCTCTAAAGAATTAGATTTGGTTTTTCTCATAATCCATTGAACTTTTAAATTTGTGCTATTTTTCATTAATACATACTTTTATATTTATTTCCTAATTCATTCTTTAGGTTTTCTCTGTTCTTTAGCTTTCTCCAGTTATATGTTTACTTAAGTAATTTTTAGTCTTGTTTTCTAGTATGCATATTTAAGCCATACATTTCCTTATAAATATCAATTTGACTTTACCCTTCAGGTCTTTTATTATGTAGTTCAGTTCAGTCGCTCAGTCGTGTCCGACTCTTTGCGACCCCATGAATCACAGCATGCCAGGCCTCCCTCTCCATCACCAACTCCCGGAGTTCACTCAAACTCACGTCCATCGAGTCAGTGATGCCTTCCAGCCATCTCATCCTCTGTCGTCCCCTTTTCCTCCTGCCCCTAATCCCTCCCAGCATCAAAGTCTTTTCCAATGAGTCAACACTTCGCATGAGGTGGCCAAAGTACTGGAGTTTCAGCTTCAGCATCATTCCCTCCAAAGAAATCCCAGGGTTGATCTCCTTCAGAATGGACTGGTTGGATCTCCTGGCAGTCCAAGGGACTCTCAAGAGTCTTCTCCAACACCACAGTTCAAAAGCATCACTCTTTTCTAATTAAAAATATTTTTCCAGTGTGATTTCCTTTAAATTCCAAACTGTTTATAACAGTGTCCATAAATGATATCAACTGTTTGGAATTTGTACAGATTTGCTTTGTGCCTATTGTTAAATCATATGTGTCAATTTTTTTCAGTTAACCTATAAAATTTCTAATGATTTTGTCTTTTTGATCAGTTTATGAGAGACACATGTTAGAGTCTCTTCATTTAGCTGAATAAAGAAATTGGTAAATTTTTTTCTGTAATTCTTTTAGTTTTATTTTTATATTTAAAAATTATACTAATCCATGGCTACTCATTCATGATATCTGCTTGGATATTTTATTTTGCTACTTTTATAAATATGTAACATCCATACCTTTAACTTCAAATTCTGCTTTGTTTGATACTAATAGCTTTATTTTGGCTATTAAATGTCATCTTTATTTTTTCACTTTCAAACTTTCTATGTTGTTCCATTTTAGATGTACCTCTTATATATAATATATTGCTAGACTTTTTAGATCCAATCTCACCTTCCCCAGTAACAGTTTTAATATATAGTATATTAAATTTATTTTTGAGTGTATATGTACCATATTTAGTGCTTCTGTACCATGTTCTTTTTTCTTTACTCTTCCTCTTTTCTTGTCCTCTAGTGAACTGAAGTATCCTTTTTTCTTCCCTTCTACCGATTCAAAGTAATGAACAGTATTTTTTTTCCTCCTTTGGCCATGCCACACGGGATGGGCCTATGGGATCCCCATCCCATAGCGTCACATATCAGCCATATGTGTTTGGCTGTACCGGATCTTAGTTTCTGTAAGAAACTAAATTTCTGCAAGAAATTACTGCAACACACAGAATCTTTAGTTGCAGCATTCAGTATCTACTTCCCTGACAAGAGATAAAACTTGGGCCTCCTTCATGGGAACACGGAGTCTTAAGCACTAGACCACCAGGGAAGTTCCTTTGGATGGTATTTTTATTCTTTTAGAAGAAATCTACATACATTTTAATGTTATTTTCTAATCATGTGTAAAGCTATTATCTCTAAAGAAGAAAGTGAAGTCGCTCAGTTGTGTCCCACTCTTTGCGACCCTGTGGACTGTAGCCTACCAGGCTTCTGCGTCCATGGGATTCTTCAGGCAAGAATACTGGAGTGGGTTACCATTTCCTTCTCCAGCGGATCTTCCGGACCCAGGGATTGAACCTGGGTCTCCTGAACTGGAGGCAGACACTTTAACTTCTGAGCCACCAGGGAAGTGATTATCTCTAATTAGAGATTATCTCTAATCTCCTTCCTAATAAGATAAGGACTTGAGTAAAAACCTAAGTGAAATCACTCAGTCGTGTCCTACTCTTTGTGACCCCATGGACTGTAGCCTACCAGGCTCCTCCATCCATGGGATTCTCCAGGCAAGAATACTGGAGTGGGTTGTCATGAGTAAAACCTAACTTCCTCCTAAATGTTTTAATCTCACTTGGGTTCTTGTTGCCTATAATCGATTCCAACTTTTATTAACAGGAAATAAAAAATGTGTTTTCATAGACAGCCAATATTAACTTAAATTTACAACATGTTTTACTAATATTCTTTACTCTGCTTTGCTCAATGGGTTTATTTTCTGTCATGCTGAGGTACATTCTTTAGTAGTTCTTTCAGCAAGGGTCTGTGGATCTATGAATTTTTTAATTCATCACTCATTCTTCAATGATCATTTAGCTGCACACAGAGTTCTAGCTTCATTAATCTTTTCTCTCAAGACTTTAAAGACACTATTCAATTTTTTCTCATCTATTCTTTCTTTTAATTAATTATTTTAATTGGAGGATAATTGGTTTACAATATTGTTATGATTTTTGCCATACTCATCTATTCTTAAAATGTGAAGACTACAGGAGGTGTCAGTCCTTCTTTGCAGGCAATTTGCAAGTGTATACTTCTTCTCAGGGATGGTTTTAAGATTTTCCCTTTATATTTATAGTTCTACAATTTCACCCCACTGTATAAGGTAGGAAGATTTGTGATTTTTTTTTTCACTCTAAGAATGTATATTTCGATTTTGGAACATCTGAAGGCATTATTTCTTGAAAATTGCCTCCACCTTCTACCTCATACTTTGTATTTCCTGTCTCTGGAACTTCTACCAAATGTGTGGTGAAGTATCTCATTTTACATTCTACATCTATCTCTCTGTACTGCATTTGAAGTGATTTCCTAAAGTCTGCTTTCCCATTTCTTCATCCTCTGTTCATCTATTTTTAGTCTACTGCTTAACAAGTCTATTGATATTTTTGTTTTGATGCTTCTATTTTTCATTTTTAGGATTTCTATTTGGTTCTCTTTTAATCCATCAATTCTTTTTCAGATTTGGGCAAAAACAGTTTAGATCCTCACTTTACACTAAAATAATCTAGATGGCTTTACAGCATTACAGAAAAAGAAATTAAAACAAAAAAAGTCATATTTGTCAAATCTAGATAGAGATAGATTTTCTAGGTTTCAAAGCCCACTGTGCTTTCATAAACTTAAAAGAAAACAGTGCTAATTTGAATACATAAACCTTAAATCTCTGAAGCTAAAAAAATGCATAAACACAATTTAAAAGCACATAATAAATTAGAGGCATAGCTACAAAAGTATGCTGCTGCTGCTGCTGCTAAGTCGCTTCAGTTGTGTCCGACTCCATGCGACCCCATAAATGGCAGCCCACCAGGCTCTGCTGTCCTTGGGATTCTCCAGGCAAGAACACTGGAGTGGGTTGCCTTTTCATTCTTCAATGCATGAAAGTGAAAAGTGAAAGTGAAGTCATTCAGTCGCGTCTGACCCTTCGCACCCCATGGTCTGCAGCCTACCAGTCTTCTCCGTCCATGGGATTTTCCAGGCAGGAGTACTGGAGTGGGTTGCCATTGCCTTCTCCGACAAAAGTATGACAAAGTATTAATATCTTTAAAATATAAAAGCCTTATAGACATTAAGAAAAACACAAATGGAAAATATAAAAGGCTAATAATAAACATTTTCAAATTGCTTACCTATACCAATAATCAAATAAATATTTTAAAAAATTATCTGGCATCTGCCATACTAACCAAATATTAATATTTGCCTCTAATAAGAATATATGAAGCTTATGAGCTACATGAGTGTAAGATATGACATTTGGAGGAAAAATTCCAGCATAAATCAAGTGCCTTGAAACTATTCTAATTTTGAATTTATGAATTTTGGCTTTTAATAATCCAACCCAAGGAAGCAACCCAAAATACTGTGAATAAAAACTCTGCTATCTTTTTATAGCAAAGAAAAATTGGAAACAACCTATCACTATAATAAAGAGAACTATACATAACAGTTTTGCATCTGGGATGAGCAGATGCAAACTATTCTATATAGACTGGATAAACAACAAGGTCCTACTATATAGCACAGGGAGCTATGTTCAATATCCTGAAAAGAATATGAAAAAGAATGTGTGTATATATAAATCACTTGTTGTTGAAGTAAATTTTTAAAAAGAGAAGGAAACAAGTAAATTGCTACACCTGTAAAATATTATTCAATTATTAAAACTTACACTTACAAAATTTTTAACTGAATAGGAAAAAACTCATGTTATAATCTTATGTACAAATGAAGTATATAAAACTATACATATGGTATAGCTGAAGACTAGATGAAAAGCATATATCAAAGTGTTGACAGAATATACTTCGGAGTAGTAGCTGTATTGAAGATTTTTCCACAACATTGTGTTTTTTCCACAACATTGTATTTTTTCCACCACAAATATTCCATAATGAACACCTATTATTTTTTATAATTTTAAAATTAATAATTAAAGATTTTTTAAAAAAAGCTTTCTTAAGGAACTTGATCTCGTCTTTCGTTCTTCAGTTGTCCTCACTCTCTCCTTCAAAAGGAGTCCTTTCCTCATCATTCTTGTCTGGACTGTAGGATTTTCTTGGCTGGAAGCAGTGGGTCAAATTAAAGTGAAAAGTACACGTTAATCCAAGCAACAAAACTCAGGCCTTTGACAGCACTTCTCAAAAGCAGTTTCTACTTCATGTCTGAGATGCTGAAGTTTCTTAGGAAGATTTAAGAGTAAACTGCCATGGAAAGTCACTAACTTGAAATCCAATATTTTTAAAATATGACATCTCAAGGTACATAGTTTTCTTTTAAATTTCAGGTTGTAGCCAGCGGATTCCTAACATTAAGAATCAGCTTATTTTTATTAAAACCTTAAAAATGACATAATGTTCATGGAAGTTGTGTCAGTTTGTGTCCTTCCAGAGACAGACACCAGGGCAGAGTTAGACTTCAGAGATTCATTGGGAGAAACTGGGACAGGACTACGTCAATGCTGCATATTGTCACCCTGCTTATTTAACTTATATGCAGAGTGCACGATGTGAAACGCCAGGCTGGATGAAGCACAGGCTGGAATCAAGATTGCCGGGAGAAACACCAACAACTTGAGACATGCAGATGACACCACTCTTATGGCAGAAAGCAAAGTGGAACTGAAGAGCCTTTTGATGAAGGTGAAAGAGGACAGTGAAAAAGCTGGCTTAAAACTCAGCATTCAGAAAACAAAGATCATGGCATCTGGTCCCATCACTTCATGGCATATAGATGGGGAAACAGTGGAAACAGTGACAGACTTTATTTTCTTGGGCTCAAAAATCAGGAGGATGGTGATTTTGTGGATGGTGGATGTGGACTATGGATGGTGACTGCAGCCATGAAATTAAATGATGCTTGCACCTTGGGAGAAAAGCTATGACCAACCTAGACAGCATATTAAAATAAGTTATCACTTTGCCAACAAAGGCCTGAGCAGTAAAAGCCATATTTTTTTCCAGTAGTCATGTATGGATGTGAGAGTTGGACCATAAAGAAGGCTGAGCACTGAAGAATTGATGCTTTTGAACTGTGGTGTTGGAGAAGACTCTTTTGAGAGTCTGTGGGACTGCAAGGACATTAAACCAGTCAATCCTAAAGGAAATCCACCTTGGATATTCATTGGGAGGACTGATAGAAGCTGAATCTCCCAATACTTTGGTCACCTGATGGAAAGAGCTGACTCATTGGAAAAGACTCTGATGCTGGGAAAGATTGAGGGCAGGAGAAGAAGGGGATGACGGAGGATGAGATGGTTGGATGGCATCACCGCCTTGATGGACATGAGTTTGAGCAAGCTCCAGGAGACAGTGAAGGGCAGGGAAGCCTGGAGTCACAGAGCTGGATACAACTTGTGAATAAACAGCAACAATTGTGAGAAAAGCCCATGAAGGACAAAGGTGAGAGGAAGTAGGAGAAGTAAGGAGAGCATACAGACCAAGATGCCAATAGGGGTCCAGGACAGGAGATCGGCAGGAGAAGGGGATGGGCAGGAAGAGCTCTAGACAACAGGGCAGTTCTGAGAAAGCCTTGGTCAAAAATGTCCACTGTTTCCCCATCTATCTGCCGAGAAGTGATGTGACTGGATGCCACAATCTTTGTTTTCTGAATGTTGAGCTTTAAGCCAGCTTTTTCACTCTCCTCTTTCACCTTCCTCAAGAGACTATTAAGTTCCTCTTCACTTTCTGTCATTAGGGTGGTATCAACTGCTCTGAGAGCAGTCAAAGAGGACTGCTCAACAATAGAGTCCCATGTTGGGCAGAAAAGACCCAAATCTAGCACCTCTGTTGTGCCCAGTCAGTGGCAAGAAGCAGCCTGGGGAGAGCCTGCTCTCAAAGTCAGCACT
Source organism: Oryx dammah (assembly GCF_014754425.2). NCBI lineage: Eukaryota > Metazoa > Chordata > Mammalia > Artiodactyla > Bovidae > Oryx > Oryx dammah. Next base: position 15,199,963 of record NW_024070201.1, read on the forward strand.
GCGGTGGACCCTGAGTGTAGCAGCTGGAGGTCGTCAGTCATCTGTGGGAGGTGTGGTTCGTGTACTTCATGGCTGCCGTAGAAATGTATTTAAAGTGTGCTCTCTTCCAGAGTCTCCTTTCCACTCCCCAAATAAAAGCAAAACCAGAAAGCCTTCTCCCTAAAACAGCAATTGGTAGATGGATTGTGTCTAGAGAAAACGTTAACATTTCCTTAAGCAAGATTTCAGAACTACAGTGTCTGGCACATTACGTGGACCTGTGAGTACTTGTTGCCTAAATTGTGTCACTTGATCCTTTTCTCCTCATGAAGTGTAATAACATGGCATTCTGGATTAAACCCAGATGCCCTAGATTGGACATTTCTAATCCTTACCACAACCCGACAACATGGACACTGTTAGATGTCTTTACAGGTAGATACGCTGAGGCTCAGAGAGGTTAAGTAACTTGCCCAAAGTTGTAGAGCTAGTAAATGGTGCTTCTGGAATTCAGACCCAGTGCCCTAGACCCACTCTTCTTCAACTCTGGGTAATCATCAGGATCCCACCTGATGAAGATCAGGCTTCACCTCAGACCAATAAAATCACTGTGTCTAGAGGTGGTAGAGGGGGGCCCAGGTGTCTGCTTTTTTTTTTTTTTATAGTCTTTAAATACAGGAAGTTCTGATGTTTCCGAGGTTTAGCACAACTGATTTAATCCAACCTCTTCTCATATTGCAGATTGGGTAACTGAGTCTTAAAGAAGCAAAGTTATTATATTCCTCAGCTGAAAGAGTTGGAACCAAAGTTCAAATGCTGAGTCTCCTAATCCATGTTGCCCTCTGGGAGCTCACTTGAGGTTGGCTATTCTCAGAAGGCTGAGCACTGAAGAAAAGATACTTTCAAATTGTGGCACCAGAGAAGACTCTTGAGAGGCCCTTGGACTGCAAGAAGATCAAACCAGCCAATCCTAAGGGAAATCAACCCTGAATATTCATTGGAAGGACTGAAGCTGAAGCGGAAGCTCCTATACTTTGGCCACCTGATGGGAGGGGTCGACACATTGGAAAAGACCCTGATTCTGGGAAAGACTGAGGGCAGGGGGAGAAGGGGACGACAGAGGATGAGGTGGTTGGATGGCATCACCGACTCAGTGGACATGAGTCTGAGCAAACTCTGGAAGATAGTAAAGGACAGGGAAGTCTGGCATGCTATATTTCATGGAGTCGCAGAGTCAGACACTACTGAGCAACAGGGCAAAATCAAAGGACTCAGCTTATCCAACAGTCCTTGTGTGCCCCCTGGTGGGTTAAAATGGTAAAGAGCCACCACCTTGGCCACTATTTAACAGGGTAAAAGAATGAGGCGCTCTATAAACCTTAGCATTGCCTCATCAACATGCTACATGTAGGTCTATACATGCTGGCTGTTACTTAGTGGCATTTTACATCATCATTGTACTTAGCAGGAAGAAAACCACATTATCAACACAAAAACACAACCACTCTGGATTTGTACAGTGCCTTCCCTCTGATTGCAGCCATGAAATTAAAAGACGCTTACTCCTTGGAAGGAAAGTTATGACCAACCTAGATAGCATATTCAAAAGCAGAGATATTACTTTGCCAACAAAGGTCCATCTAGTCAAGGCTATGGTTTTTCCAGTGGTCATGTATGGATGTGAGAATTGGACTGTGAAGAAAGCTGAGTGCCAAAGAATTGATGCTTTTGAACTGTGGTGTTGGAGAAGACTCTTGAGAATCCCTAGGACTGCAAGGAGATCCAACCAGTCCATTCTGAAGGAGATCAACCCTGGGATTTCTTTGGAAGGAATGATGCTCAAGCTGAAACTCCAGTACTTTGGCCACCTCATGCGAAGAGTTGACTCATTGGAAAAGACTCTGATGCTGGGAGGGATTAGGGGCAGGAGGAGAAGGGGACGAGAGGATGAGATGGCTAAATGGCATCACCGACTTGATGCACATGAGTCTGAGTGAACTCTGGGAGTTGGTGATGGACAGGGAGGCCTAGCGTGCTGCGATTCATGCGGTCACAAAGAGTCGGACATGACTGAGCGACTGAACTGAACTGAATCCCTTACATTCCAGCAAAGGTTTTTGTTACTAGAAAAGATCTCATGTTGGGTGCATTTGGGCCCAGCCTGGACAAATGCTCTCAATTAGGAAAAGCCTGTGTTTGGTGCCCTCTTATACGATCTGCATTAGTGCCTGCTCTCCCCTCTCTGCTTCTGCAGCCTTCTACACACTCGCTCCCCTGGGAGAAGAATTTGGACTCCAGTCTTTCCTGCATCGGAATATTTTTGCATGCCACCCCTGGGGCATTCACACATGAAAAGGATAGAAGATGAGGGAAAAGCAGCAAAGGAAAAGGAATGAGTGTTGGACGCAGCAGGAGAGAAAACAGGAGAGTGTTACCCTAGAGGCCACGTGGAGTGATGCAAGATGGAGGAAATGATCAACTGGGTCAAATACGGTGACAGGTCAGCGAAGATGAGGACAGGGAACTGACCATCAGATTTAATAATCGGAAGTCACTGCCTCTTTAACCAAAGTGATTTTTGCTGTAATGGTTGTGGTGAAATTCTGAGTGGCGTATGAAATTGGATACATCAGTCATGGACGACTCTTAAGCTGAAAACTGGAATATTTCCTGTCATATCAATAAACAAGGATGCTACAGTCATCTGGATTCCAGCCCTCCAGGGCACTCAGGAAGAAGAATCTCTGCCATCAGAAGCCATCAGACTGCAGCCACTCCCTCCAGGGAGCCCGGAGGAACTCCACAGGATACTGGCCCCAGAGAGCTGAGATGCATATGAAAGGGATGACTTCATTGATTCCAGACTCTTGCATCTTCCCATACATAGAAAAGCACCAAATACCTTGAGATATCTTATTTCTTGAATTCTTAAAAATTAGTTTTGATATTCAGACTACCTGCCCTTTGTTGCAAATCTATACAACCTGACTCCTCCACCCCTCTCCTCAGAGCAGTTCTCCCGGGGTCACTTGAGATGCAGTCTCCCAGGCGTGAAGTCCTAAAAATTCCCACTGGATAAAACATACCTCCCAACTTTCGGACTGTGACTATTTTTTAAGTTGATAAAGTTTCTCTGTAGAGAGGAGCAAAGAAAGGAGGTAGGAGCTTGAGGACAAATGTTTCTTTTTTAATATGGAAGAAATAAGAATATATTTATAATGCTGAGGAGTGGGAAGAATCCAGTGTGAGAGGGAAATTGATGATACAGAAGGGAGAGGGAGGAATGGTTAGAGAAGCATCCTGGATAGACCAGAGGGAACAGGAGTTAGTACACAGGTGGAGGGATTCCACAGGAGCACAGTTTGTTTACAGTAACGAGAGGAGGGGCGGGGTCTATGCGCACAGATGGCCTCAGGTGGGCAGATGGATGGGAGCCTGTGCAAGTTCTCTTCTGATGGCACCTATTGTTTAGGAAGCAATAGGAGACAAGATCACAACGAGAGAAGCTGCTACAAAGTGAAATAAAGTTCCATGAGAGAATAAGTAAAATCTGAAAAAGAATACATATATTTGTGTGTATATATGGGCTTCCAGGTGGCACTAGCGGTAAAGAACCCGCCTGCCAATGCAGGAGACTAAGAGACGTGGGTTCGATCTCTGTATTGGAAGGATCCCCTGGAGGATGGCATGGCAACCTACTCCACTGTTCTTGCCTGGAGAATCCCCTGGACAGAGGAGCCTGGCAGGCTACAGTCCACAGGATCCCAGAGTCAGGCATGACTGAAGTGGCTTAGCATGTACTCATGCATATATGTGTAAATATACATGTATAACTGAATCATTTTGCTGTACACTTGAAACTAACACAATATTGTAAATTAACGATACTTCAATCTTAAAAAAGAAAGAATAAGTGAAATGTTCACTTTTGGAAATATAACTCAAAGAGTGATGGTGAGGTGGTTTAGGGGCTAAGAGTTTTTGCTGAAAACCCTTAGATAATGAAGTTCACATGAAATGTCAACTAAAATTCAAATAACAATAAACACACATGTGATGCTCTCAATTTTCTTTATTTTCTAACAACTACTTAAACCACTCAACAAACCACTCTACAACATAATTTTAAGAAAACTTCTGCAAATTTTAGGGTGGAAATTAGACCCTACCATTAAAACATCACGCAAGCACTTATTTAACTTTTTGGTATACCTTACAGGTGATGGTACATTTTAATTCTATATACCACAGAATTCACCCTGAGCACAAAACTCTTTAAAATAAAACAACACATGTGTATACCACGTGGCTGATTCATGTTGATGAAAGGCAGAGATAAGCACAATATCGTGGCGCAATCATCCTTCAATAAAAAAAATAATAAAAATAAAAATAAAACATCATTTCTTCTGAACCATTTCAGATTCAGTTGCTGTGGCCTTTTTTTTTTTTTTTCTTCAGAAGTTAAAACTATACTCAATCTGCTTCCCGGAGCCACAGCCTTGAGCTTATAGCAGATTTGTACAGAGTACACCAAGGGCTCCTCAGAATTCTCCACCAGCGATGCTCTCCATTCATGTTATCACAGGTAGAAGAGAGAACTGGCTAATTCCAAACTTGGTTCTTTATGAAGGCTTTGTGCCACTAGGAAGGTCAGCTTGCGTGCATACTGACAGGGAGCTGGAATACTGATTAGGCCCTAAGGAGGAAAATGTACTGATAGTAATTAAGAGGAAAACCTACTCTTCAAAGCAGTATTTTTTCCTGAGGGTTTTTTCATCCACTAGTTACACATATGTTAGAATGTGTGTAAATCAGTAAGAACTCACCAACAAAGGGCAACCTTGCTCACTGAGAACTTAAATTCACTGGGCAGGATGAGGGAGCCGAGAGGTTTGAGGACGCCTGGACCTGTGAACCGCACACTGAGGGCTGACCTACGTTTCCTACAACTTGAAACTCTGAGGGGCTGCGAGCAAATCTTGGCTTTGGACCTTGACAGCAGCTCTGGAATGGAGTCATGCCTATTGCTTGCCCACCAGACACAATATCTGAGTTGCCTTCAACTGTCTCATGTGTAACTGGGAAATAACAATACCCTGATTTCCTCCCAGACTGGTAAAAAATAATATATATAGTAAAGTCTTTGAGAAATTATCAATGCTAATGCATTCTAATAGTTACTGGTATTTTATGTCTATGATAGAGTGGGTTTCATCCAGTGTGGACTAAGAAATCATCCATCCACCCATCCATTCATTCATCCCTCCTTTGTGGAAATTCAGGCATTGTGCCAAAGGTGAATCGGGTGACAACTTCCAGGTGGGCACCCCAAGTTCTACTCTGCAACTAAGTACAGAGCTGACACTCACCATCCAGTTGTAGTACAGGTGACACAGCTTGAATGTGAGTCTCTGCATGTGGTCGGGCTTCAGGCCATTGTCATCATAAATGACGTTATAGTAGGTGGGATTAACGGTTCCCCGACAGGCCACCTGGCTGATCAAGTAAAAGTCATACCTGAGGGGAAAGGAAGGATTGTGAGAAAGAAGGCATGCAGAACAGGGCCAAACCTGACCACACATGGTCAAAGCTTTGTTAAAAATAGATTTTCTAACAGACTTGCCATTCCGGCCGTGTTGCTTCTGAATCCACGACAGTGCCAAGTGGTGGGTTCTGCAGATTTCGGCCAGTTTCTGCCAAGAATCGTGGCATGCCCTTCTTCCTGACCACAATCACCGACAGCGCGGGGCTTAAGACCAGAGAGGCAAAGTAAAAAATAATAGTAATAATAAGAAGAAGACGACGGAGAGAAACTAAAACCAAGCCATGCAGCCTTTTCTATTTATTTATATATTCTTTGTAATTTTAAAATGAAATAAATTCATTCATTCACAAAATGCTGCAAAACAAAGAAAATTAAAATTACCCCTAATCTGCCCTCCTCCCTGAAATATAACCAGTCTTTAAATTAAGGATCATCTTCATTTGTTGCCAAAGTGTGGTATGTCCAATCACTTGACCAATTTCCATCATTGAAAAGGGATGGGGAAGAATGGTTCATCAGTTCAGTTCAGTTGCTCAGTCGTGTCCGACTCTGTGACCCCATGAATCGCAGCACGCCAGGCCTCCCTGTCCATCACCAACTCCTGGAGTTCACTCAAACTCACGTCCATCGAGTCAGTGATGCCATCCAGCCATCTCATCCTCTGTCATCCCCTTCTCCTCCTGCCCCCAATCCCTCCCAGCATCAGAGTCTTTTCCAATGAGTCAACTCTTCACATGAGGTGGCCAAAGTACTGGAGTTTCAGCTTTAGCATCATTCCTTCCAAAGAACACCCAGGACTGATCTCCTTTAGAATGGGCTGGTTGGATCTCCTTGCAGTCCAAGGGACTCTCAAGAATGGTTCATGGGACAATAAATTACAATTAACACTTCTAAAGAAAGCATTTATAGAATTATACACAGAGACAAGATTCTTTTTTCCATTAGCAATCATCTCCCTGTTTCACCTTCGCTCTTCTTCTCAATTTCTAAAAATGGAAAACTAGAAGCTCTCCTTACTTCTCCAGTCATTGCTTCTGAATCCTGCAAAACACACGCCTGGGAGGGTGGATGGACAGACCACCTACACCTTGGGGCCAAATGCTGAATGACCGGGTGTTAAGTGTTAATAGATAAAATCCAAATATTTGCCCCTGGTAGCTCAGTGGTAAAGAATCCACCTGCAATGCAGGAAACTTAAGTTCAATCCCTGCATCCAGATTTCCTGGAGAAGGAAATGGCAACCCACTGCAGTATTCTTGCCTGCGAAATCCCAGAGACAGAGAAGCCTGGTGAGCTACAGCCCATGGAGTCTCAAAAGAGTCAGACATGATTGCAACTAAACAACAACAAATATTTGCAATTATGGGAGAAACCTCCAGATCACTGAAAATTCACTTTAAGCACTTTATCTTAAAAATACTTTATTAATGTTTTCAATCTCGAAACTTTTTAAAAGTTGATGTCATCCTGCAGGAGAACTAACTCTTTGGCATTGTCAGCTGGTAAAATGTATCCTGAGATCCCCAAATTGCATGATGGTGACTCCTGGATCAGTTAGATTAACCCAACGCAAACCACTTCAGAATTCTTGCCTTGAGAATCCCATGAACAGAATGGAAAGGCAAAAAGATAGGTACTGAAAGATGAACTCCCCAGGTTGGTAGGTGCCCAATATGCTACTGGAGAAGAGTGGAGAAGTAACTCCAGAAAGAATAAAGAGACGGAGCCAAAGCGAAAACAATGCCCAGTTGTGGATGTGACTCGTGGTGAAAGTAAAGTCCGATGCTGTACAGAACAATATTGCATAGGAACCTGGAATGTTAGGTCCATGAATCAAGGTAGATTAGAAGTGGTCAAACGGGAGATGGCAAGAGTGAACACTGACATTTGAGGAATCAGTGAACTAAAATAGACTGGGATGGTTGAATTTAATTCAGATGACCACTGTATCTACTACTGTGGGCAAGAATCCCTTAGAAGAAATGGAGTAGCCCTCAGGGTCAACAAAAGAGTCAAAATGCAGTACTTGGATGCAGTCTCAAAAATAACACAATGATCTCTGTTTCCAAGGCAAACCTTTCAATATCACAGTAATCCAAGTTATGCCCCAAACACTAATGCCAAAGAGTTGAAGCTGAATGGTTCTATGAAGACCTACAGGACCTTCTAGAACTAACCAAAAAAAGTGACCAAAAAAGATGTTCTTTTCATCACAACGGACTGGAATGCAAACATAGAAAGTGAAGTAACAGGCAAGTTAGGCCTTGGAGTACAAAATGAAGCAGGGCAAAGGTTAACAGAGTTTTGCTAAGAGAATGCACTGGTCATAGCAAACACCCTCTTCCAACAACACAAGAGAGAACTCTATACGTGGACATCACCAGATGGTCAACACTGAGATCAGATTGATTATATTCTTTGCAGCCAAAGATGGAGAAGCACCAAAAACATGGCCAGGAGCTGACTGTTGCCCAGATCATGAACTCCTTATTGCCAAATTCAGACTTAACTTGCAGAAAGAAGGGAAAACCACTAGACCACTCAGGTATGACCAAAACCAACTCCCTTACAATTATACAGTGGAAGAGACAAATAGATTCAAGGTATTAGATCTCATAGAATGGCTGAAGAACTACGGACAGAGGTCCATAACATTGTACAAGAGGCAGTGATCAAGACAATCCCCAAGAAAAAGAAACGCAAAAAGGCAAAATGGTTGTCTGAAGAGGCCTTACAAATAGCTGAGAAAAGAAGAGACGCTGAAGTCAAGGGAGAAAAGGAAAGATATATCAATCTGAATGCAGAGTTCCAAAGAATAGCAAGGAGATATAAGAAAGCCTTCCTCAGCGATCAATTCAAAGAAATAGAGGAAAACAACACAATGGGAAAGACTAGAGATCTCTTCAAGAAAATTAGAGATACCAAGGGAACATTTCATGCAAAGATGGGTACAATAAAGGACACAAACAGTATGGACCTCACAGAAACAGAAGATATTAAAAAGTGGCAAGAGTACACAGAACTATACAAAAAAGTATCTTAATGACCCAGATAACCACAATGGTGTGATCACTCACGTAGAGCCAGACATCTTGGAGTCCGAAATTAAGTGGCCTGAAGAAGCATCACTACGAACAAAGCTAGTGGAGGTCATGGAATCTCAGTTGCGCTATTTCAAATCCTAAAAGATGATGCTGTGAAAGTGCTGCACTCAACATGCCAGCAAATCTGGAAAACTCAGCAGTGGCCACAGGACTGGAAAAGATCAGTTTTCATTCCAATCCCAAAGAAAGGCAATGCCAAAGAATGTTCAGACTACCTCACAATTGCACTCATTTCACATACCAGGAAAGTAATGTTCAAAATTCCCCAAGCCAAGCTTCAACAGTACATGGACCAAGAAATTCCAGATGTTCAAGCTGGTTTTAGAAAAGGCAGAGGAACCAGAAATCAAATTGCCAACATCTGTTGGATCATAGAAAAGCAAGAGAGTTCCAGAAAAACATCTACTTCTGCTTCATTTATTATGTTAAAGCCTTTGACTGTGTGGATCACAACAAACTGTGGAAAATTCTTCAAGAGATAGGAATACCAGACCAGCTGACCTGCCTCCTGAGAAATTTGTATGCAGGTCAAGAAGCAACTGTTAGAACCGGATGTGGACCAATGGACTGGTTCCAAATCGGGAAAGGAGTACGTCAAGACTGTATATTGCCACCCTGTTTATTTAACTTATATGCAGAGTACATCATGTGAAATGCTGGGCTGGATGAAGCACAAGCCGGAATCAAGATAGCCGGGAGAAATATCAGTAACCTGAGATATGCAGATGATACCACTCTCATGGCAGAAAGCAAAGTGGAACTGAAGAGGCTCCGCATGAACGTGAAAGAAGAGAGTGAAAAAGTTGGCTTAAAACTCAACATTCAGAAAACTAAGATCATGGCATCTGGTCCCATCACTTCATGGCAAATGGATGGGGAAACAATGGAAACAGTGACAGACTTTATTTTCTTGAGCTCCAAAATCACTGCAGATGGTGACTGCAGCCGTGATATTAAAAAATGCTTGCTCCTTGGAAGGAAAGCTATGATCAACCTAGACAGCATATTAAAAAGCAGAGGTATCACTTTGCCAACAAAGGTCTATCTAGTCAAAGCTATGGTTTTTTTCCAGTAGTCATGTATGGATGTGAGAGTTGGACCATAGGAAGGCTGAGCGTTGAAGAATTGATGCTTTTGAACTGTGGTGTTGGAGAAGACTCTTGAGAGTCCTTTGGACTGCAAGGAGATCCAACCAGTCAATCCTAAAGGAACTCAGTCCTGAATATTCATTGGAAGGACTGCTGCTGAAGCTGAAGCTCCAATACTCTGGCCACCTGATGTAAAGAACTGACTCATTGTAAAAGACCCTGATGCTGGGAAAGACTGAAGGCAGGAGGAGAGGGGACGACAGAGAGTGAGATGGTTGGATGGCATCATGGGTTGGATGGACATGAGTTTGAGCAAGCTCCGGAAGTTGGTGATGGACAGGAAGGTCTGGCATGCTCCAGACCATGGGGTCACAAAGAGTCACACACAACTGAACTGAAGTGACCCAAGGTCAGTGGGGAATGAGAACATTTGGCTCTGATAGTTTGAATGCAGCTAAAGGTGGTTTTGCCACTGAGCTATGATGCTCACCCTCCTCTCTGATGGTCACTGATGAGGTCAAGGTTTGGCTCCTTTGAGCCTCGACAGTTGTATGATGGTATAACCCCACAGAGGAGAGGGAGTGCTATGCACAACTTGGAATATAAGGCTTTCTGAGGATTTTAAGAAGCCACCTTAAGATCATAATCCTTCTCCATTTTCCCGGTTCTAACATTTTTCTTGCACTTACCACTGGATATAATCATGGAGGAAAGTGGACCAAGACATTGAATCTAGAAATCTGACAAGTAGAGGAAGGTTCTTGGTGTTTAGCATGGTCTGATTTCCAAATTCAGCCTTGATTTCACAGCACCCACACCGCCCTCAACATCTTCCACACACCTGAGCTGCAGATCAGTGCCTGCATGTCAGAGACTTTCACCCTTGTGTTGATCTGGGCCTCAAATTTGAAACCAGAGCTTGTTTCCCCACCCCCACCCCCAGCATGTTAATATGTACGAAGCATCTTTAGCTGCCAGCAGCCCTGCAAGCTTCCTGCTGAATCTCAGTGTCAGCTGCTCTGGAGATTCCTGCCTTCTTCTGGTACCCCTACCCAGGGCCCCCCAAAACTCACAGCATCCAGACCATTTACATAAGACTATCCCAACCACTCTCCAATCTAGGGGTGGTTGCACTCGCATAAGGCAGAAATTGAGCAAAACTTAACCGTATGAAAGATAAAAGAGACAGATACACATAATAATTTTAATAGTTACGATTAATGTGCTAGAATTGGAAGTGGGAAAAGAATACTCAACTGATACCTGGTATTTGAACTTGCTTCGGTCACACTGCTCAGCAGTTGTGGGACTTCATAGTCAATGAGTGTCTGGAGCTGACCATCGCCGACACCGTCACGGTACACAATTATCCGTGCTGGCAAACCGTGGTTATTCCTATACCACCTGTTCAGGGCCCCTGCAGGATTTGATGTTAGTAAGAAAAGGATGACTTGTCCGATGCCAACAAAGAATAACATTCCCATATATTTCAATGTTTAAATAGCTTGCTATTTCAGACCGCAGTGAGATAGGGTAATACCTATTTTGGGTTGTTTTTGCAATAATATAAAATTGGATAACTTTCTGGAACACTGCTGCATTTCTGCTATTTAAGGAATCATAATGGCTTCTGTGGCATAATATATACTCAAACTCAGCATATCTCTTTAGTAAAATTTTAATATCTAAGCAATAAATTAAAATTTGATTTATTCCATAGACATACAAATTCCCCCAAGCCAAATTAATTCTCATTTTGTTTCTTTCAATCTTTAAATCCTCTCAATAAGGAAAGCCTGGATAATATTATGTAATTTTCTTCTCTAATGAGCATAAATATGAAAACATAAGGGAAAGACTTGGCTGCTCCTGTAAAAAACATCTCTTCACACTGACTCACTCATAAGTCTTGCTGACAATATGAACTCTGAAAAATTTCCACACACTTTAAGAAACTGCCTAAAGAGCAGAGACTCCTACCCAACAGAAACTTTTCATAACTACTGCTAAAAAAATGACCAGGTTTTGAAGTGAAGGGAAAGTAATATGATAAAATATTTCTTTTCCTGAATATATGGCACCATTGTATTAGGAGAGTTTAGGGTCCTGGAGATTAATTTTAGTTTGATAGAAGATGACCATATGTATAAGTCCACTACCAGTACATGTCACCAAATGCACCTTTTTGGGAAACAAGTATTTACAACCCCTCAGAATTTATAGTTGTGATGGTGCAGACTGGGGGCAGGGCGAGTTGTACACATTGCTAGGCAGGGGCCAAGCCAGTTTCAGACCTGGGTTGGAAAAGATATGGGAACCCCGGACCCTTCTTTCCACTGCACTCCTCTGTGAGGAGGGCACCCTTCCCATCTGCTGTCTTTCCCATTTTCTCCTCGGATGCCACACCTGACCTGCCAGCACCCCCACGCCAGTCCCCCAGGCTTCTCTCCTGTTTCTAGACCTGGTCTGTCACAATCCTTATTCCTCCAGGCTAAGTTTCTTTTGGCCTTCAAACTGCTTGCCAGAGCCACCAGCAGCTACAAACTTTTCTTTCCTCCTGGCTTTCAGTTTTTCACACAGAGACAGAAACGTAAATTCCACAGAGCCTATCTGTCAGCCTGAGTCAGGCCACAGCTTTGGGGTCTCCAACTAGGTGCCAACTGACTCAGGGAGACTTAAGGAGTCTGTTTCCACCTGTCTGATCTGCAGAAGCTCATGGACTTTGGGTCTGAAGGAGCAGTCCTTGGAGCCCACCCCACTGCTATGAGTTTAGTACCGGTCATGAACACTTTTAAGCAGTCTGCAACATGAGCTGTTGTTCTCTGAAGGATACAGCGGGAAAACCACCTAAAGTAAGCAAAGAACCAAAGTAAAGTTCACCTTTGAAAGTTCTGCTATCAACATGCATAAGTATTAAATTAAGAAGTAGACATTATAGCTAAATCAATGTTCATAACTTTGTATACACTATATGATCACTATTATGTTAAAATGCTCTCCCTCACCCCCCTCCCACTCAATAAAATTTACTGATACTAGAAACTAAAGCATCAGCTGTCTCTGGGTTCAAGTCTTGGCTGGTAAATTCACCAACTGTGTGACTTTATTATATGAACCTAAGCTTCAGTTTCCTCATTTGTGCCAAGGAAATTTACAAAATAGTAACGTAGTTAGTGGGTTCCCCAGGTTGCTCAGTGGTAAAGAATCTGCCTGCCAATGCTGGAGCCACAGAAAACCTGGGTTCAATCCCTGGATCAGAAGATACCCTGGAGGAGGAAATGGCAACCCACTCCAGTACTCCTACCTGGACAATCCCATGAACAGAGGAGCCTGGCAGGGTTGTATGGCTCCCCATGGGGTTCCATGGGGTTGCAAAGAGTCAGATGCGACTGAAGTGACTTAGCATGCAAAGTAGTTAGTATCTCATAGGGTTGTTGTAAAAATTAGATAAAATACCCAAAGTACTTGGTTCGGCACTTGGTACATAATAAGCACTGATTAATACAGGCCACTACATTATTAAGGAAATGTATTAGTTTAGCAGTAGACCTTCTACTTTCAAATTATTCAAAGATTTCTCAAGAATAAACTTCATTTCTATAGGTAAGCTTTGGGGAATTGAAATCTTAACATGATTAACTTAATCTAGACTTCAGAAGCAAGTTCTCTTGCTAAAATTATTAATTAAAAGCACTCATAACATGAAGATAATGACTTAGTGATACATAATATCTCCATTTCTCTAGTTCTCTAAAAATGTGCAATAATCATGATGCAATTAGAACTGTTGCTAAGAAGCCAGAAGTCCCTTAGGTGTTTGATTAAGGAAGTGACACCCAGAACAGGGATCTCATACAACCTGGAATGAAGTTGGAGGCATGCAAACTGTTGCTTTGTCTGTTTCCCACAATCCCAAATATATACCTGATCACAAATTTAACGGAGTAAATCAAAGAGCTTAATTCCAGGAAGAAAACCTGTTGCAAACAGCCTCAAAACACATTGTTTAGTTATAAATATTGAAACAATTCTAAGAACTACAATTTAATATGTACTATGAGTCAATGTTTAATGTGTTATCCCTCATCCTGCCTATGTTTGCTTTTTTCTAAAGATGATGTATTTTATTTCTTATTTATTTATTTATTTTTGACTGGGTGTCTCAGCATATGGGATCTTAGTCCCCCAACAAGGGATCAAACCCGTGTCCCCTGCAGTGAAAGAGCAGAGTCTCAACCACTGGACCATCAGGGAAGTCTACTGCCTATGTTTTTAAAAGCTGTGTAAATAAACAACCACCATTTCAAGTTTCTGTGACTATTAAAAATATTAACAAGCATGTCTTGAACATTTACACAGAATAGGTAAGTTGTAGATGAGGATATAAATCCAGGCAACCTGATTCTCAACTGCGTGACATCATGAATGTAAACTTTCTAGTACAGAGCATATAAGAAATAGCCTGTCCTAATATACAAATAAAAATAGTTTTTTATTGAAGCTAAATTTTACTCCAATATTAACAATCACATTTATATATGTGAATATAATTTGTGACCACAAGTGTTCATATTTTAAAAATGAGTGAGGAATACAAACTATTCCTTGTTGTATAGCCTTTAGTTAAATCAAACTAAACTTGAGTAAAAGTCCAAACAGTTGAAGACTATGTTAGGGTAATTTTAGAAATACCTGGTGATTCTGGGGTTAAGACTGGCCACAAATCCAACCACCATCGTTCCCTGGCTGAATGCATCTTTACAGACATTGATACCAACCACCATCAGGGACTTTAACTGTAAAATTAGATTTTTCATGATTTAATGGAATGAGGTATTATTTTCCCAAGCAATGACTTAATATGCAATTTTTAAAAGACTCTCCGTGGTTATGAAACTATTTAAATTAAACTCTGCCAGGGAGATCAAGGTCCAGATGAGGCAGATTATTAAACCAGAAACCAGAGAAACTTAAAGACAGAGGGAAGAATATAGTACATACTTTGATTAAGAGACACACTGTAATCCAAAATGGCCACCAACCACTGCTGGGGTAGGCAAGGGCCATCGAAGGCTTAAGCGTTCCGGTAAAGCGGTCGGTCCATCATTTATCCCTTGCCTCAGAGCTGAAGGAATTTGAAGGGAAATTCCATTCCCCATTCTTTAGCTCTCCAAGGAACCCTCACTTGTCTACAATGCCTCCAGGAGGAGCAGCTGAGGGTAACCTCATATATCCTGATTAAGGGAACAGGCTATGGGCTCTCATTCCTGTTTCATCACTTCCTTCCACAGTGCCCATAGTTCAGGAAAGAGAATAGCATTTTTTTCAGTTCCCAACACAAACTGGAGGTTTACATCACAGGCGCTGCTATTTCCTTAAGCTCTTGGAGTGTGGGGGGAGAGGCGTTCCATCTAGGGTGCAAGGGTCCTCTGCAAGGTAGTGCCCTGCTAAAAGCAAGGAAAGGCAGGGGGCACAGAACCCAGATTTTAAATGATGGCTCCAAATCCAGTCCCTCCAAGTCGATGCCAGACTAGATTCTCTTTCGTGAAATAGTCTGTTACCAGCTTGACTAATGCGCCACAAGAACAGGGGCCACAACTCACCCTCCAGACCTTCCTAGTGGCTGGTGTATAATGGAACCCAGAGCAGACAAACAGATAAACAATAAACTGACCCAATAAACAAACAGTGCAAATATTTCCAGAATCACATGAAAATATCTCCTACTTTGAATCACTTTTTAAAATTCATAACTGATTGGTGACTAAAAGGAAAAGAGACGCAGTTCCTCACCGGGATCTCCACTGCCCAGAGCTCACCCCCGAGTTTACAGATCATCTGCATGGCAATCTTGGTGGTGACACTCAGCATCATCCCCTGCTTATTCAACGTCTGAGCACGCACACACTGGCTGGGGACTGGGCAGTCGGAGCTCAAATATTTTTTAATGGAATCATAATAGCTCGTCTGAATAGAAGGCAGAATACACATCACCTAAAAACGAAACAGACAGCACCAATATCAAAAAGAAGAAAGTCAATTTACTCATGTTGAGAGGATGCTTTAAAAAACAATGAATTTCCAGAACATCTTTCGCCCTTACACTCCCAAGAAGCAAACAGCACACCTACAATTCTCTTAAATGGTCTTCAAAGAGAAGACGATGAATCTAAGCCTTTTGAAATGCCTTCTCATCAGCCATCTGCTCTGCAAAGCCCCCCCTCCAATCCTGCCACCTCCTTGGGCTCTTCCTTCCTCTCCGCTTCTCTCCTGATGTGATTCGGTCAGTTTCCTCAAATTTCCTTCCAACCTAGCTTTTCCTCCAGTTACCTCCCTTCTTTGCAGTGACCCTTCCCTGTGGCTCTCCAGCTCCCCACTCCCCACTCCCCAAGTGCATCCACAGACAAGCAAAGTGGAGAATTCGCTTAAATTGTAGTCTTTTTCCCATTAGGCACTGGACACCCACAATTAAAGAAAAAACAAGTTTTTGTTTTTGTTTGTTTACTCGGACTTGAATGTAGGGTATGACAGGAGGGAAAGTAAGGAGAAAGAAGCTCCAGGTGCCCTGGTAAATTCGAGTCTTCTCTGTTACTACCTACACTTACCATCAGGTATTTCCCTCACAGAAGGACCTCTCCTGGCCTAACTCCATCTCCTTCCTATCTTTTATTCTCTACTTTCAACCACCCCCATCCCCCAAATTATAGAAAAGATAAGCACTGTCATAGTCAACAGAAAACAAATATAGTGACTTTTTGCACCTATAGAATTGTTCCATATCACAACATCCAAAGCTAAAATTATTTACACTTAATCATATAAAGCAGAAGAAAACATTTTTAAAGTATCAGAAAAATTATCTTAGGGTCCTTCCTGCCTTGCATCCTGTGAATTTGGGGCTAAGCAAGGAGTGGCCCAATGGGAACCAGGACCATAAGAAGGTGAGAGCCAAGTGAGACTGGTTACACACCAGGGATGCAGAAGTAAGCAAGTATGTGGAGAATAATAAGGGCCATGCTTCTCACTCTCAGAGATAAGGGGTACAGATATGGAAAGGGAGAACCATCTCCCGTGGTACTGGGTCGCAACTGGGGACCTGAACACGTTTCATATTTAAAATTTGATAAAATATTTTAATATATACACAGATACATACAGTAATAAAATAGATGCAAGTGTTCATGTATATATATGCACACCCATGCAGCGGTGGCAGTTTAGTCGCTAAGTCATGTCCGACTCTTGTGACCCCACAGACTAGCCCACCAGGATCCTCTGTCCATTGGATTTCCCAGGCGAGAATACTGGAGTGGATTGCCATTTCCTTCTCCAGGGGATCTTCTCCACTCAGGGACTGAACCCGCATTTCCTGCACCGCACGCAAACTTTTCACTACTGAGCCACCAGGGAAGCCCGCACATACACATATACACGTATTTCCTAGCTTTGTCCATTGGGAAAGCCTAGGGGCCGTGACATCCCAGTATAAATAAGCACACCCAGTGCCCAGATCTTGGTTTGTGATACTGATCTCTTCCAAAAGGAGTCAGGGCTCATTGGAGAAATACACAATTCCAGAGTTGGGCAGAAAAATTAACCTGGAATATCTTACTGTGCCAGACAGTAAGGAAGTGTTCCAAGAAAGATAAGAAAACATCAAAAAGACAGAAGCAACACTGAATGGAGTTCCTACTGGCAAAACCAAGGACAATTTGGACATAGGGCCTCAAAAACTCAGACACGACTGAGCGGCTGAGCGCATGCACGCAGGCTGTAGGAATGGATTCAGACAAGAATTATCAATGGACTCTAACACTAATGGGTGAAGTTGGATGAGGAACAGGATATTTACATAGTCTCAAAGTATCTCCCTACCAAAAAAAAAAAATCCCAATTACCAAAAAGTGTAACTTTATAAAGAAGAAGCTTGACAGAAACCACCCTAGTAATGGAGTACCCCCTGGTAAGAACACAGAATCATTCCTGTGATATTGCTGCTCAAAGTGCATAAACTTAATTTAATGATAAAGAAACAGTAGACAAACCCAAAGTGAGAGACACTGTATAGAATAACTGGTCTATTATACTCTTAAAACTGGAAGGTCATCCAAGTCAACAGAAACTATGGAATTGTTACAAACTGAAGGAGAGATTAAAGAGAAAAGGCAACTAAATGCAACATATTAGATCTATTCATTAGGGAAAACATTCTCCGGCCGAATGGAGAAACGTGAATGGAGTTGGTAGATTAGCTGGTTGTACTGCTCCCTGATTTTGATGGTTGTTCTGTGGTTCCATAGAAGAGTGACCCTGTTTGTAGGAAATGTGCGTAACTGTATTAAAAGGGTAATGTGCATCATGCCTGTAACTTACTCTCAAATGTTCACGAAAAAATAAATAAATAAGATAGGAAGGGAGGAAGGCAAAGAGGGAGGGAGGGAGGGGAGGAAATGACAAGAAAATGATAGTAAACATAATCAAACGCCAATAATCAGGGAATCTGAGTGAATGGTATATTAGAGTTCTTTGTACTATTCTTGCAACTTTTCTGTAAGTTCAATTTTACATTTTAAAGTGAAAAATAAATGCTCTTAGAGTGAGAATTTCCTTGGTTTAATAACATCCTTATGGACAAATTTTTGTGGAAAGAGAGATAGCTAACTAAACTGCTTTGTGTGCAATATGAATAGCAAGGCTGGCAGCTGGGATGAACGAGCCAGGGGAGTAAGACAGCAGCTGGGGCAGAGAGGCACCGCAGTGCAGTGAGAGGCTGAGTGAATGCTTCCAAGACACGGGGAGGGTTGAGAGATCCTTTACGAAAATACAAGTCAACTTGAACTTGTCTGGAATCGTGCAATGTGATGTAATAGTGCCTTGGCCCCAAACCCTCAGCAAAGGCAGCTAGACAACATACACACATACACACACTCACCACACACACACCATACCACATACACACACTCACCACACACACCACATACACACACTCACCACACACACACATACACTCACCACACACTACACACACACACCACACCTACACACACACCCCCACACTCACCAAACATACACACACATACCACACACACATCATACACACACTCACCACACACACACCACATACACACTCACCACAC